>NC_134265.1:42766888-43087960 GCF_031893055.1 Leptodactylus fuscus
TGCTCTAAGCCTTTGGTTGATTTTCAAGACTATTTCCATGGCCTCTAGTGCATTGTCCATCAATATGTCATGGTTTGTACCTTGGTGAATTCTTCAGGGAATTTCATGTTGTCTAGGCCTCTGGTAGGATTTCCAGCATATGTCAAGGATTGTGTCCTAGTAGATTCTCCAGAATGTTTCCCGGTGAGGTGTTTTTTTGGACCTCTGGTATGTTTTTCAGCATATATCAAGCTTTGTACTCTGGTCGTTTCTCAGAAATATCTCCTCATGGTGAGAACTTTTGACCAGTGGTAGGTTCTTTAGCGTATGACATGATGAGTATTTTTGATTGGTTCTCCATCTTGCATCATGGAGAACAAGATGATCGTAACCGAAAGGTTTTTATAATAGGCGATGGTTATCTTTATTCCACTTAGATGCTAATATATATTCATAATGTAGGATGACTCCAAAATTTTGTGTTTTTCTACCATTATTCTTTACCCTTAACAGGGAATGGAAATCCTCGATTTTTTCCCCAATTTTGGATCGGGATTATCATTAAATTTTAAAATTCAGTCTATTAAGAAGGAAATCTCTCAGTTGTTGTTGGTCCCATTGTATGTCAGGTCCAGTTGTCTGTCTGCTACCTTTTGTATATTTGCAAGAAAGTTGTGATCCCAGACTGATACATATCCATGGGGTAGATATCCCCACTTTGCTTTGTACCATCCCCTCCCCGCTGAGCCACGTCTGAATGTAAGCATCAGCGGTAGCTAATTGGTTATATCTTCTGCAGGCGATTTTCTGGAGCATGAGACAGGACCTGGTGGTGGAGCTTTCCATCCATTCACTGATTGCTGTGCTCCCTCTCTTTCTCTTTTTCCCACTCGTTTGCATAATCCTGGACGTGCCACATGGTTAATCACTTAATCATCTCCAGTGCCATCACCCCCTTCCTTTGCAGGAAACATTCTGCAGGTGTCAGGAACAAGGGCCTCCTGATTATAAATGTCTTCCCCCTGCCCTCGTATTCAACATTTTCTCGCTCGCTCCTATCTTAACCAAGTACTTTAGAGCTCCCTCTTTATTGGTTTATTAAAAATGCTAATCTTCTGCCAGCCGGTCCTGATAAGAACGATACACTCAGGATAGAATGGATGGGCATTTTTGTGGGGTCTCCAGAGTGATAATCCACATTTTAATGCCGCTGGTTAGACAGAGGCTTCTTTTCATCAAGGTGACCCACACAAAGAGCCGGGGACGTGATGCTAGACTTAATATGTGACAACACGACTAGAATGGGGTCTTTGTTCTGGGAACTCATCAGAGATGCTCCTTCCAACCGCCAGTTCTACAGTCGACAGACAAGGACGGGCGAGACTTCTCACACACAGACACTTTGCCGGGACACTCTCTTTTCCCACAGGGACAGAAACAAGAAAACTCAACCTCCCAAGGGGAAAGCAACACCCTATCTATAACCTGAAATCTCCACCACCTAATCGAACTGACATGTGGACAATAGGAAATATATTTTTTCTTTTTACTTCTTCTTGCATCCACTCAGTTCAGTATAAATAAATTAAGATTTCTCTTTCTAGGCTTCAGTTCCCCCCCGATTTGGTCTCATTGTCATCGATTGCTACCTACAGAAAGAAGTGAAGTGTCCTTTTTACGTTTTCGAGTGGGGGATTACTTACTGCAAGGCCACTTGGTTCCCAGACATAACAAAGAATATTGATTTAAACAAGAGCAAAAGGAAAAAAAAAGCTCCATTTTCCCAGGGCTGGCCTCATAATGAACCTGCAAGCCTCAATGGTAAAGATAATGTTTGCCTTCTTTACTACGAGTGGCGGTTTTATATTGGCGCAGTTGTGTTTATTGGCGGTTAATTTAATGTATCGATTTATGTAGGAGTTGGTAGTCTGAGATGTTTCGTAAAGATTTCCAACCAGTTGTTTGAAAGCAGCAAAAGTTCTGATTATTTTACAAAAATTGCGCAAAGCTCACACCTGTATCGCTGCGTCTATTTTTATGGTCCATCACAGGACCAGAGGAACCGGAAAACCGTCCATCAAATGATGGACAATGGATCCCAAGAAACCCCATATACCATAATGGGGACCGTTGGATGTCCCTTGTTTTTCTGGACTTTTTCATCCGGGATTTCTGCCAGACACTGTGTCAGAGACTCCAAACCAGAGGGTCTGATGTAGATGTGAACTTAAAGGGTTACTTCACCTGAAACATGCAACATTTAAGAGCCACATTTTTACAATTCTGAGGTCAAAAGATTTGAGGTCCAATGCGTGCCTCTATGGTAATGGTAGTCAACACTTGGGAGGAGTCTGGAGTCCATTGTCTAGTTCATTTTAAGTTATCGTTACAGTGCCCCTAGTGGTCAGAATTAAAGTTGTGAATTGGTAATAATAATTTTTTGTCTTATCTAAAGGATATTTTTGACTTGACAGATATTGGTAGTTTATACTTGGAACCAATATACATTATCCATGTAGCAGCAGCTATGGGATGATGGGTGTTGTACTGGTCTTCAGTGTCCTTTGTATGTATGATGCAGTCATGTGTATCGGTCCACAGCCAAATTGCTAATTATCTACCTCTCCCCGCTCTCATTGGTTTCCTCCCGCCTTATTTTGATCCTGTGTTAATTTGCTCTCCAGTCGTCTTGGTCTCATCTGCAATGCCATGGGCATCTTACAGACCCCTTGGGAACCTTGCCCAGCTTAGATGGCCATATGGGGTAGCCCTTGTATAAAGTATTTATCAAATTAAAAATTCCACTTCTCATGATCTCATACCCCTTATGTTGCCTCGGAGGAAATGGTCGGTGTTAACCATTTCATTACCAGGCTTCCCAGCAATGTTGTATAGTCCCCTGCCTATACTTTACCCTTCTGTGAACAGTTAGGACTGATGCCAGGGCCTGCCAATCATTAGACTGTATCCATTCTTTCATTAAACAGAGGAAGGGGAAGCAAAAACATTTCCCCTCATGTGACAAGTGGAAAACAAGATTGGCGGGGAAGACATGACGTATGATGAAGTGTAACCATTCATTTTGTTTGTTTGCTTTGGACCTGTTGGGTTTGTCCTAATAAAGGGCTTTTCTTTCACTTTCTTTCCTCTGTGTTTTTTTTTTTTCCCTCTTTCCTGAAAAGAACCACAGGGGGTCCCACAGCCCTACTGTCTGGGCTAGTCTGTTTCCCACAGGGTCCTCATGCCCACTGCTATGGACATTATCCATCATTTTGGGATAGAATTTGGAGGAGGGAGGGGGCTTGCAAAAAAAAAGTGAAAAATCTAAAATAATGAGCGATAGATAGATAATTTGTAATTTGATCAACACAATTTACAAAGATATACAAAAAAAAATCATGTTTTTTGAAGCCATTTGCATCGTGGTATTTAACGTGCGGTATATTTAGCCTGCATTCGGCTGCTTCTGATGTTCAGATTACCTAAATAAATCCCCAGACAGATCTATTTCTGAGCATGCATTAATTATACACTATATCCTCTGCAGCTGTACGGTGGGGAGATAGAAGTCACTGTGACACAGAATGGCTTCAGTGTCTTCACAACCTCAGGCAAGGGGGTTTTTTAGTTGTTTTTGCTTTAAAGTGGTGCTGTCACTAAGATGGGTCCCTGCAGACTCCCTTATCACTAAGATTTTATTAGCACTGAGGTCGTGGGTGGAACTACCCAAAGTATACAACCTTTATGAAAGTAATCTAGCATGACATGTACTAATGACCCTATATGGTGTCCTCTGTGCATACTGTGCTTAAAGAGAGTGTCCAACCCACAGTTGTGCTCCCCCCAAAAAAATAAGCACCATACCTATCCTAACACAGGTTGTGCATGATATGGCTCTCAACCACATCCACTTCAATAGAGCTTCACTGTAATACCAAACACAGTTTGCAGATGGTAGAGTGTTGCTATTTTTGGAAGCCATGTTTTCTGTTATTGGATAGCCCCTTTGAAGGGCTTCCCCCCAGAGTCGAAAAGTAGGACTCTTCTCTTCTGAAGACAGTGCTAAACATGTCATTCTGGACCATTATCTATTGAGGCTACAGAGACCGCTTCTTGATCTGTAAGAATCAGCGTTATGTGGACAATCCATTGATTTCTATGAGATCTGTGTAATACCTCATTTCGCCTGTGGGAGTGCTGTAGGAGAATTGAACACTTCATGCTGTTCTCGTAATGACAACAGTTGATCACTTGGTGCCCAGACCTTTCTATTTCCTAACTATATCCTCTCTGATACACATGCATCCTTGGCTTGACTGAACATGACATTATTTTCAATGGGGAAAGAAGAATAAGGCACTGCCAAACACTTCTTATGGGGGCTTATATCCTAAAGGAATAACGGATAATGGAAACTTGCCCAATCCTTCTTTCCCATAAAATAATCTGTTGAGGGGTGAGTTGAGGTCTCCATGTACATACAGTAAGATATGGCTTGTCCTGCCGATTTAGCCAAATTTTATACTCTAAGCATGGGGGCTTCTAGAAGTGGTATGTTCTCTGAGCAGCTGTTTAATATTCAATCATCCCCTGCCACCTCCAAGAATCAATGCCCCCATTGTCTATAGGCTGTGTTTGCAATTGCTTCTGTTCCCTATTTACTTGAAAGCTCCAATACCGGATACAAACTTATAGACAAAAGTGGAACTTTTTTTTAGCTCCTAAACCCCTATAAGCATATTCAAGGTTGCCAAATATTATGTCTCTCATAAGAAAAGCTTGCATAGAATAATATTTTATCCCACACATAATAATTTAATGGTATTGGTGGATTATTCCATCCCTCTGAAAGAAAGATGGCAAGACTCAGGAAAAGGTCATGCTATAGCCTTGTTGGCAAGACCCTGTCTTGCGATGTTGGTTTTGGATTTGCTTACCTAAGCTTGAAGGTTCAAATAAAAGACATCTGCTGGATTCATACGCTCTGTTTAGACTGGTTCGAGAAATGTAAGATCTTATTGAAGCCAGGCCTGCTATCCGGTTACTCTGTCTACCACATATTATATTTTGTGATTAATCTAAGCAGACATTGTCTGGATGGCGTTCAACATTGGTTCTTCTAATGTTACCCACAAC
This sequence comes from Leptodactylus fuscus, assembly GCF_031893055.1. Lineage (NCBI taxonomy): Eukaryota > Metazoa > Chordata > Amphibia > Anura > Leptodactylidae > Leptodactylus > Leptodactylus fuscus. The sequence goes on from NC_134265.1 coordinate 42,772,004, forward strand.
GTTCTCAAGAAGGATTGAGATACATTAAATACGTGTCAAAGGACCTCCTTGCCCCATTCTGTACTGAGATCCTTGAGGTTTAGGAGGCCGTCTGAAATAAGGAACAGGATGTGTTTGACAGCTCATAGGTGGTGGTGGTTCTAAAATGTGGTTCTAAAATTGACAAGACAATCACTGGTTGTACGCTTTTGTCCTTCTAGGCACCACTGTTATGGGTATTGATGCTTACCGATGCCAAATCCCATGAAATGTGCATATTAATATCTATAGGACAACTGGTTCTCATTGCGGAGCATCAACTATTGTAGGGAATTTTATAGACCATGCAATGACAAAATTCTGCCATGTATTCAAAAGATCCTTTTTTCATTTTTCAGGGGTCCATTCACCTCAGTGGTTGAATCTGGTCTGTGAACATGGATCCAATAGTTAGATCCATGAAAAAAAAAAAAAAAAGATCAAATGCTTTTTTTTCAAGGATCATGGACCGCCACTGGCCAATTTCTATGAATGTAGGAATTGGGCCACAGTTCTTCCACCATACTGCAAAAAATATAGTACAACCAGTAATGACCATGACACAGGCAAAGCTCGTGAAAACCTCAAATTTGCATCAACTGGCAAAACCTCAGCCCAACCAAAAAATAAGTTTCGTTAGCAATAGAGATGAGCAAACACTGTTCGGATCAGCTGTTCCGAACAGCACGCTCCCATAGAAATGAATGGAAGCACCTGGCACGACGACCGGCCGCTGGCAAAGTGTATGTACCAGGTGCTTCCATTCATTTCTATGGGAGCGTGCTGTTCACAACGGCTGATCCGAACAGTGTTCGCTCATCTCTAGTTAGCAGGTGACTGCAGGGTGGCCATCGCCTATGTTGATGTCCTGTTGTTTGTCACCATACTACCAATAAAGATGGGCGAACCTTGCAAGACTAGTTTAATGAATATTCACGATGGTTGGTTTCTAGACTGTACTTGTTCGGTTTGAATAGGTACCACTATTATTTTCGGGGGTTACTTGGTGGCCTCTGGTTATTGATGAGGCTTGTGATTTAAGTGGTCACATGGGGTGCATTGAAGTCATGATACTTTAACATAAGTCATGACGTCATCTCTACGATTGGGCCATGACCCAGGGCTTGCTGACATCACAGAGGAGAGCCGAAGACTGTAAGACTTGATGCCACGAGGGTACGACTAATTTTTCCACCCATTCTCTGGGTCTCCACTTAATATACTTTGGGGTCTTAAGAGTAATTTGTGAGTGACAAACACCAAAAATGTGAGGTTTGTCCACCAGCAGAATTTTTGGAGAATTTGTAGTGAACCCAGGTTACTATGAACCAGTCCGCTCATCTCCAGTTACCAGCAGCTTTTTTTTGGCCCTGAAACGTTGCATTCTCTTAAGTCGATGATTTGTTCACTGTGAATAAATGACCCATGCATGTGTATCCATACCTCTATATACATTGTTTACTCCCCTCTCCCAGCGTAGATGTAGAGCAGTCAATAATACCTCTGTCACCCTGTCTCCTCTCATCGCGTCACTCATCATTTAAACTTCGTAGGTACACCGGTTACCATAGTGCCATGAATGAGTCATCCATGAAGATGATGGAAATAGGACCACATGATGTCCCCTAATGATGGATATTTGATTTTCATTGTAGGCCTCTGTGATCAGGCACATTTTGTATGAGGTTGGATGGCCCATGGAGCTCTGCTCCGGGTTTACCCATGAAATTCCAATTTTATGCTGATTTGATTGCGCTCCTGATGCGATCATTGCCGAGAACATCTCTGGATACGCTGGCCTGCGCTCTCTTCTTATCCATTAGTGTCCTGTAAAATATCCGGTTACCTTGCCTATGGTGTAATAAATGCGTCAGGGCGCTGATACACCACAGATGATCATATCATTTTCCCCGAAGCCTCGTTGCTGATAGAGTTGAGTCATTTGTAGTTATTATGGCCATGTTGTTGAGATTAATTTGATGTGACATTTAAGATAGAAAATATCTAAAGCTCCTCACTTTCTTTAACATAACTAGAAGGAATGTTGAAGGTCCGAACTACAAATGTAATATTGAGAATAAGTTATTATAATCTTTGGCACCGATCCTGAAATTGGAGCACGTCGCCCCTTCCATTGTCAACGAGTCTAGGTCCAAGGACCAACATAGCAGTGTTTTCTTGACAATGCAAAATTGCCCTCCTTCCCATCCAAGACCACCATGGAGTGTACATAATTTTCCATTTTCAACCTTGTACTAGATCACGCGTTTGTCATGAAGGATAGGTATGAGGCTAGTTATAGAATTCTTTTATAGGCCTTGGGCTTCTACAGCTGGTGAGTCTAGTGGTCTAGGGTGATGAAGGGGGTTATTATTTACATACTGTACACTATACATGAGGTCTTTGTTACGTCCAGAATTCTTTATGGGTTAAACTTTTAGCTTCCAAGCTGGTTCCAACACCAGGTCACGTGATTGGAACCAACACCCAGCTCCTCCACTCTCTGTTCTATAAAACAACTGAGTTTACACATGGAGTCAACTATTAACTATATGTTTAGCTTAATCTTTATCCCGCGATGAAATCCAGTCCAATCATCTTGTCTAGCTAAGCACTAATGATTTGTTGTTATCTGGCCTGGGAATCCTGTTGAAACCCTGTGTGTCGCAACATTAGACTTTTTGGTGTCCCTGTTGTTTACCATGTAGAACAGTCAATGTGGCTGTGATTGAGAGCTCAGCAGAAAGCACCTGGTGGCCAAATATTGAAGATAAAAGGGTAATTTTTTTTCGAATACAAGACTATAATAGTCGAAAAAGGTAAACACAGCAGCACAGAGTGTTTAAGATGGCACGTGATAGTGTAGTGAGGTTGTGTTTTGATATCTTCCCTCTTGAGGGCTGTGCTTGTGGCCTGAGGTGCTCTATGGGATTGTTGCAGGGACTTGTGAACAGATGACGGGCGGATTGAGTTTCACTAAAAATCCGATCAAAGGTCGCAGTGCGAGTTGGACAGCTGTGTACATGCATTTCAACATACTCACTGCTCACTGTGTTACCAACAATGTAACCGAGATGCATGTAGTCAATTAGTTTGGTCAAGGGTTGTGTTACAGATGATACTGATACCGCAAAGCGCTCAACCTCAGGGTATGGGCTGTTCCACCAAACTACAACTGTCAGGGTCAATCAGATGCGGGAAAATGGGAAATGTAGAATGGTGGAAACCTGAAAAATGAAAGCCTATGTTGGCATAGATGGGACCTGGGTATCCAATGTTCTGCATTATCAGACAATTGAGCATGGTAGACACTGGTAATATTGGTAAAGTCTGTTGGTTCTTGGATGTAACTAGTATTTTTCGATCCTTGGTAAGGTTGAGACAATCTTGAGATTTCAAAATCGATTTTAAAATCCGATTTCCGATCATTTTCCAGCCAATCGTGAAATTTGCTCGATCACCGATCGAGTTCCGATCTTTCCCGATCGCTCAACCCTAGTTAATGCTTAGCTATAGGAAAAGTCACTTTTAGGGTTGAGCCGATCTTGAGATTTCAAAATCCGATTTCCGATCATTTTCCAGCCGATTTAAATCGTGAAATTTGCTTGAAATTTGTTCGATTTTCCCTGATCGCTCAACCCTAATCCTTGGACATTCTAGATTATTAGGAATTTTGCTTCAAAAACTGCAGCAATATCTCTACCGAAAACCTACTTGGTTTAGGCTAATTCATGTCATGTGTGTGAACCAGGGTCTCTCTCTTAGAATTGTTGGCAAGCAAATGATTGAGAAAATTGCTTTATGGTCACACTGGTTCCCAGAAGCAGATTATAGAAGGTGACATTTGGGGCCTGCAGCACCTAGGAGACTTCCATCATCCACGCTGACTGATGGCCTCAGGGTGATCTTATAGTGCTATCCAGTCAAGAATAGGTGGTCACGTGTGTATAGGACTGCTTCATTTGTAGCCTCAGGCTGGAGACACACATTGAGTTTTTGTTGCATTTTTTGGAGCAGATTTTTCCTGTGGATTTAGGATGGTGATTTAGAAGTCTTTCCTTTATATTCCCCATTCCTTTTAAATTCACTGGCTTTGGTTCAAAAACTGCAGCAATATCTCTACCGACAACCAAGCATGTCTTCATCCTCATAGTCTCTGTGGAGAGACCATGAACCATGATCTCCTCTCCTAGTTTGGGTGAGGTTCTCCACTAACCTTCTGGCTATTACAAGATGGTATGAAGGAACTTGAGTAGAACTAGATATCTTCTTCTGGAATGGTTGGATATAGTCTATTGGATTGAGGTTTCTCGAGCGGTCAGAACAAAAAATTGATCGACAATTTCTAGGAAACAGACCATAGTAACCTTCAAATTTGGTTCTTTTGTAGGACCATTATGGTATTAGATCCTGGTTCTACTGTAGGATCCTCTGGTAGGTCAGCCCTACCCTGGATATAATGACCAATTAGTGGCCCTTTTCCCTATGCGTGGTCCTCTCTTCTGTCATGTGATGTTTCAGAACTCTCTTACAATGTTACCAAGTTGTTGCGGTTTCTAATGTCTATTATATACAACATTCTTTATGTTACCATGTAGCTTATTATTCCTCCCCCCACTAATGTGTTAACAGATTGTTAGTACGCAGCTCTCTGTCAGATATGCGGCCTGACTGGAAGACAGGAAAGTTAATCGGTTTATGTTCGGTTTAGCCAGGACAACAGCTGCATGGGGCTTTTGTTTCATGTTTGGCAGAGCAGCCTCACACATGTACCCTACATGCTGAGGATGGTGGATGATAGTAACTGGCAAGAAGCCCACGGGCTGATAATTTGTAACACGACAGCACAAGCAACACTTTGTTTCTCTCCTCTTAATTTATGATGTGTGCCACCGAGGTTGTCACCTAATGATCTCACCTCCCGATTGTCAGGTTTAATGTGGAAACTCTCACGTTTGGAGACAATGAGCAGACGCTAATGGAAGGGCTTTGTTGTGGAGGAGCTGTTCGCTATAAAGAATTGTAATGGGACGCTAAATTTGTGTCATCTTAGTGTCACCTTCATGGTATACATTTACATATAATATTCAACAACTCTGTAAATCATTCCATTCTAATCTTTAGTTAAATCAGGTCTTTAACTCCAGTATCCTTCAGAGCTGCATTCACAATTCTGCTACTTTCCTTTAACCGTAGAACCCTAGAAATAAAGCCTGCATTACACACAGCAGAGTCATCACATGTCAGACAGCCAAAAGTTAAAGCTGAACCACAGAACTGGATGCAGGTTCAACAGCTTTGGTTGTGATTGGAGGATAAAACTTAAAGGGAATGTGTCACCACAAATGGCTTAGCTTATTACCTATGTTAATATGATAAGTCTTCCTTGACACTATCTAAAAAAATAAAAAGTACTATATCATACAATATTCATTCTGGCCACTAAGCTTAATTATAGACTAACAATTGTCAATTTCTTCGCAACAGTCTCCTCCTTGCCAGCACAGACAGAGTTACAATAGAAGATAACACCTTTATAGATAACACCACTGAGCATTTATTACAACCACTTCTGACAATACATGATGTCACAATTTATCTACTTTGGGTGCATACACAGAACAAGCCTAGAAAACTCTTCCATAGAGGTCAATGAGTCTTCAGTATTGCTAACTCTTTCTGTATGCAAGTTATATGAAGTTTAATCCTCCAGGTACAACCAATGCTGCTTGGAATATTGATCTAGGTCTGCGGTCATCTTTAAGTTTATTGCGCCCCGTGAATTTTTTGCTCCTTCAATCCAGCAATGAGTGGTTGAAGGAAACCAGCAGAATTCTGAATGCAGCTCTGAAGTCAGAAAACCTAAGTGCACATGACCTCTATTTACTTATGTAAATATCTTACTTATGTAATATCCTATGTCTTAAAACCATTTTTCTGTGTATTAAGACACACAATATTATTATAAGTGGTTCGCCATGGATAATGGAAACTCATTACACAGAGCAAAGCTGCGAGGTCACATGTCTGACAACATTACCAACCCACAGGACCCGAGGTTTCAGAGCAGCTTTGGATGTGACAGATGTCCCCAGTTATGTTTGCTATGAATTGTTTTAGGGCGTGTTTTACTATCTTTACTCTTGAAAATAATTTTGATCATCCTGATCCTCCTGGTTCATGACTATAATGAGAGACCTGTAATGGGATGACTAGGGTGTCACTATAAGAAATGCACAGGTAGTCGGTACCGGAGAGGGTCTTAAGATCCCTCTACCATATAAGATGACATCAGTACTATAAATGACACCTGTCTGGTCTGTGGGCTGCTGCAGACCCCGGAGCCTCCTGCTATGGTGACCACAATGGGTTGTCAGGAGACACATTTGCAGGAGATGTATAGATAACTTGCCCCTCTCTCTGGTCGGCTTTGTGATACTAATTGTATCCACAGTGAGCAGTTCCTTGCATTGTATGTATGCTGCCATAGCAGTAATTCAGCGTGGCGCCCCCACGGCTGACCCTGCAGAGGAGGCTCTGGCCTGTGATGTTTTATTTCATTTAGGAAATAAAATGACACGATTTGGTTACTGTACAAGTTGACCCCAAGCACAGGTTACAAAAACCACAAAGAACAATTTCTGTAAACTCCCACTCACATAATAGTCCCAGCCAGGGCTCATGTTCCGATAAAGTGCACAGCTGGCCTGAAGCTGCCGCTGCAGAAAGTGAAAGCCCCGGGAAAAGCGACTTACTATTTACAGATTCAGAGGAAGTCTCTGCCTAAAATTCAACTATTGCAATCTGACCGCCTTATCTGTAAGCGCGATGACCCCTCTCAAAGGCCACGCCACCCAGCTTTTCGAGATTACTTAATTGACTAATCTACAATGATACTTATATATATGTATTTAGCTAAATAATTAACATTGAAAAAATACTGCTCCTATGTGCAAGATTATATCTACTATAATACTGCTCCTATGTACAAGAATATAACTACTATAATACTGCTCCTATGTACAAGAATATAACTACTATAATACTGCTCCTATGTACAAGAATATAACTACTATAATACTACCTCCTATGTACAAGAATATATCTACTATAATACTGCTCCCCTATGTACAAGAATATAACTACTATAATACTGCTCCTGTGTACAAGAATATAACTACTATAATACTACGATGTACAAGAATATAACTACTATAATACTGCTCCTATGTACAAGAATATAACTACTATAATACTACGATGTACAAGAATATAACTACTATAATACTGCTCCTATGTACAAGAATATAACTACTATAATACTGCCTCCTATGTACAAGAATATAACTACTATAATACTGCTCCTATGTACAAGAGTATAACTACTATAATACTGCCCCCCTATGTACAAGAATATAACTACTATAATACTGCTCCTATGTACAAGAATATAACTACTATAATACTGCTCCTATGTACAAGAATATAACTACTATAATACTACTCCTATGTACAAGAATATAACTACTATAATACTACTCCTATGTACAAGAATATAACTACTATAATACTACCTCCCCTATCTACAAGAATATAACTACTATAATACTGCTCCTATGTACAAGAATATAACTACTATAATACTGCCTCCTATGTACAAGAATATAACTACTATAATACTGCCTCCTATGTACAAGAATATAACTACTATAATACTGCCCCCCCTATCTACAAGAATATAACTACTATAATACTGCTCCTATGTACAAGAATATAACTACTATAATACTGCTCCTATGTACAAGAATATAACTACTATAATACTACTCCTATGTACAATAATATAACTACTATAATACTGCTCCTATGTACAAGAATATAACTACTATAATACTGCTCCTGTGTACGAGAATATAACTACTATAATACTGCTCCTATGTACAAGAATATAACTACTATAATACTGCTCCTATGTACAAGAATATAACTACTATAATACTACTCCTATGTACAATAATATAACTACTATAATACTGCTCCTATGTACAAGAATATAACTACTATAATACTGCTCCTGTGTACGAGAATATAACTACTATAATACTGCCTCCTATGTACAAGAATATAACTACTATAATACTACTCCTATGTACAAGAATATAACTACTATAATACTGCTCCTATGTACAAGAATATAACTACTATAATACTACTCCTATGTACAAGAATATAACTACTATAATGCTGCTCCTGTGTACAAGAATATAACTACTATACTACTGCCCCTATGTACAAGTATATAACTACTATAATACTGCTCCTGTGTACGAGAATATAACTACTATAATACTGCCTCCTATGTACAAGAATATAACTACTATAATACTGCTCCTGTGTACGAGAATATAACTACTATAATACTGCTCCTATGTACAAGAATATAACTACTATAATACTGCTCCTATGTACAAGAATATAACTACTATAATACTACTCCTATGTACAATAATATAACTACTATAATACTGCTCCTATGTACAAGAATATAACTACTATAATACTGCTCCTGTGTACGAGAATATAACTACTATAATACTGCTCCTATGTACAAGAATATAACTACTATAATACTGCCCCCCCTATGTACAAGAATATAACTACTATAATACTGCTCCTATGTACAAGAATATAACTACTATAATACTACTCCTATGTACAATAATATAACTACTATAATACTGCTCCCCTATGTACAAGAATATAACTACTATAATACTGCTCCTGTGTACGAGAATATAACTACTATAATACTGCCTCCTATGTACAAGAATATAACTACTATAATACTGCCCCCCCTATCTACAAGAATATAACTACTATAATACTGCTCCTATGTACAAGAATATAACTGCTATAATACTGCTTTCTATGTGCAAGTATATAACTATAGATTCTTAGAAAGGTGATATAGATCTTGCCTGTGGCACTCAAGCAGTACAACTCAACAGTGAAATGTCATACATTATTTTCTGTGCTTTATCTATAATTACTTATGGAAAGTCGTAATTGTTTAATTGATTTACCAGCAGGTTGTGCTGCAAAGCAAGTGGAGAGGCCCCCTCCCTGCCTGTAGAAGAAGGCCACTTACATTGTAATAGACCATCTGTCCTGGGGATTAGATAAGCAGAGATACATTCCTAATCTGGTACAAGTGGGTAGTTCATTAGGGGGCTTGTGACTGGCCATGTATCAGGCAAAGCCATTCTTTATGTTAGGAAACACAAAAGTAAGGTGTCCAGAGTGAAGTTTTCTGTGGTCTCCAGCTGTCCTAGAATTTGTACTTGAGTTATTTTATATGAAAACGAAACATCACATGTAAACAGATGTATCTTTAATTTTACATGATACTGCCTCTTACATACAACAATATTACTACTATAATACTGCCTCCTATGGACAAGAATATAACTACTATAATACTGCTCCTATGTAGAAGAATATTACTACTATAATACTGCTCCTATGTACAAGAATATAACTACTATAATACTGCTCCTATGTACAAGAATATAACTACTATAATACTGCTCCTATGTACAAGAATAGAACTACTATAATACTGCCACTATGTACAAGAATAGAACTACTATAATACTGTCTCCTATGTACAAGAATAGAACTACTATAATACTGACACTATGTACAAGAATATAACTAGTATAATAGTGTCTCTTATGTACAAGAATATAACTACTATAATACTGCTCCTATGTACTAGACTATAACTACTATAATAGTGTCTCCTATGTACAAGAATAGAACTACTACAATACTGCCACTATGTACAAGAATAGAACTACTACAATACTGCCACTATGTATAAGAATATAACTACTATAATACTACCTCCTATGTACAAGAATATAACTACTATAATACTGCTCCTATGTACAAGAATATAACTACTATAATACCGCCTCCTAGGAACAAGAATGTAACTACTATAATACTACTCCTATGTACAAGAATATAACTACTATAATACTGCCCCTATGTACAAGAATATAACTACTATAATACTGCCTTCTATGTACAAGAATATAACTACTATAATACTACCTCCTATGTACAAGAATATAACTACTGTAATACTCCTATGTACAAGAATATAACTACTATAATACTGCCTTCTATGTACAAGAATATAACTACTATAATACTACCTCCTATGTACAAGAATATAACTACTGTAATACTCCTATGTACAAGAATATAACTACTATAATACTGCTCCTATGTACAAGAATAGAACTACTATAATACTGCCACTATGTACAAGAATATAACTACTATAATACTGCCCCCTATGTACTAGACTATAACTACTATAATACTGTCTCCTATGTACAAGAATATAACTACTATAATACTGCCACTGTGTACAAGAATATAACTACTATAATACTACCTCCTATGTACAAGAATATAACTACTATAATACTGTCCCTATGTACAAGAATAGATTATGTTGCTGCTTATGGAAAACAGAATCTTCTATTCTAGTTGGTTTATAGCAGGGGTGAGTGTATTTGATATGTCAGTGTTACAATGTGTCATTGTAATCTTTGTTTTTCATGTGACTGTATATAAACATATTATTGTAGAGCTGTTGACACTCCAGTGAACTCAATGATTCTTTCAGCTCTGCTACATCTGTATACCGCCTGGCATTATATACAGATTCGTCATTGTGTTTTGGTAATCTGCTCTTGTGTATCTTCTTAAAAGTTAAATCCTTTTGGTTTCTTTCTTGTGGTTACCAACTGCGACCCCCCCCCCCCCCCATATTTCTAGTTGAGGGGGTGGAGATGTCGTGTCATGCGCAGAGCAGCTTGTCTGTTTTTTCTGACGTCCCTTCTGTCTGTAGCTCTTGTTATTGGTTTGTAGAGTCCTCGGCTTGCCAGGCCCTGTGCTCAGTTGTTGGCACAAGTAGCTTACAGAGCATGTTATTGTGTATGGGGGTAGTAACCGGTGACCTCCCCCTCCCCATCTGATTGAGGTAAGAGCCAGTGTCTATTATATACTGTTATAACTGACAATAAACAAGTGACAGCTGACAGCCTGTCCTGTTGTATGGCGTCTGTGGTTTTCTATGTAACGGTTACCTGTGAAGACAATGCAAAGTCTAATCACCTGGAAACAGACATTTCCATAGAAGTATCCGCCTGGTGCTATGTTGCATATCGGCGTGACCACTTGTGTACACAACTACAACACTGGCAGATTGTGCAATGAAGAGTATGCACCTAGTGATTTCTACCTATTATGTTCTGTTGATGTAGCAGAGCTGACTTTGCTACCCATGCATATAGTAGGCCATAGAACTATTGCGCTCCTATGAACTGGTTCCTTAAATTTTATTGATTTTTCCTGTACAAACTATAATGTTATTTAGTGTCAGTGTAGAGGGTTAGAGCCCCCCCTCGGTCTGTTACTCCCCCCACCACCCTCCCCTCTTCTGGCCGGCTATGAAGCAAAGACAAAAATCTGTTCCCGTGCCAAGAAAAAGCTGCTGCAACTTGATAATGGAATCCTGTGCTGCACGAATATTGTGAATCGGGAGAGCGGGGGAACGTGCAAGAGCTGGTGGTGGTGATGGACGCCGGGGCTTGTTTTGTTGCTCTTGTGATTTTAATTAGAAACATCCTGTAACAGTGTTACATTACGGTTCATGCCTGTGGTCAATGTATATTTAGCAGAGCTAGGTTGACAATGCTTAACCACTACAACCATATAGAAAAGCCATATATAGGCTTGGACCTGATTTCAGTCATGGATGGTCCTTCTTTGTCTTCAACACAGTGGATTGACCAGGACAAACCCAGCTCTACACAATCTGTACATGTAGAAATATTGTTGACAAGGTTTTCATGCAGGATGTGAGTGGGTTTTGCGCCGCCTTCAGTTGACATTGACCTTTCCCTCATGCAGAATATGAAGGCTCATTTTGTTATTATCTGTCTGTTTCTGAGTTAATTTGTCAGGGCAGAGCCTTTGTGCCCATGGTCCAGTGGGTTATGTTAATCTGCCGTCCTCTTAGGAATATGTGGCTGGTTTGTGGGTGAATCTCATTAAGATATTGTGTACCTTCTGCCTCGGGCCATAGATTATAAGGATTCTTTGAATGTGTGTTATTTGGATAAACTGATGAGAAATAGCTGCAGTAATATCACCCTTGTATGGGAATATAACTGTTTATTAGACTTCCTCCTGTATACAAGAATATTATTATAATACTGCTCCTATGTACAAGAATATAACTACTATAATACTGCTCCTATGTACAAGAATATAACTACTATAATACTGCCCCTATGTACAAGAATATAACTACTATAATACTGCTCCTATGTACAAGAATATAACTACTATAATACTGTCCCTATGTACAAGACTATAACTACTATAATACTGCTCCTATGTACAAGAATATAACTACTATAATACTGCTCCTATGTACAAGAATATAGCTACTATAATACTACTCCTATGTGCAAGAATATAACTACTATAATACTGCTCCTATGTACAAGAATATAACTACTATATTACTGCTCCTATGTACAAGACTATAACTACTATAATACTGCCTCCTATGTACAAGAATATAACTACTATAATGCTGCCCCATTTAAAAGAATATAACTACTTTAATATTGCTCCTGTGTACAAGAATATAACTACTATAATACTGCTCCTATGTACAAGAATATAACTACTATAATACTGCTCCTATGTACAAGAATATAACTACTATAATACTGCTCCTATGTACAAGAATATAACTACTATAATACTACCTCTTATTTTTTTTATTTTCTTTTTATTTATTTATTTTTTTATGTAGATTGTGAGCCCCACATAGAGTTCACAATGTACATTTTTTCCCTATCAGTATGTCTTTGGAATATGGGTTGGAAATCCATGCAAACACGGGGAGAACATACAAACTCCTTGCAGATGGTTTTATGCCCTTGGCGGGATTTGAACACCAGGACTCCAGCGCTGCAAGGCTGCAGTGCTAACCACTGAGCCACTGTGTGGCCCCAAATACTACCTCTTATGTACAAGAATATAACTATTCTAATACTTCCTACTATGTACAAGAATATAACTACTATAATACTACTCCTATATACAAGAATATAACTGCTATAATACTGCTCCTGTGTACAAGAATATAACTACTATAATACTACCCCTATATACAAGAATATAATGACTAGAATACTGCCCACTATGTACAAGAATATAACTACTATAATACTGCTCCTGTGTACAAGAATATAACTACTATAATACTGCCCACTATGTACAAGAATATAACTACTATAATACTGCCACTGTGTACAAGAATATAACTACTATAATATTGCCCCTGTGTACAAGAATATTACTACTATAATACTGCCCCTATATACACGAATATAACTACTATAATACTGTTCCTATGTACAAGAATATAACTACAATAGTACTGCTTTCTATTTACAAGAATATAACTACTATAATACTGCCCACTATGTACAAGAATATAACTACTATAATACTGCTCCTGTGTACAAGAATATTACTATACTATTGCCCCTGTGTACAAGAATATTACTACTATAATACTGCCCCTATATACACGAATATAACTACTATAATACTGCCTCCTATGTACAAGAATATAACTACAATAGTACTGCTTTATATTTACAAGAATATAACTACTATAATAGTACTCTTATATACAAGAATATAACTGCTGTAATACTGCCCCTATGTACAATCATATAACTACTATAAAACTGCTCCTATGAATAATATAACTACTATAATACTGCTCCTATGTACAAGAATATAACTACTATAATACTGCCCCTATGTGCAAGAATATAACTACTGTAATACTACTCCTATGTACTAAAATAAAGCTACTGTAATACTCCATTAATTTCGCAAGAATCTGGTACCCCATACAGATAATTGCAATATTGAATAATTTGGTTTTCTGTCTGAAAAACCCTATTGTAGTAATAGGAGCGGGTTAGATTACATGGCCGCGTTAGGATATACGAGTGGCTCTGGCTCCGGATGTCTGCAGGATAGAGTGCAGGAAGCCTTATGATCCATAATCAGCTTTCTCATCCTATAAACTATATCTATTTTTTATGACTTTCTTGCGCGGCGTGACCGTACAACACATCAATATCTTCTGGCCGCTCATTATGCGTTGGACGTTTGTGTATTGCTGTTTTATCGATCCCCGCTGCCGTAATGATGCCAGCAGGCAAGAAAAGGCCAAGCTTGCAAGAACGCCACCGCTGCTTGTAGAACATTTAGTTTGGAAGTTGCTACGGTTCAAACCTGCCTATAATAACTGTAATTCTCTCATGCACAAATTGGTAGAAAACGTCTTCTGGGAGACTGGTAGGAAATAAACATCGCGTGGTATAAAAGACTACACAATAGAAAGGCTCCAGGGTCAGAGTATGGTAATACCTGCAAAATGAGCACCGTGGGTTACCTTTGTAGGACGCTGCTCAATTACCTAACAAATCAACAGAGAAAACAATGTTATAATTTACAATCCCTGCAGTCTGTAATTTCTCATAATCCGGGAATAGACGAGAACAATTATAATAGGTTTGGTAGAAAATCTCTCAATAGGGGTGAAGAACAACAGAAGAGCTTTGGGTCTTCCAGCTTTCTTGTCTATCAGAAACGTCATGGATGGAAGCCTGTTCTCTGGCTTCTTATACGGGTTTGAAGAGCATTTGTCCCAAAATGTCCAAATTTTCTTTACTAGTATAAATTGACATCATTTTTCTATCCAAAAAATAAAATAACACAACCCTAACCCTAAAAATTCAGCCATTGGTTGGGTGGAGACCATTGTGATTGAAATTAGTTTTACAAAAAATGGCATAACAAAAGGAAAAGAAGTGATTCTGCACCCACCGATCTGCCCCACTGTTCCCACGTCAACATTTTTTGGGGGTTCTCATTGGTTTCTGCTTCCTGATCCTGCTCTCCATACACAGGAAGCGAAGTCTCAATGAATCATTGGCCAAGGCAGTTCTAGCAATTGGCCAATTTGTAACTCCCTACGAGGGGTCAAAGTAGGTAACCAGGATCGGTAAGGTCACTACTAGAGATGAGCGAACACTAAAATGTTCGGGGTTTGAAATCCAATTCGAACAGCCGCACACTGTTTGACTGTTCGAACGGGTTTCGAACCCCATTATAGTCTATGGGGGGAAATGCTTGTTTCAGGGATACGCAACATTCGATCAAATTCTACTTACCAAGTTCATGAGTGAGGGTCGGGCTGGATTCTTCTTCCTGCACAGCATCCCCGCGTCCTCTTCCGGCCTTGAATTCACTCTGCTAGGCATCGGGCCTGGGCAGAGCCGACTGCGCATGCCCACACTACAATCAGACATGCGCAGTCAGCTCTGCCCAGGCCCGATGCCTGGCAGAGTGAATGAAGAGCCTGAAGACGCCACGGGGACGCTGCTCAGGGAGAAGACTTCTAAAGGTAGGAGAAGAACCAGCGTTGATTGGCAATGTATAGCATTCTGCCAATCAACGCTGGTTCTGCATCGAATCTTAACTTCGAACAGCGAGTGGTACTCGATCGAGTACGAGTATTTCGAATACCGTAGTATTCGATCGAACACCTACTCGATCGAGTACTACTTGCTCCTCTCTAGTCACTACTGGTTCTTTAATTTTAATGGCTTCTTAATTTTTCTTTAAAAATTAATTTTCTGGCCAGACAACCCCATTACGGACTGTCCTAGGCACTCATTTGGCTGCACTCATTTTGCTTACGTACACATTCTTGGCTGAATTGGAAGAGGTGAGTTTTTGGAGAACAAGAGGATTGGTCATGCTGAAATCCATTTGAGCGATCTTCATCTCTCCCAATATCTACTGCCAGGAGAGAGTCTGTTGCTCCATACGAACACTAGATGGTTGACCGGTCCCACCAAACTTTGGTTTTGCCAACTTTAATATGGCCACTAGCTTTTACAAAAACCGATATAACTAAATAACAAAGAATGACAGAACCTTTTGAGTCAAAAACTAAAAAATTTTTTGTTTTCTTATCTAATTCATCCCCAGACCTCCTGTAAATTTTATGTCTAGGTGTTCCATGAATGTGTTGAGGTAAGGAACGTGGTCCTTGTATGGAAAGATAAAGGGGGGGGGGTCATCATGGACCTGTTCACACCCCCCAACCCCATTGGCTGCTCCGGCCTCATTTTTTGGCATGGAGGTCATTTTCTTAGCTGTACCGCGACTATGCTGGTGTGATAAACAAGAACAAATTCTTTGTGGGATTAAAGGATTAAGATCTGAAAGGTGATTCAAACTCTTCTCCGAAGTGAAAAACACAGATCAGAAGAGAAATCCTTCGTTTCAGTCTTTGCTCAACTTGTTTTCCCCTTTAATTAAAGAAAGTGATTGAGAAATACTCCTGGGGATTAGATGCTCGTTAACATGGGGGGGATCTAACGAGTTTGGGCCTTGTAAAAAGAGCACTTAAAATATTTTCTTATTATCTGCCTTAGCCAGGGATAAACCTCTGTGTCTTGGATATTTTTGCATCCTACTTATTATATAGACGGGAATACTTTGCACCTTTTGAAAATTTCGAAGTTGTTTTTTTTTCCATCCCTACTTTGTCCCAACAAGTGTTAATGGAGTTTCTGCAACTTTTAAAAGGGATTTTAAGGTTTATAGGTTTTCTTTAAAGTATCTAAAATGACATGCAGATACATTTTTATAGGGTTCAGGGCTCCAATTTTTGTAGACTGAGCTGTAATGCAGGTTGGCCTGAGCATTTTGGAGGTCGGTTTATCTAAATCTGTTCAGCCATTCCAAAGATATAAGCCCTTCCACTGTTGACGCAGATTTGGGTATACTAGCCAAGTGGGCAGTAACACTGGTTTTCTTGTAGCTGGATCTCTGTGTGCTGTAAGTCATGTAGTGTTATTACCCACTTGGCTACTTGACAATAATCTGTGTTAACACTAAAAGGGCTGATATCTTTTGAATAGCTGAACAGATTTGAATAAACCGACCTTAAAATTGTTCAGGCCAACCTATTAGAAAAAGGGCTTATATCTTTTGAATAGCTGAACAGATTTGGATAAACCGGCCTCCAAATTGCTCAGGCCAACCTAGTAGATGAAATATGACACTAAAAGGTCTTATATCTTTTGAATAGCTGAACAGATTTGGATAAACAGAACTCCAGGCCACCTATTAGATGACGTATGACCCGGTGACATGTCTACTATAAAGTGAATGAGGTTGAACTACAATGCCACTTGTCACCCATAAACAAATATGGCACTGTTTCTGGAAAGCAAAACCTTCTTTCTAATCTTGAACAAGCCCTTAAGCCACTTCCTCTCCGTGAGTAGAGAATGGAATGACTTCAACAGTCTTGATAGCATTTGCCGTGACACCATTGACTCGCAGTGACAGGCCCTCTTGTTTTCTGACTGGCCTTGCCTAAAGTGGCTGCCAACCTATGACAAATCCGACGGCTTAATTGCAGAGTAATAATTATTAGTTTCGCTCCATATCAATCAGTGGACGTTAAAACCCGCAGATCACAGGGCCGGATACTATAAAAAGATAGACACGTCTGTGCGCAGAATGCAAAAACAGGCTGACGTTGGGGGGAGAAATAGAAATGCCTTATAAAGTAACTGGATATTGTGTGTCCTGCTCCAGTCTCCTCTGGCTGGCAGAGCTCTGCATTAATCATTTAGTGTTTAGCTAAGGACATGACTTGCATACAGGCCTTCCCCCTGCTCCCTGCACTACAAAGTAGATTACTTTGCTGAAATGAGACAGGGCTATTGATTTACACTTCCCTTATCGACTATTCCCCAGTAGCAATGAAAATAGCTGTGATATCCAAACACAAACACTGGATCCCAGCGCATTTCCAGGCCGGCTGAATGATGAGGCTGCACTACAGGCCCTGAACGGCGTCCACGCGTTAACACTTCGCAGGGCACGATAATTCTGGTCATTCGCTTTCTCTGTTGATTTGCACTAGGTAGGAATATTCACCTCTCATTTAGTATGGCTTTCAATAACTAAAACATTAACCTATTGGTCATATATGGTAAAATCTGCTAAGAGTGTTGGTAAAATATTCCCCTCTAGGGTCAGTCCAAATGAGCGCCCAGGTCAGAGTCAGGTCTGTGCTTTTTGGTTTTGCAATATGGGATGGTATAGAGGTCTCTGGTATATATTGATGGTGGATATGGCTATTTGGATTAGAAAAGTTATCAGTTTGATTTTAATGGCCACTATGTAATGCTTCATTGCCCCTGTGGTGGCGCTGCAGGATAATTGAAAACTTGGCTTCACATTTTTTACAGCTCTGTTTACAACAGTTTTTGGTTTAACCTGCCTATGAAAATCTTCCAGTGTATGAGGTTGTACCCCAATGTATGTAACTACATGTTAAAACCATTGTATACGTCAGATGGATGGATAGATAGATAGATAGATATGAATTGTTATACCAAAGTAAACCCATCCAGCCATTGACAACAGGACATTCTTGCAGTATCTGTCAAGTCCATGGACCTGTTCAACAGACACGGAATATAATGGATCTTGCCAGATTTGGATCATCCAAGGTGTTAACTGGACAAAGAAAATACAATAGGAACATTAATGAGCTATGCCTATATTAAATCTTTCCACCTATCTTGAGCATAGGTCGAAATTGTTATGATCATTGGTGGTCCTAGTTCTGGACAACCAATTATCAGAGAAAGGGGCATCCTAAGATCGTTGTGGTCAAGCATGGCACTGCTGGCTCATTCCACTTTATGGGTCTTCTGGAGATTTCCAGAACACTTTATAGTTTAAATATCATAAATGCAGGGAAGACTAAGAAGACCCCCAAACACAATCTCTATTATCGCTCCAGCAAAGTAAGTCAACAGGCAAGGTGTCCGCTTAGTACCAATAGCCTTTCTGAAGTTCTTTCTTCTAAGCTAGAAAGCTGCCTTTGATGTTCATCTCTTGGGGTGGTCAATGAGAGAGTCTTGGGTGGTTGGCTCATTACCCAAAAATGTAATGAAAAATCTCCCATTATTGAATTCAGCTGCCATTGAAATGGGACTTGTCTTTGGATGGGTCATGGGTGTCCATCTTATGATATTTAAAGGGGATACTAGAAAGTGCCGGGAAGACTAGAAAGACTCAAATGTGATCTCTAAATTGATACTATTCAAAAATGACTATGAAAATCAGGGGGCCACACGGTGGCTCAGTGGTTAGCACTGCAGCCTTGCAGCGCTGGAGTCCTGGTGTTCAAATCCCGCCAAGGGCAGAAAAAAAAACATCTGCAAGGAGTTTGTATGTTTTCCCCGTGTATGCATGGATTTCCATCCCATATTCCAAAAAAGACATACTGATAGGGAAAAATGTACATTGTGAGCTCTATGTGGGGCTCACAATCTACATTAAAAAATATTACTATGAAAGTCAAATGTATTGAAAAATCTCCCTTTTATGAACAATGCTATCCCTTTAAGAACCTTTTTTGTGATGTATCTATGTAGTGTTCAGATCTGAGGTTAAACCCCAGTCTAATAAGTCCCCATAGACTTTAATTGATAGTTTCATTCAGTTGTCAAAACAAAGTCGTAATGTTCTTAAAGGCAGATAAATAGCATAAACATGTTCTGGCAAAGTCGTCCTAACAAAGCCGCATTCACAGGACTTGTGTAAGAGGGGATTTTCCGAAACCACACTTGTAAAGGGCACATAGGCTAAACATAGCCGAGCACTCGAGTTTATTAGGAAACAATATTCATATTGTGCTGTGTTATCTCTCAGCGAGGTGACTGGCTGAGAACAGGAAATGAGGATGAATGGGAACTTTTACCGAAATAGCAGTAAGCTGAAGTCTATGGGGAGGGGGCTAGAGTAGCAGGGTCTGTAAGATATTGTAAGATTTTTTTATATTGTAAAAATAAACTTTAAATTACTTAGGAATATAGCACCAAAAAGTGCAGCAGTGCCGCTGTTAGAGTGTCTGTACATGGTAAGCCTTCTTCCATAAACAGCGCCACACCTGTCTACAGGTTGTGTATGGTTTTGCAGCCTATTCACTTCAATGGGTCTGATCTGTAATATCCAGACACGGTTCATACACAGGTTGTAGTAATGTTTGTGGAAGAAAGTTGCCATGTCTTCATGACTTTGCACAGCTCCTTTAACCCTTTCCTGCATCTTCACATACATCTGTGTCAGGAAATGTGGTTAGTTAGCCCATTCCCCGGTATATGCACATGATTATCACGCGGGGCCCGTGCGATCCACAGGATCCCGGCTGTAACACTATTCCAGCTGTGTATAAGAAGGTAATTAATCAAGTGGCGCTGTTTAAAAAATCAGCTAATCCTGCAAAAAACAAGTCCACATCGACATAAAAAAGGAAAAGGTTATGGCTTTTGGAATATGACAGAAAAATTAAAAATGTTGCTTCATCCATAAGGTCAAAATAGGTTGCAGAGTTAAAGAGTTAGTTAGGGGTTTGTTTAGAGAAAGGGGGGCCTATGACAAAGATGAACATGTCACTAGCAGAGCCCCATTCAACCGGGACAGGCAGAACTTGTGCTTGTTTTCAGTACATCTCTTTTCCATGATACTTAGGTTAGTTCTCCTAGTTGTAAGGCCCGTGTATAGGGGGAAATGACTCATTTCACATAAGGGCCATTTTGGGCTAATGTCTCCTCCCTAAGGGTTAGTTCACACGGGGCCAAAGAGGTGGATTTTGACAGCGGAATCCACGTCATAATCCGCCCCTTTACAATGGTGGTCTATGGAGACCATTAGTGTTCTTTTTTATGCTACTGCCGATAATGGGGAAAAAAAGAAGTGATCTGCCCTTTCTTCAGGCGGATTCTGCGGCTTGCTGAGTCGCGGCTTCCGCCTGGCAGCCGCAACCTCCGGCGTCGGCCCATTCATTTGAGCTGACTCCGGGGTGGGGGAAGCCGCGACATCGTGGTAGGCGGGTTTTGACCATATTTTGACTTGGCTCCCTGAGTCAAAATATGGTCAAAATCCGCCCCACCGCCCCCCGTGTGAATGAACCCTCACAACATGAACTGCCTCTACCTGTGATACCATAAACCTGCATGGTAGCAATACTTCAAAAACATTCCCATGATGCTTCAGGGAGGAAAGTGTTACCTTTCTTGTTAGCGTTTTGGGACTTACAAAGGTATAGGGAATAGTAACGTTCCAGGCTTTGTGGATATAGCTCTGTCAAGTGTATGAGAGCTGTTGGTGCCTGTACACACATGGGTGAAGTCAACTGACCGACTGACTATCCAGTGTGTATGGAGGGTGTCTGACTCTTCCCCGACATGATGTTGGAAGAAGCTCAGATCAAACCACTAATGCCTTCGTCCACTTCTCTCACATAGGTGGTCTCTAGAGATGACCTTTCCTAGCCTAATTATATGGGCCAATGCCATGTATGGCCTCTAGTGATGGACACGTTTGCTTCTTTGCCACTATAGTCCACTCGTCTGCCTGTAGGTCACACTTTTCTTGGTGTCTAGTTTTCCCTTGGATGTTGTCTCATTGATTTCACCTTGAGGCCTGTCACCAGGATGTAGATAACTGTGACTATATTGCTTTATCTTCTATCAACTGTTATGAACTGTGAGCAGTGCAGATAAGGGCCTAATGCTTTGATGTGATATCAACCCTTACAAACCACAAAACAAACAGACATTTCAGCTGTGAATCTCTGTGGCCTTATGCCATGTGCTCGGCCAAGATAGAGGTTTACACGGAGCGAAGGATCCTCCTCGCCCCGTGTGATGAAATCCTCATTCAATCGCAGTTATCTCTCTTCTTCCATTCACCCGTCTGTTTTTGAGCTCCAGTGGTTCCAGAAATGGAATATGGAAATGTTTGTTTGTTTTTTTGAGTATCAAATATATCTTGCAAGGGTTCAAAATGGCCGACATCTCCTTATTGGTTCATATTGTTCTATGAACCACTCATCCATTTATGTATATACTTGTATGTTTATATTGAAAGCCTATTTGCAATATTCTTGTTGTGGATTTTTTTTTTTTTTTTTTTTTTATTTAGCCTTTTTTTAGACTTTATTTTATTTTTTTCTAGCTTTTAGGCTTGCGTTGAGATATATATTTATTATATATATATATATATATATATATATATTAATTTTGTTCTAGGGTTGTTATTTTTTCATTACATATTTTGGTTTTTGGGTTTGCATTTATTTATTTTTGGGTTTGCATTGATTTTTTTTTTTTTATCTAGATTTTTTTTTTTTTTTTTATCCCAGCATTTTTTTTTTTTTCCTGCATCATGAACAAACTTGCTGATTGAGTTTCTGCTTGCCTTTTAAAATTCTCTGTAGCCGGATAGTGTGCTGTAATTAACCCACAGAAGCCATCAATGATGCACTATTTTTCAACTTTTAGGATGATTAGAATATGAAAATGAAGGGCACAATGGTGCAGATGTTTTAAAATCACAGCAGACAGCAATTAGTGACATGAGAGCCAGCTGCTTATCTCTCCAGATAAAGCCTCTTAATAGGGAATTACACTGGCGGAGCTATTAACACAGATGGATCTGCAAATGATTTAAAGAGAGGGCGTTGAAGAATTAGCTTTGATTCGTAAAGAAATCTAGAAGATTCTAGCAAATCCATATGTGCGTATGTATATGTGTTGGTGTGTGTGTGTGTGTATATATATATATATATATATATATATATATATATATATATATATATATATATATATTACACACACACATACATATAGTACATAATAGTATATAATTTATTATTCATTTATTTTTTTTCTTCCTGTTTTAAAGGAAGTCTACCACCACTATAATACTATAATCTCTTCAACCCCTTATGCAAATCAGCTGTTTGGTGCACCCTAGGTGTGACCATGTATACCTATGCCGCAGGACCGATTTTCCTCTGTGGTTGGTAACTATCTTTGTGCAATTATGTTGGCTGAAAACTGTTGCTCACATGTGCCGAGTGCAGCTAATAACTCATTTGCATACAGATTAATAGTTTATTTTCATGGCAGTAAAATTGCACAAAAAGGGTATATTCAGTAACTGCCCCAAGAACAACACATTGGGGTTTCAGAAGGTATTTTGGTGGTCATAGATCTTAGTCGCCTTATATCTGTTCTATGATGCCATATTATAAAATTCTCACCATAAATATTCCATTATATAATATTTCTGAGGTTACGGATGTATACATGGTCTAAAGACTGGGTAGACTTTACATCAGGGGTAGGGAACCTTTGGCTCTCCAGCTGCTGTGAAACTACAACTCCCAGCATGCTCCATTCACTTCCATGGGAGTTCCCAGAACAGAAGAGCCAGTATGCATGCTGGGAGTTGTAGTCTTGCAACAGCTGGAGAGCCGTACGTTCCCTACCCCTGCTCTACATGATGCCAATGGTGGCCGCACTGGTTCACCACTCAATAGTTTCCCTTTATAATGGATCCAGCAGGAAGCACTTTTTCCTGTTTTCCTATTCTGCTTCCTCATACCACACTTTTTGGGCACATCGGGGGCTAGTTAAACTTTATTTCATGACAGCAACACCATTCATGACTTTGGCTTCTGGTCTAACCTTACATGAGTCCAGTTTTATCATATATAATGATAGCAAAGTGTTAAAAAATTTTGCGAATTCCTCTGGTTACGGGACACCATTCACTGTAGTCAGGACTGAGGAAGATTTTCTACCAAGATTATAAATCTGTAGCTGCTTTGCCCTACCCGGCTTCATAACTTGAGTAAATTAACTGATCCGCCAAATGACTTTTACGTTTTACGAGTACAAAATATAAGGACGTATTAAAATCTGTGTTAGAAGCGTCCTAGAGATTAATTGCCGCAGTATATAATAGGTTAAATCTGTGTGATTAATACTCATCTTCCTTAATTAGACAGCAATAATTACTTTTCAGCAGTGCCTATAAATCTGTAAGTAGACTTAGAACTGAGAAGAACTTGGTCGTGTCTCGGGTGGCATGTAATATGAGCAAGCCGCTCGTGACCTGCTGGGATTTTTATCTGTCGTAATCTGTTACTAAGTGCTAAATATGACAATGTTTCCTTCAGAAAGTGGAAGATGATTCTGAAATTAAAGTCTTAACCGTAAAAGATTGTAAGGTTAGAGGCCGGGATTCATGCGGTTATTGGATAGAGAGTCTGTCGAACATCCGTAAATCTTATTTTTTATTTTTTTTTTTGTTCCCGTGATTGGTCCCAACTTCCTATCGTGTCTCTCAGAATTTTAAGCAAAGCAAATAATCAGATACATAGTAGTAAATGATAGCAATAAAGGCATATTGCTTCTGCTAATGTATATTGTAACCTCCTTTGCATACAAATGCATATATGGCATGTATACTGTTGACGACTATTTTACAGCATTACTAATGAGCTTTTTTTCTCTTATAGGTGCATGAGAAGTTTCAAAAACATTCGGGCCTTCATTACAACTCCAGCGTTCCTCCAGACATCACCAGTAACACCTTAAAACCAAAGCACCAGCAGAAAAGCAACCAGAATCATCTTGACTGGTCACCAAAATCAGACTCTGGCCCTTCAGCGCAGAGTGGATTTCTGAATGCAGAGACTGGCAAAAAAGACCCATCAAATGTCACCAAGAGTCCAAACCCAGAAACGGCTTCTCAGTTTGTCAAAACTCAGTCTAAGAAATCCAGCATGGGGAGTTCTTGGAGTCAAAACTCTGCTTCCAAGGAAATTACAAGCAGTTCAGCTTCATCACCAAATGGTGGCAGCAGCAATGCTCAATCCGCTTCTAACAACAACGAGAGTCAGGAGCTGTCTAAGTCAGAGGACCAAAAAGGTGGCTCATCTGAACCACCTGAACAGCCGTTTGGTAATACGAAAAAGAAATCTGGCAAAAAAGAGTCGAGTCAAACCATACAGGTGGCAGAGACAGACAGGGCAAAAAGCAGTCCAAAAGCACTTGAACCCAAAAGTCACGATACTGTGGAAAATAAGAAGGATAATGAGAATTCGCCAGCCAGCCAACAGCAAGAATTGACCTCTGGAACGAATAGTGAGGGTGATTCAAGCCACATGCTTCCAATGAAATCTACACCAGTGGATCCACCAGTTAATAAACGTAAGAAAAAAACCTCTTTGAAGCAAGCTATGGACAAAAAGTCACCTGACTCAGACCAACCTCCGGGTCGGCTAGTAATTAATGAAATCGGCAATCAGAACAATTCACAAACCCAAGCTAACAAGAAGGACAACAAAGTAATCAAGCAAACTCGAGTCACTGCTCATGAGCTGCCATCAAAGATAGCGGAAGTCACTGGAAGTATAGGAAAAACATTTGTGAACAGCATGACCCGTCTTCAAAAGTCTTCACCTCCACCTGTGTCAAAACCCGTTTCTGATAATGCTCGGTCTAAAGTGTCAGAAATACAACATCCTAAATTCGTAAAGAAAAGATGGGCCTATTGTAAACCTAAGGTAAACACTCATGAAAATTCTGCTTCCCTCTCTGAAAAAATCGTAGTAGATCCTCCATCTGCTTACCCAATAACTCCCTCAAGCCCTCTTTACACAAATACAGATAGCCTTACAGTGATAACACCAGTGAAGAAGAAAAGGGGTAGACCAAAGAAACAACCTTTACTTACTGTGGAGACAATCCATGAAGGAACATCAACCAGTCCAGTAAGTCCCATTAACCGAGAATTCCCTGGTATGAAGAAAAGAAAGGGGAGACACAGTCTTGCCGAACTGGTCCAGATGACGCCTTCAATGGAAAAATCCATTGGTGAGATAGAATTTCACAAAAAAGTTGGTAAGCTCGGAATGTTGGATAAGAAGACAATAAGAACCATCAATAAAATGAAAACGCTCAAAAGAAAGAATATCTTAAACCAAATCTTGTCTTGCTCAAACAGCATGGCCTTGAAATCTAAATCTCAGTCGCAGACAAATGCAATAGCGACTGTAACCACAACTCTTGATGCTAGATTAGGCAAGCAGATTAATGTTAGCAAGAGAGGAACCATTTATATAGGCAAGAAAAGGGGAAGGAAGCCAAGAGCAGAGCAAGTTCCCCAACCAAGTGAACGTAGAACAGCCATTAAACAGACCAGGCCTGTTTCTAGCCAGCCCGAAAACCCAACAGTGCCTTCCAATTTGCAGTCATTTGTGGCATCTTCACCAGCAGCTATTCACAGTTTTACAACTCAGCTCTTAGGTTCTAATGGAAACCTTAGTCCTGCCAGCACTGATACAATATTTTCAGATCTAAAAACTATGCCAAATCTTCAGCCAATCAGTGCTCTTCCAACAAAAACACCAAAAGGAATTCACGGAAGTTCCTGGAAGTTATCTCCGCCTAGATTAATGGCTCACTCGCCTTCCCACCTGTGTGAGATTAGTTCCTTAAAAGAAGTCACACTGTCGCCAGTAAGTGAGTCTCACAGTGAAGAAACAATCCCTAGTGACAGTGGTATCGGTACGGACAACAACAGCACTTCTGATCAAGCTGAGAAGAGCTCAGAGTCTCGTAGAAGGTACTCCTTTGATTTTTGTACTCTGGATAATCCAGAGGTTACTCCATCTGATACCAGCACAAAGAACAAGCATGGTCACCGGCAGAAACATCTCATTGTCGATAACTTCCTCGCCCATGAAAGTGTTAAAAAGCCAAAGCACAAGAGAAAGAGAAAAGGGTTACCGAACAGGGACAATCTTCAATTTCTTGCAGATCTTGAAGACCTTATTAACAAGTTTCAAGTCTTTAGAATTTCCCACAGAAGTTATACATTTTACCATGAAAACCCTTATCCCAGTATTTTCAGGATTAATTTTGATCACTATTACCCAGTGCCATATATCCAGTATGACCCATTGCTCTACCTTCGCCGGACCTCTGACTTGAAATCAAAGAAAAAGCGTGGTAGACCTGCCAAAACCAATGACACCATGACAAAGGTGCCTTTTTTGCAAGGGTTTGGATACCCTATTCCCAGTGGAAGTTACTATGCACCATATGGAATGCCTTACACATCAATGCCTATGATGAACCTTGGTTATTATGGTCAGTATCCAGCTCCTTTGTATCTGTCTCACACGCTTGGGGCAACTTCTCCATTTATGAGGCCCTCTGTTCCACCACCACAGTTTCATACATCCTCTCATATGAAGATGTCTGCTGTCACCAAGCATAAAACAAAACATGGAGTTCACCTGCCTACTTCAGTGGGTATGGGCTTGGGTGACATGGCTCCTTCCAAAACTGGAGCCACTGGACTTTCAAGCAACCGCCTTCACAAAAGGAAACACAAACATAAGCACAAGCATAAGGATGACCGCATCCTTGGAGGACACAGTGATTTCAGTGGTCTCTTTTCAGGCAAGTCCACAAGCTTTTCAAGCCATGTGGCAAATGAGAAGCTCAGCTCCTCTAGCAAGGACCTTTTCACAGTGAGCGAAAAAAGTAAACACAAAGAAAGGCCGAAGCACCAGCATTGTGAAACTGGACAAAGAGGTCCAAAGAGTTCTTTCGAGGTGGACACACTTTCTTCTTTGTCCCTTTCAGATGGTCAACACTTGACTCAGTCAAAAGACAAAAGTGACTTAACCAATGAGTCTGATAGCTGTCTGAAACGATATTCTGGAAATGACTGCGGTGGCAGATCAGATTCTTCGGACTTGTTTGTGGAAATGAGCTCATCCAGTGACAAAAGAGATGGGGACATGAATGGCAATAAAAGAAGGACATTTGAAGGTTTTGGGTCCTACAGAGAGAAAGACCTTCAGTCGTTTCGAATGAACAAGAAGGACAGAAGTGCTTTTGATCATTCTGGATCAGGTAAGAGTGTCTCCTTTTTCTGTTAATTTTACCCAGAATGCTTCTCTCGTTAACAAATATGGTATATTCTAATAGATTAGACTTGCATTTTAAATGGAATCCATAAATATAGGCAATCCATTAAAATTGCTGATATGTGGAGTATATCTAGTGCATGCAGGTAGAGCATGGCTCGAATATTGGCCGTACACCGAAGAGGTTCTAACTCTACATTTGAAATTGTAGTTAAAGGGTTTTCAAAAACTTGAAAAAATAAGTCTGCCTCCTTTTTATGAAATTATTATTATTTTTTTTTGGTATTGCAGCTTATCTTCATTGATGTTGATTGAGTATTTGCAGCAATACCAAACTTAGCCAATGGGCAAGACCTTCTAAAGCTTGTTTTAATTGAAAACCATTTTGGTATGGGCTGCATAGGTTAATCTATCTTATGTCTTTGGGTGAGCTATGTATGCTTATTAGTCCAAACAGTATTATTTGGTTTCTTCAAGGCACCAATATTTTTTGGTAGTAAACATAGCCCATAGACTGCCTTGTCCTGAGCCCTGAAATCAGTCAAACTGTACTATATGCCCTTCCTATATTACAATGATGGTCAGAAAGCAAGTACTATCTGTGCCTATATCATTTACTGGTCTCAGTACTATTTATATCTACAAACAATATAGTTGGTACCAACATCAATTACAGGTTAGGATGAAGAGTCTACATAATTTACAAGCTGCAACAGGTTGGAAGTGCTATTGGTTTATGTGATTTACACAAAGGAGACAGTACTATCTGTGCCTACATGATTTACAGGGCAAGACAAGAAGTCGGTGCAATGTATGCTTTCCTCATTTACATGTGACCGTATTTGTGCCTATATCATTTACAGGACATAATTTACAGGGCAAGATAGAGGCCATATTATTAGTTTGCATAATATACAGGGAGAGACAGGGAAGAAGTACTACCTGTGCCTATATCATCGTGCAGCTAACAAGGGTATACTGCTCCATCTAGCAGGGAGAGCAACACAGTACACCAACTCCCTTGGCACAGCTGGCAACCACCTTGTTATCAATGTTCTTGTTGGTCAGTAGGAACACGTGGTTGGGGGGGGGGGGGGCAGGAATAGCCGAGGAAGTGCTGAAAACCAAGTATAATGCCCTACAAGTTACACAGTAGTGAGGTTCCTTGGTAAAGGATAGTTAAAATAATGTATACATTTTCTTTTAGGGCATAATTATATTTCAGTATAATTAAAGCGAGGGGCATGTTTAATTTAAGTCGTTTAATGTTTTCGGGAAAAAAGTCAGCTCAATTAAAATGTTCATTGGTTTTCTGATTGCAACTTGTGTGATGGCTCTTTGTAAAGATATTACTCGGCTTCTATTGGAAAAATGTTCTCTTAATTAAAAACTACAGTAGAAATGAAACTGTAATTAAATGGACTTTGGTGTTCAACAATGAGCTGGGGACTTGAATAATGTTCTGCCGCCCCATGTTCTTGGATTGAAGTTACTGAAGGTGGAAGAAATTTGCAATTTGTATCCATATATTAAATGGAATACAGTGAAAATGAGAAGTTCTCCCCTCCAGTAAACTGAATATCTAGCTCATTAAGTCATGATGACTTAATGAATTAAATCTTACCTTGACTCGTAGACCCATCCAGCTATGATGTCTCACCAATTGAAGGTGTGAATTCCCATACATTGTTAGAGAATTTGATCCCAATATATCTTTGTAGGTAAACTCGTATAAGTAGTCTCAGACAGGGGCAAGTAAGAGGATAGGATTCAGAACTTTGACCATGCCAACCTCTAATTGGACAGTATCAGAAAGCACAGATTCTGGACCCCTTGCCTGCTTCAGCCTAAGACCACCACCTGACAGTACAGAGCCTAATTGACTTATCAGGGACCAAGATTAACTGCACTTATTGCTCAGGAACGTTGTGTGGGGGTCTTAAGAAAAATATTCCCACAGTGCCTGAATTACTGATGCCGCAGCCATTGAAAGGATGTTAAGAGCTGGAATTGGAGGTTGTCAAAGGTCCTCTTTTAAATTAGTCAAGTTTGATGGTTGAAACAGTGCTCGTAGCTCAGATCTAAGGCCTATTAACAATGTAGTTGCTCAATTTATTTTTGTTTCCTGTTTTTCACATTGATGACCACCTCGGAAACCTCAGTGTTCTCATTCCCAAGCCACAAACATACATTAAGCTGCTTTGTATATCTGTCTTTGTGACCCTGGAAATACTACGCTTGGCCAAACTGTGATCTGCTCAGTTGACGTTTCATGTCTGGTAGTAGGCCTTCTCTGAAAAACTCATACCTTTGGTACAGGTTAAGATAGTTTTCAAAAAGTTGCTCAAAAAAAGTCCATAGATATTTGTTTAGGTTAGTAAATCCGTTCTGTTGGGTGGGATGAGTAATGCCTCTAGCATTGATGATCTTTTGTGGCTTTACCAAATGACTTTGTCACTTGTAATCTCAAGATCAGCTTTTCCTTCCATAAACCTGCATAAGAAGTGGGAGCTGCTAACTAATAGACCAACCAATGACCCATTCAACAGTTATTTTGGCATCCTACCTCTCCAGAACAAACAACTATCACTTGCAAGTTTCTTATGTCAGATATTATTACTCAAAAGTCAATTGGATAGATTGGCCAGCACTTTTCTTTTTGGATATTTTTCAATTCCCTAGGGAGATTATTATTCACAGCTATAACATTTACTCGTTAGATTGATGACTAGTGATATGATGCAATTGCTCTCAAATTTTAACGAATGGCAGTAGAAAGAAAATCTGTTAATCTGGTCGCCAATCTATTGATCTCTTCTATCTTGCTCGGTGGCTTTTAGTGGCAAGATGTGTTGGCTTTAGATATTGCACGAGTGGCCCATGTAGAGTAGAGCTTTATTGTCTACAAAGACCAAAAGTATCCACCTGTCCACTGCATATCTACTTGTAGCATTGTCATAGTCTATTAAAAGGGCACCATTATCTGCTGCTTCTGGACCAAAGTGATGTACCCACTAGTGGTGAAAGGAGGGTATTCTTAGCCCTGAGTAAGTAAACCCTTTTGATACTGTTCCCCATGACTACTGAACTACCTAGTGTGGACACGATCTGCAACTTGCGAGCTTGTCCAACATGGAGACATAGATTAGCAGGTGGACGGCTAGTCACCAAAACTATAGGGTGAGCCACCTGGTAATTGGCATGATGGTACACAGGCCTAGGGTAGATTTTCTATTTATTTGGCTACAGTACTTAAGGGATCTACGCTGGTGGCCATGATGGTAACCTGCCCTGATAATTTGTCATAGGTCTTACTCCATTTCTTAGTAGGTTATTTTTTCAGTACAAGTTACCATATTTTTTATCTGGATATAATAATAACTGTATCTTCCAGCCTATTTGCTCATAAATATCATCCTGCTTGATCTCTTTGCTTTCCAGCACTCAATCATTATTTCCCGTCAATGTTTTCAGTGTTGACCACATGAAAGATTAATCAGACAAGGAAATGGACGGTGTGCGTAGCTTTGCCAAGTTTTTCCTTCCTTATCTTACTACAGTGGTCTTAGCTGACCAAGTCAAAGCTATTTATCTTCAGTATTTGATTTTTTTTTAATGGGTATTACTAATTTGCACACGGCAGTGCTGAATCTGACTTTTCAGACTGCGTGGTTAGACTTTGGATTGTGCCAATTGCTAAATTAGATTGATTTAAGAGCAATCTGTACATATGAGAGCCTAAAGGTAGCTATATACTTATCACAGATGTGTGACCAACAGTTTTTCCTGCAGACTTCTCCATAGACGTACAAGCCTAGTCAAACTGAGTGTACTTGTGTTTTCTGTAAGGGGAATAATCCACTGCCAGACTCCACTGACAGGGACTTCTCTCCCATGGGTAAAGTATTGAGCATGTTGAAATTCAGCATGTCCAATCCATAACCGATGGTTATTGTCAATTGCCCTAATATTAACTGGTGGGCCAGCTATCTTAAAGGGGCTCTATCAGCAAAATTATGCTAATGGAGCCCCACATATGCGTGAATAGCCTTTAAAAAGGCTATTCAGGCACCGTAAATGTTATATTAAACCCCGGTCCTGTTTTTAAATAAAAGCATTAAAACATATATGCTAATCGTACCTGAACGTGCACCATGGGCGGGGTTGCACGGTGCAACGTCCGCTTCGGGCACGCCTACCTCTTCTGTCTTCTTGTAGTGACGCCCTCTGGTTCCGTGTCATCTTCCGTCTTCTTGTCTTCAAATCCCGCTCCTGCGTAGTAGCGCTTCCCTCCGGAGTTTCAGAGGATAAGAAAATGGTAGGAGTGAATGGAAGAATACAATAAAAAGTGCAAATTTAAGGATCAGTAGCATAAAATACTCTTAAAGAAGTGCATAAAGTCTGCTATGTTCAAACAAGAATATTTTACATTTTGTTCTTGAAATTCATAATTAGAAACCAGAAAAGAGGCCAGCCTAGAGGTCAGCCAATGGAAAATGGTGGAAGGAATTGATGGTTTCCGAATTTAGTGTGAGAGATTATAGAGACATGTAATGTCTTGATGATAGGAAAGGCCAAATAGTGATATTTTACAAGACTGTGTGGGGTTTAAGTTGAGACCAATTTTGGGTGCAGTTAGAGAAAAAATGACTGTCACAGCTTCAAAATAAAATGATTTGTGATATCCAATTATTAATATTGTAAAATTAATTTGATGTATAGCTTATGGCATATTTACTTTAATAATAAATCAGTCACTGGCTTTTTAATCAATTGGGGGAGAACTTTCCCACTTCTGACACCCAATTATGAAGGAGCTGGAGTTGGACTCAAATTCACAAAAAAAGGAGTAAGGGGGGTATTGTCACTCCTTGGCGGAGAGACCACCGCTTGCACATTCCAGTGAGTGCCCTCTATTGGTTTGCAACACTGAGGCACCTGACTTCCTAATTACATCATGGAAGACAGATTTGCATATTCTTCCCATAGTCCCTTGCAAAGTGCAGTGCTAAAGGCTTAATAAGTCTCCACACATCTATATGGTGGTCTCTCCCCAAGGAGTGACAATACCCCCCTTACCCTGTCTAAGCCTCTCACCTCTACCAGGTTAGTCTTCTCTACACCGGGCTGACGAGATGCAATAACATGGAAACGGCTGTCCTCGGTTGAGAGACTGTACCTGGTAATAATCCCAGCATCATTGCAAAACAAAGGCCACTTGGAAGGTCGAGCATGATGTTAAAGGGAGCAGCCTTTATTGGGCTATTTCACTGAGATTCTGTCTTCCTAATTACATCAGGGAAGATAGGCTTGCATGTTCCAGTGAGCGCCCTCTATTGGTTTGCAACACTGATGGTTTGGCCTTCTCAGCCCTAATTTTTGTTTTTTTATCATATGGTATTTGTTACTGTTCTATACTATTAATATACTCTATGTTGCTTCAGTGAAACTAAGCAGGTATGTCCTGGCTGCTCCAATTATTTGGCATAAACTCAGTTTGGTGTAACCCATGTTGACAATCCATGGTGTCAAGGGAGAATAGCAATTACGATCAAAGAGTTCTCCTGCATAGATTTAGAATCTAGCTGGAAACTGGTCCCTAGTCACAAGCCTTGGATAATTTGGAAGGTGGAGGGATTTTTTTTCCTTGTGAATGGTGTTAACAGTCCTCCTCCGAGACATAATGTATAAATAGAACAAATATCGGCTACAAATTACAGCTGATCTGATCAACACATTTTTTTTTTTTTAATTTGTATATTTTGACAGCAGCCAGGTGTGAAAAAATGGCAGCCTTCGCAGAAACCTCTCGAGGTAGAGGTGGTATTTGTTAAATCATTACGCAGCTTAATGTTTTAGAAGTCTCGCCAGAGGAGTGAAGAACTTAAAACTCCACTTGTATAGGGTATGTAGCAACGTGTGAAAAGAGGGTCCCACTCTCTTGTGAATGAACTCTATGACCACTAGTTAATCTATTTACCCATATAGTTTGATGAAATCCAAGTTTTATGGTTTGTTATGCTGGGGAGCAAGATAGCCTAAGACATAGGTTCACCTTTGTACAGAAAATATTCTACATTTCCTGAGTATTAGAAGTGTTATACTCCAGAGCTGTATTCACTGTTCTGCTAGCTGTTATTGGAAACCATCAACAGGACTTATATAAAGCAGGAGACAATTTGTGTATCCTAGATCAAAATATTGTACAGTACCTCATGGAAAAAAATAATTTCTAGATTATGAAGTCTGTATAGACACCTAATTTACAGAGAATTCGGAATATTTCAGTTTGGCTGCCTGTAGAAGTGACTTCAGCTCTGAAATATAATACAGGATGTACCTCAGGATTAGTAGAGAATCATTAATGTTATGTAAGTACACACTGACTCACCAGCAAAATAGTGAGTGCAGCTCTGGAGTATAATACAGGATGTAACTCGGGGTCAGTACAGGATAAGTAATGTAATGTATATACACAATGACTGTACCAGCAGAATAGTGAGTGCAGCTCTGGAGTATAATACAGGATGTAACTCAGGATCAATACAGGATAAGTAAAGTAATGTATGTACACAATGACTGTACCAGCAGAATAGTGAGTGCAGCTCTGGAGTATAATACAGGATGTAACTCAGGATCAGTACAGGATAAGTAATGTAATGTATGTACACAGTGAGTGTACCAGCAGAATAGTGAGTGCAGACCTGGAGTATAATACAGAATGTAACTCAGGATCAGTACAGGATAAGTAATGTAATGTATGTACACAGTGACTGTACCAGCAGAATAGTGAGCACAGCTCTGGAGTATAATACAGGATGTAACTCGGGATCAGTACAGGATAAGTAATGTAATGTATGTACACAGTGACTGCACCAGCAGAATAGTGAGTGCAGCTCTGGAGTATAATACAGGATGTAACTCAGGGTCTGTATAGGATAAGTAATGTAATGTATGTACACAGTGACTGTACCAGCAGAATAGTGAGTGCAGCTCTGGAGTATAACACAGGATGTAACTCAGGGTCTGTATAGGATAAGTAATGTAATGTATGTACACAGTGACTGCACCAGCAGAATACTGAGTGCAGCTCTGCAGCATAATACAAAATGTAATTCAAAATTGGTATAGGAAAAGAAATATAATGTATGTATGCAGTGACTTCACCAATAGACTAGTAAGTTCAGCTATGGGAAATACACACTGTATTTCTGGGCTTGGCACCCAGGCTGCTGCATCTGTACAGTGTCCAGAACAAGAAGCAGGCTGCTCCATACATTGCGTAATGTTCATACCTCACTATTGCAGTTCCATTCACATTGGCATATTGGAGTTGTCCAGGAGTTATCTAAAACTTAAGGGTGACTTGAGTAGTTGTAAAACAAAAAAAGACATACTCGCTCACCTGTCCCCAGCATTTTGTAGCAGAGTCCCAGTCCCTTTTCATCCTATGCTTGCTGAGCCTTAAGCGGAGAGGCTCAAATGACCACTATGACCAATCCATGGTCACAGGTAAGGAACTGAAGACTTACCAGAGTCACGTCACTGGTCCCTCACCAACAACCGCTTAGACCAGTAATTGGTCAACTCCTGTGCATAGAGCCCAGCAAGTGGAATGGAAAGGGGATGGTACTCTACAATAGAGCCTGGGGATAGGCGAGCATGACTTTGTTGTAGTTTATTTTACATCCACCCTGGACAACCCCTTTAAGTCATATGAGCTGAGCTGAAGTAGTATGGTACATCAGCTACACAGTGTATAGATCTGGCGTCTCCTAGCTCTGTACAGTGTGCAGATCCAAAAGGCACAACAGCTCATTGTCAGGGTACTGGGTATCGGACCCAAACCATACCAATACTGAGGACCTATCTTAAGACTAGACTTCAATATATAATTTTGGACAACCCCTTTAATGGTCACACTTTTTTGCATGTAAGCAGCCACTTTACCCCTGATGCCATATGTGTCTGTTATGGCTCAAACTTTTGGGTCTTCTAAAACTTAATAGTTTTTCTTTTATCAATAGCCTGTCTGGTCCTTGACGTAGGTATAGAAGTCCATACCAAGTCTGTCCAGTTGTCATGTGCATTTACTCGAAGGATTATTTGTTGAGATGGGTTGTTTTGTTTGTTTTTTTGTTTTTTAATTTTCTTATGTTCATGGATATCTAAAGGATTCCAAGTCATTGTATCATGAGGAATGCAGAAAACTTTCAGCTTGCTACTCCAGTTTGTACATTGTGTTCTTATGTTTTTCCTGAGAAGGTTCGCGTGTCCCTTTTTTTCTTTTTTTATTCTTATCACATTTATCTGAGTTTATCTTGGCGTCTTTGTTTCCTTAGACATTTACAGGAATGGAGTGGCGCAGTGAGATCCAGACACATAAGTCAACTATGGTTCACGTTCTTCTGCCAGTGTATAGTTAATGTGTACGGGGGTCTTAATGCATTACGCTTTCCAAAGATAGTTATGTTGTACTAGGTACTAAGAATAGCCATGTATTACTTAAAGGAATGGGAATGACATATTTTTCCCCCCTTGCTCGACAGACTTCTTGTCTCTTGGCTTGGAATATATCAAAATTCCAGTTATTTTGATACATAAACTGCTTGTCTGTGGTTTAAAAGCTTTGTATAGATAAGATCTTTTGCATTGCATGAAGTTAGTAAAATTATAAAAATCATTTTGGAACTATTACTATGTGGATAAAAGGATCTTCTGGGACTAAAATGTCCTTAGGACTGGTCATCGATATCAGATTGGTAGGGATTCAACACTTGGGACCTCGACAGATCAAAAGATTCCCCATGGGGACAAAGTGCCTTCAAGTAATAGGTTTGGCTATGCCCATTAGATCAATATTGGCCAAATTTGCTGATCTTGGTAAGACTGGTCAAAATATCTAATGTATATTGGGGCCTTCGGACACACACTTGTCACTATTTGTCAGAGAAAAAGAAGGTTGGATTTCAACATGCCTGATCTTCTTGTTGTCAGGGATAATGAGCCGGCATCACATTAGTCTGGCAGCAGCTTATGTTGTCTTCATTGAAAACTCATGCAAGGACAGGTGAGACAATTTTGATTGTATACGAAGAGGGCAGAAAGGATAGATTTCGTCTGATCAAAGCTAGCGCCACATATAAGAATGGTGTAGTCTTATGTGGCAGAGGAGTCTTTGGGCCCCTCAATCACCAGGACCTGGGAGCAACTAAATCTTCTATATCTCTTTACAGTTAAGCCCGTATGGGATTGTTGACCTCATGTCCTCTACAGGATGTCCCATGTTCTCTACTGGGCCTGGGAGCAACTACATTTTCTCTATCTCTTTATAGCCAAACCCTTATGGGATAGTTGGTCCCATGTCCTCTACCGGATGCCCCATGTCCTCTACCGGATGCCCCATGTCCTCTACCGGATGCCCCATGTCCTCTACCGGATGCCCCATGTCCTCTACCGGATGCCCCATGTCCTCTACCGGATGTCCCATGTCCTCTACCGGATGTCCCATGTCCTCTACCGGATGTCCCATGTCCTCTACCGGATGTCCCATGTTCTGTATCGGATGCCCCATGTCCTCCACTGGAAATGTGTATAGTGTAGCCAAGGCTTGGAAAGTACCAATGAAAAGCGATGTTTTCTACTCATGGAGTCCATGAAGCTAAAGATGAGCAAATATCCCAGATGTCAAGATCAGAGCAAGATAAAGCAGTGTATAACTTATACATAATCTATAATGTAACCTTATATAATGTTGTAGATGAGATTGCACTTTAATATAAGTATATTCCCTTCTACCACCAAAGCTATAAAAAAAAAAAAAAAAAAAATACAGCCAAAGCTATTCATTCTTTTATAGTCAAGTAATATTTGTTGTCCTTCGTGATACATTTTGTACAGAACGCAGAAAATGACATAAGTATGTGTGCGCTGCGGTTACTTTGGCTTTTTCCCCTTTCCCCTTCCAAGAAAATTTCCAGGTAATTCAATCACAAACAAAAGCATTTCTATTTTACGTTCAATTATTTATGGTTTCTGAAACCCATGTCTGCAACGTCTGAGGCTGGAAAGTAAACAACGCAGAACGGAACGTGCCAGCTTCACTCTGTACTCGATGTGGACCTTTTTTATATTTTTATTAACTGATCTCATTATGAGGTACTGGGAAAAATTAGCTATTCCCTCTTCATTTATCACCATGTTGTTCAGTCCACAAAAAACGTTAGGCATAATATGGTGAAATTTCATCTACATTTTACATGTTCCTCTACAAAAGTAGCTGGCTTCTGATTGGTTTGCCCCAGGATAGGCTATACATGTCTCATTTCTGGAAGGGCTATGGGGAATGATGTAGATGGCAGAAACCAATGCTTGTTAGTCCAACAGTCTTTGACTAGAATGCCAACTTTCAAGCATGAACACCACTCCATTCAAACGGGGCTCTTGGAACCCCTGTTCTTGTTCTCCTTGGGTTTTACAATGTTGACAACCCATACCCCAACAGAACCGGTACACCACTCATACCCTTCTAACTTTTGTACTGTGAATATACTTTATGATCTTCTACCGTTCCTGAGCAATTGGTGCGGTTTGGTTCCTGATATGCCAATTAGTCTCTCCCCTGTCAATTGGGTGGTCCTGGGCCAGAGCAGATAAGGAGGCATGACTCTAATCTCTCTTTATTACTGTCTGACTCTGACTGCACAAAGCTCAGAATTAGACCCCAAGTCTACTCCTGCCCGAGATTTCCCTCTTGGCATTGGAAATTTGAATTGGCATTTGACACTGAAAATAATGGCACTGCTTGGGAATGGTGGCGGTCATCAAATAAATTCCAATTGTGTGGCAATGGAGTGGGCCTATTCAGGCATGCAAAGAACTTGAGATGGTCGGTGTGCCGAAAGATCACCTTTAAGTAATCAATTTAGAAGTTGAACTCATCACCTCTTCTTAAGTATGCTCCATCTTTGCATTCTCTAACGGATACGCCAGTGTAAATGAGATATTAAATCTGCCCTCGGAGAGTCTGTTAGTGGGTAACAGGAGTTTTCCTTCCGGCTCTTGGCACAAAAACAAACTGTGCAATTACTTTCATTTAATGCCAGGGAAGGTTACTCTTTTCAGCACCAGGTATGTCTTGCCAAGTATCATGGCAACGCAGGTGAAAGAGAGGTCAGTCCTTTTCAGTGGGTGTCTCTTAATGTTGTGTTGAGACGTCTCTTTAGACTTGGAGGCCACTGAGCTGTAACGCCGTCTGGTGCGGGTGGTTTACATTTTTTTGTATGTTTGACTCTCAAAGAGTTTGGGTTTTGCAATCTTGTGACTTTTTGTTTATTTTGGTAAAGCTCCTAGGACTTTCTGGGTTTCTACTAGAAAGTTCTTTTTGTGGTAGAAAGGTATTTTGCTCCTGGTAATTTTCCTTCCCTAGATGAATTTCAGTTTTGTGGAGTTGGGCCATCTCCTAGCATGCCAAGCAGGTCTCTTCTGGCAAACCAGTGCCGATTCTTGGAGGGATTGTTGAATATCTCCACGTTGTTAACTATATGTGCAAATTTTCTCAGGCTTGTAAGATGAAGGTTTAGTGGAGTTTATTTTTTTATTTGCCTATAATGTTTTGCATTGACCTACGTTTTTCCATCATAAACTCTTATGGAATATTAACTACTTATACTTCGAAGTTCTGATTGTTGAAGATCTCCAACCCCTGTGGCCATAATTGAAAAGTCACTTTCTATTGGTTGTCTCATCAGAATAAAAGTACTTTTTCAGTATGTTGCCCTTTAGGGTCATATATTGAGAGATCTATGGATGGGCAGACATTGTCTTCATGAAATCATCACTTGAAGCTTTAAGAGAGTCTTTTACCATTTCCACCGCTTGCACTTGCTTGCATTTTTTAATAGGTGCCATTCTACTGATTCCAGTACAGTTGGATTTTTTTTTTTATAGTCCCGGCCATTGCTGAGCTTTTGGCTTTAATGCATGATATACTAACTAGAAACTCTACTGAGTTTGAGTGGTGTTGGGTAGGATCAGTCAAGGGGGCATGACTTAGACCTCAAATCAGAGACGGTGTAAGAAGCTCTTGCCCAACACCACATTGGAGAGTCTAGTTGGCATATAACGCATCAAAAATAGCTATGCTTATTGTTCGGGAATGGTGGGGGCTAGAGAAGAATTTCTAGCTGCACTGAAATCTATGCAGAATAGTCTATTAAGGATTGAACCATTTTGGGTGGTCATTTTTAGTAGCCATGAACATAACTATCAAGGTTGCAGACATCTGGAGTACTTGTTATGGGAACTAGCAGATCAAACTCCATTGGAGGCAGTATGTAGTAGAACATAGAGCACTTCTTATATGGAAAGGAGGAAAACACCTAAGGGAACGAGCATTGGCCATATCACGGCTGATAGTTATTCCAGAGCGAGATCCCCTTACATGTTTAATTATGGGCTCCCCTGCTTGTTATATAATACGGTAGTTATGTAATAGTCTATGTAATATAATATACAGTATCTTGCAAAGTCATAACATGAAGCTTCTGGACATCAATATAATATCTGTGACGGGGCATAACAACCTTTTGCTTTCTGACTGGGTGACTACCGTCTGAGCACCTATACCTATAGAACAGGTTCTAGAACGTTCTACAATATCTGCTATACAGTACACTGCCAGCCATGTGACACAACCTTTCCTATGTCTATGTCTACTCACAACCCTACAGACAATAAAATTATGGATAAATATGGATCTGGATAAAAATTGATGGGGCTGCTTGCCCAGTTCTCTAAAATAGTTTCCTATGTAACTTCATCATTTGGCTGCATTGTGTATAATAGACACCGACTATTGGACTGCAAGTTCAGCAAGGCCAGTTGTCTGATAATTTGTCTTTATATATTGGAAAAAAAAAATTAAGCTGTCCAAAAAAAGAAATGATTATTGTATCATTGCTATAAATCTGGCACCAGCACATTCATCATGACAACGCATTTTGCTTATCGACCAGCTGCATTTCACAGCCACTCGCGATGTGGACAGCTTTAACCCCCTTTTATAAATATTGGATCTGTATGAGGCGCCTTTCAGTTTGTGCCAAATGGATGTGCCCTCGTGTGACACTGGGTTAAAGAGCTGTACACAATGTTTTCTCTATGACACAAAACTCTGTTCTTCCGTCCTCTAGTGTGTAGTTTCCCAGAGGCCAAATAAATCTACAACAGCCGCTGCTCTGAAGTTTAATTTTTCTTTTTTTTTTTTTTGCGCAGCCTTGAACTGGAGTCAAAGTTCTCAATCACAACTATTGTCCCAAAATGACAGCTGTGTTTATTTAATAGTTTAATGCTAATTGTATTAGAGAAACAGACCTTTTACTACAGACAAACCGAGACCATTCTACATCTCCAAGGTTGGCCAGTTCATGGACACTGTTCAGATGACCCTGGAGCAAACCTGACGACTTCTGTTTGCCCAAGTCAACTTTTTGCTAAGACCCTGCAACTTTTGAGGGTTCATCATGTCACCTTGTTGTGACCCGGGCATGAAATGTTCTGGCCATATCCTATTTTTATCCAACCCCTTAAGACCACCAAATTTTTTCTAGTTTAGAAGATGGTACTAGGAGGAATAAGGTTCGAACCAAACATTCCAAGAATGGTCCACTCCTCAATTGGATGGCCAAGTTACAGATTCAATCCTATGGTAATCAAATTCTGTAGACAATTCTTGATGGACATCCCAATGCTGCAAATATGTAAATGCTCATTGGGTTGGTGGCAAAGTAGCATGTTTTTTGCTAGCTTTAGCAATGTTTAGAGCCTCTAGTAGAAGGGGATTCTTCACAGTAAGAACAGCGAGGCTATGGAAGTCTCTGCCCCAGGAAGTGGTGATGGTGGATTCATTGAACAAGTTCAAAGAGGGCCTGGATGCCTTTCTTAAAGAGAAAAATATAACCGGTTATGGACTCTAGATTTTAAGGACATGTTGATCCAGGTTTTTTATATTGACTGCCAGATTGGAGTCAGGAAGGAATTTTTTCCCTGAATTGGGGCAAATGGAGTTTTTTTTTTTTGCCTTCCCCTGGATCATCACTGTAGGGATTGTAGGGTTATAGGTTGGTCTTGATGGACTGATGTCTTTATCCAACCTCATCTACTATTTAACTATGTACCTATGTAGTATGAGATACAGTGGAGTTGGTAGACTCTGAAGATACCTTGGACACCATGAGACACTAGAAGAGAGGTAGATACAATTAAAGGTGGCAATCCTTGGTGGAGTAATCTCTGTGCCACCTGGTAAGACGAGATAACTGCTTGGTTCTAGCAATGACTGACCAGAGTACTACCCATTGACTGCCCTAATATCTACCGTATATCTTCATACATGTCCCTGATGATTTCATTAAACGTCTAATTATATATCTTAACTACAATTTACTATTTGGCGCAATGGAATCTTTCTTGCTGACCTCTTGCATGTATTTATCCTTTATCTTGTTGCATTTGTACGTATTAGTCAGAGATTGTTTATTGCTTCTTCCCCCATCTCTCGGAGGAATATGATTCACACGTTTTCAGATTTATTTGAGCAAAAAGCAATAAATATACCGCTTCAATTTTCACTGCTGGAACGCAGCCAGGATTTTTAATGAATCCGGCCTGCGCTATTGAAGTGGTCTAGGATCTCCAAGGCTCTAGGCTCTGTTAGATTATACACATACTCTCACTCTCCTCCTCCCTCTTCTCTCCGCTCCTCGCTCCCCACGGACTGCATGAGTCACACACCAATGCAGGTTTATTTTTCAGACTTGGCTCTGGTTAGAATTAGGATGAGTCTTTTATAATTCAAGCTATGGAAGGTTTCCTCTGCATTTCATCTAAGCTGCCAGAAGACGCCATGTTTTGTCGCTAAGCCGCCTTTTTTTTTTGCCGGGCAGTAAAGTAGTTCAATGTCTTTCATTAGATCTTTTCACCCAGAAGACTTGTAATAATTTGACCCACACAGCATTTTTTTCTTAAATGCATTAACTAGACTGCACAAATCCCCTGGCTGTAGAATTTGCAGATTTTAATCACCCTGCGAATGGAGCATCGTTTATTAGTTGGCGGTGTGCAGCCGAGCTTGCACATTTTGCACCATGTGAGTAATATTTTTAGATTCTGCTAATAAGGGAATGTATTTCAAGGGAGACATTGTTCTAACCCTTACCTGAGGGAAAAAATCCTGGGGTCAGTGAGTAAATCAAATGAAAGAAAAAAATCATACAAAATGGGAAATCCACCAAGAGAGACACTTGACACCTGACTTGTCACCATATTTTTAAAAGGCAAAATCCTTTTAAAGCTTGTCTAAGATATTCCTCACTGGAATTCCCTGACACAAATCTCCGACTACTTGATC
Source organism: Leptodactylus fuscus (assembly GCF_031893055.1). Lineage (NCBI taxonomy): Eukaryota > Metazoa > Chordata > Amphibia > Anura > Leptodactylidae > Leptodactylus > Leptodactylus fuscus. The sequence goes on from NC_134265.1 coordinate 42,815,449, forward strand.
TTTAATGGTGTGGGTATATGGACAATCAGAAATTGAAGGCCCCATTGATACCAGAACTACTTATGTCACAGCTTCCCTCTGTTAAGAATAATATAGTTATGTAGTTGTATAATACCGCCCTATGTGTACAAGAATATAACTGCTACAGTCCAACATCCAATTTGCAAGACTATCACTACCATAATACTGCTGCAATGTTGTCGGGTACCAGCACTATCCTATAATACTGCTCCTATGTACAAGAATATAACTACTATAATACTGCTCCTATGTACTAGAATATAACTACTATAATACTGCTCCTATGTACAAGACTATAACTACTATAATACTGCTCCTATGTACAAGAATATAACTACTATAATACTACTCCTATGTACAAGAATATAACTACTATAATACTGCCTCCTATGTACAAGAGTATAACTACTATAATACTGCCTCCTATGTACAAGAATATAATTACTATAATACTGCCTCCTATGTACAAGAATATAACTACTATAATACTGCCTCCTATGTACAAGAATATAACTACTATAATACTGCTCCTATGTACAAGAATATAACTACTATAATACTGCTCTTATGTACAAGACTATAACTACTACAATACTGCCCCTATGTACAAGAGTATAACTACTATAATACTGCCTCCTATGTACAAGAATATAACTACTATAATACTGCCTCCTATGTACAAGAGTATAACTACTATAATACTGCCTCCTATGTACAAGAATATAATTACTATAATACTGCCTCCTATGTACAAGAATATAATTACTATAATACTGCCTCCTATGTACAAGAATATAACTACTATAATACTGCCTCCTATGTACAAGAATATAACTACTATAATACTGCTCCTATGTACAAGAATATAACTACTATAATACTGCTCCTATATTCTTGTACATAACTACTATAATACTGCCTCCTATGTACAAGAGTATAACTACTATAATACTGCCTCCTATGTACTAGAATATAACTACTATAATACTGCTCTTATGTACAAGACTATAACTACTATAATACTGCTCCTATGTACAAGAATATAACTACTATAATACTGCCTCCTATGCACAAGAATATAACTACTATAATACTGCTCCTATGTACAAGAATATAACTACTATAATACTGCTCCTATGTACAAGAATATAACTACTATAATACTGCTCCTGTGTACAATAATTTAACTACTATAATACTGCTCCTATGTACAAGAATATAACTACTATAATACTGCTCCTATGTACAAGAATATAACTACTATAGTACTGCTCCTATGTACAAGAATATAACTAGTATAATACTGCCCCTATATATAAGAATATAGCTACTATAATACTGCTCCCTATGTACAAGTATAACTGCTATAATACTGTCCCTATATATATATAAGAATATAGCTACTATAATATATAGCTCCTTTAATGGACTGTAATGTGAACGATCAGAGAATGTGTTAGATTTTCGTTCTGCACAAGTTCTCTTCTCTCCGTGTAGCACATTATGATGATTAGATCACCTTGTATTATATTTCAGCACAGATGCGTTATGTAACATGATGGATAAACAGATGGAAGAGAGATGTATACTTAGGTGATGTAACGCTCTATTTTTGCTGCATAGTACAGGCTGTTCAGTGAGCATTTAGGACTATTATAGAGAGATTGTACCTGTGAGTATTATTGGATAACACCTCGGTAATTAGTAGTATTATATCGTTATATAAGTCCAGCCCTGAAGACGACATTTTGGGGTCATATCTTGTTGCATTAATGAGTGAGCGTCTTGTGTTGTGCAATGTTTTTAAGTCCATTTTTATTAGTATTAGGAGAGGCGAGTCGGCGGTAGGAGCACTGCCTCTGGACACACTGGAATTGATCAGTCTGCTGGAATGAGCTTTGTGGGTTTATTAACTGGGAGTTCATCACTATCGCGGCGCTCATCTAATTCCTGAGAGGGTTTCAAAGCTCTCATCACCGCGTTCGTTCTTCTAAGTGAGTGGCTTGACATAAAGAAGATGGGGGCGGGTGGGAGTTATGTAATGACTCTTCTTAGAAGGTTTAGTGTGAACAAGGTAAAATGTTGAGCTCTTGAGATTAAAAGCTGCGTGCTACTTAAAACGTACAATGAAAATACGGCAGTATTTGTACAGAGCGCTGAATGCATTATCGGAGAAGGTTCATTACTGGCTCCTTTTATGAGAAGACTGTTAACGCTAACTATTCGCGGTAAATTTTTGATGATGGGGAATGATTGGGATTAATTACTCATGGGTGTCCCTGGCTACTGGGTGTTCCTCAGGTTGACTAGTTGACCTTCATGTCTCTTTAAAGTTATATACACACATTTTTTTCCTAAACCCTTTGGGGTGAATTGGATCTGTGAAAACGTTCAATACAATAATCCCATTGGTGAATAAGCTTGTATCATGGGTATCACACGGTCAGAATGGGAAATATAAAGGAAGCATTTGTGCCTTTCCCTTCTCCGACTAAATCCATTCTCGTTTTTGGCTCAAAAAACAGCTAAATTTGCAAATTTTTCGGGAAGCATAAAAGGAATAGCAAAAAAACACTGCCAAGGCTTCTGAAATAACTACTCATCTGGGATGAGGCTAAAGGGCTCTTCAATGCCTATTAATTGAGGATCTACCCTTAGGAGAGGTTGTCAATATGTGATTGGTGGAGGTCAGGCATCCGATACCCCCACAGCAAGTATTTACTAAAACTTTCTTAAAGGAATTGTCCTCTTGAAGTTGTTCCCTTCTTGGCAGCAAGTTGTCTAAGTGAGAGAGGGGAGTGGGACCGTGAAGGATCACCCTTTCTTTTCCCGTTCACTCAAATAGTGATATTGAGATGTTGGAAGATTTTAGACTTGAGGAGGAGCCAAGAGTACCATCTTGAGATAAGGGGGACTTTATCAACCTACAAAACCAATATTTTGAGTTTGTTTATATTAGCATATGCCCTATATATGATTTTCAGAAACTGTCCAGCAGGAAGAGAAAATTCTTCTTCTTATCCTCTATAGTACAATCTTCTAGCGCTTTACATTTTGTATTCTCCTCTAGTCTGATCCATTGCATAATATGGGTCCCTACACATTGTACCTTTTAAACATGTTGTGTCAAAGCCATGTATGACAGCCCTGCAATAAAACCTCATCTTCTCTGCACTTTATGGTGACAGGCGTTATTACCAGAATCCATCATCTGGTTTCTACAAGATTAATGGAGATGAAATGAATAATCGAGACTTTCAGCAACATCCATTATACTGCCATTCTGTTCCAGCAGCTTTGTTGAGTCAATCTTTCCATAAAAACTGCTTCTTCTAATATCCATATATTTATCTGGTTTAATTTTGTCATGGTTGTGGAACATGGCAAGCAAAAAAATGTTTATCATTGTGATTATATCTAGTATTGTAACTTGGTCATCAAGAATCAATTCTCTACACGATTGTAGACTTCACTCTTGCTGCCTTACATTGGGGTCTAAGGTGCGAATCTAAAGACGTCGTCTATGTACCTTCTCCTTATATTCTTAGTTTTTCTCTAATTTCCACATCACATCAAAACATTCTGATTTTCTAGATTATAACCAAGATTTTAAAATCCTAGGGATTAAAGTTTGTAATGAAAGTCTCTAACACTACAGAATACATGTAGGCTCAGCCTTACCCAACCAGCGTTAGAAACCTTTGAGCACCAAATGGTATAACTTTATCATGTTATATTGCAAGTGGCTACATTACATTTCTACAGTTCTATGGGTTCTTTCACGTCATTGGTTGAAAGGGTGATGTAATCGGGTTTATGGATACCACCTTCTACTCTGGAATCCCCTTAGAAACAAAAACTAGAACTTCATTGTGGTCCAATGGCCACAATGAAATGTCCCTTCACACAAGGCTTCCCTTGGGTGTTGGTCACGATGGTTGTTTTCTAAGGGAGTTGCCTAATAATTTTTTTTAAAAAAAATGTGAAACTAAAGTAATTTTTTATATTACATATTTTTAGGATACAGAATAATATGGTGATTAATGTTTGTGCCTTTATATCCTCATTGTCCAACCATTAAAGCGAGCATTTGGCTTTGACAGGTGATATACTTGACCATCACTCTATTAAAATGGGGCAAAATCGATCATCATTAATCACTTTTCTGATTGGTGAGGTCCCAACAGTCATCACTTGTTACTTATTCTGTAGATATGTGAGAGGCTACAATCTTGGTATAACCATATTAGATCATATTGGATGATTGGGCAACCCTGCTGAAATTGATGGGTGACCTGAACCAATTCATAGCTTTTAAAAGAGATGATCTGCTCCTGGGACTTGGAGGATGGCCCGGGATTAAGTCAATTTGTGGTCATCAAACTTAATGTCTCCATTGGGCTTCTTAACCGGCATTCGATACTTGACCATTCTGCCACCACTTGGATTATGTTGTGCATTCCAAAAAATATATATATAGCAAGCTAGTCGACACCAAGTTCTCACTTCTTGTAGACAGCCTTGCTAATGATGTAATGTGTCCGTTTTTTCTTCCTCTCGCTATATAATCTTGTCCTCCAGGGACTGCGGAAAAAGCTCTTTGACCTCTAACATCTCATTTAGTCAATAGTACGGCTGTTAGAAGCCGCAACCTGTCAGGGATTCACATTTCTGAGTAGTTTAACCTTCATCCCATATATCCATATCCATGGTAACAAGTAACCAGACCTTAATATGTGTTTTGAATAGAATATATATCAAAGCTGAAGGGACTCGTGGGAGCGAAGAAACTAATGTGTTAGTATGTAGATATCGAGTTTATCATTATAACGTATGTGGAGTAGATGAGTTTTCGAGGTCTCTTAAAAGTAATGTTAGCATGGAATTATTATAATTTATACCATGGGGACGCCAAGGTGGTTTCTGTTGATTTAATACGTGAAATATGGTCCAAACGGCCTTTATTTTTTATAAGAAGGGCGGAAAGTACGTTCCCATCTGTAAATATGTGGATAATTGGGTCCATGGGTCATTGGAGACTGAGAGCTTCACTTCTATGGATAGTTTATGAGCATAAAGAATCTATTGGCTAAAGTAATATTAGGATGTATTTCAGCAGCCCCTGTTGAAGCCTCTAGTTCCTGGGATATGAAAAATCCACTGCAGGAACTCTAGAAGCTTTTATGAAGCGCTTTTTGGGGTATAGTGCCATCTATAGGTAATTTTAGGGTGAAGTTGAGCCACCTCAAAATTTGATTTGGTACCAAGACTGTGTGAAATAAACGTTTTAAGTTTTTGACAAATATTTATAAAATTTTCTCCCGCCATACTAAATGGAATGAGTGTCCAATTGGCTCTTGGTTATTTTAATAATTGAATATTAAATAATTGCCTATAATACACACAAACTTTTTTCTTTAAATGTGAAATTGACCATTTTTTGTTCCCTTTTTTTCCCCCCATCTTTTTCAGGTTTAATAAGTGCTCATCAGAAAGTTGATCAGCTGTGTCAGCATAATAAAAATGAAACTACTTCTTCCAACAATATGACCAAAAGGAAGCCAGCAGCAGAATCTGCATCCGTGCCTCCAAATCCCCTCTTAACCTTTTTCTCATCATCCAATGAGTCAGGTCAGTATGGTATGAAGTAGGACTTTATTTTGTTTTATTTTCCACAACTCTAATTCTCATTTGTCCCTGATGAGTGGAGATTAGCTGTTATGATGTCTAATCCAGACATGAGAAAGTAGGGGAGCAAAATCTCCTATTTTGCTTAGAAGCAGCATGAGGGATATTATACAGCAGTGCTGAACAGTATTGATGTTAATAAAACACATAGGAAGGGGAGAACTTTTTTGCTAATTAATTTTACTTGTTCTTCCTTAACAGCACACCATCTGGTCACACATGGTATTGCAAGTAAACTGTCAATACTTTAATAAGAAATAAGAATTTTTTTTAGATGAACTACTCAGAGACACTGACTGAATACCAAAAATTCACAGTGCTGATTATCAAATATGGCTACTTTCATGCTGAAGTCACTTCACATCTGTCCTTGGGTAGCATCTGTTATGGGAGCTAGCCACTCTCATGAACAATCCCACCACATTAACAACTAAGATGTCCGACTGTCCCCAACTGTTTGTGGCATTAACATATCAGATTTTGACAAATTTATTTTCACCTCTTTTCAGCTGACAAAAATCTGTTTATGGACAGATATCAGACTTCACAGCAGCAGTACCACACACGGCCTGTAAAAAAAAGTGGCACTATTTTTGTCTCCCACCTTATCACATGGTACAATGTGGTCAAAATAGGGTCATTAGAATGAATTCATGAATCCTTTCACCATAACAGAAAATGGAGGGTGTGAAGTTTAATCCATTATTGGCACGGATTAGGATTAATCATGATGTTTGCCTTTGGATGGGATTTTATTGGCCTATTTATATCAATACAACATGTTCTAGATATTCACAATATTCACATAGGGAATATTAAAAAAAAAAAAAAAAAAATCTTATAAAGACTACAAATTAAAATGTTGGGTCTTATCTGCAGTCCAGATGTTGGGATAATTTGGTGAAATCTACAAGAAACTGTTAATAGGGAAATTGGACTGCACCGTGAGTTTCCTGTAATTAATGAAGATCTCTTTGAAAACGTCTTCACTGAAAAGAAATCTGCAGTCTGAGCCCAGATGTTACTCGGAATATCTTTCCTCCAGAATGCCCCAAGGCAAAACAAACTGATAAACTGCATAATGAGTTTTAACTAATTAAGACCAAACTTTACTTTCAACTTTTTATATCTAACTGGACGCAGCGGTTGTAACGCACGGACGCTGGTAGTATGGTTTGGCATATGGAAAGAATTTTTTATTTTTTTTTATTCAGTAGACCAGCCATCCACGGAGCCTGTTTATTCTACAACAGCTGGGGCTCTTTCTCACATTTGTTGTTTCACTCTGTAAATTTTGAGGGAGACATGTTAAATTATCATGCCACTAGAGGGGCAAAACCTATTAATGGGAGTCTGTCACTAGCACCTATTTTACCAACCTAGTCCTGGACATAGACAAGTTAGAGTCACTGGAATCAAACATTGGCTTCTTCATGTGAATCGATGGCTCCTCTGCCAACATATTTGTCAATATACCAATGAGTCCTTTGGAGCAATGACGGTGTTGCTATTGCTCCACAAAAAGGTAATTGGCAACACCCTCATTGCGCCAAAGACATCATTTCCAATCTCTGCAGTGGAGACACCAATTTAGAAGAAAAAACACTTTTTGATTTAGTGACCCTCACCTATCTATCTCCAGGGTATTTGGGGTTCTGATGCCCTTTAAGTGGCCCTTAGACGTAGTAACCAGATATGAGCGAACAGTAAAATGTTCGAGGTTCGATATTCATTTCGAGTAGCCCCTCAATATTCAATTACTCGAATCGAATATCGAACCCTATTATAGTCTATGGGGGAAAATGCTCATTTCAGGGGTAGGCAACATTCGATCAAATTATACTTACCAAGTCCACGAGTGAGGGTCGGGCTGGATCCTCCAAGAAGTCTTCTCCGTGCAGCGTCCCCGTGGCATCTTCCGGCTCTGAATTGACTCTGCCAGGCATCGGGCCTGGGCAGAGCCGACTGCGCATGCCCGCACTACAAGCGGACATGCGCAGTCGGCTCTGCTCAGGCCCAATACCTGGCAGAGTGAATGAAGAGCCGGAAGACGCCACGGGGAAGCTGCACGGAGAAGACTTCTAATGGTAGGAGAAGAACCAGCGTTGATTGATTGGCCGAATGCTATACAGTCGGCCAATCAATGCTGGTTCTGCATCAAACTTTTACATTCGAACAGCGAGTGGTACTCGATCGAGTACGAGTATTTCGAATACCGTAGTATTCGATCGAATACCTACTCGATCGAATACTACTCGCTCATCTGTAGTGGTAACAGGTATGTTTCACAGAATCATTGACCTAAAAAAGTAGTTACATGCGTGCAAAAATGGGACCTGTATGGGTCAGAAGAAAAAGAGAACAGATGACAAACAGATGGCAGTCTTAAGAATGGTAATCATTGTCAGATATTAATGTTATGGGGTATAGGACCCCACCACTCGGTTCTTTTTCACTTTAATAGAAGTTGAGCTGCAGTAATGTGGCACAACCAGTAAACCGTGTATGATGCCACATACTTTTGGCTTTGTACAATGTGCCGAAAAGAGCTGATTGGGTTGTTGGCCTCCCACTGATCAGATAGGATAGGACATCAGTATTGAGACTTGGAATCATAAGACAATATATTTGTTTTGTTTGTTTTTTTGTTGTTTTTTTAAAAACAATCCATTAATGTTAGTCATGTTGATCCAACTCAAAAACATATTTTTGTTTCTCCTTACAGCCAACGCCTCACTCCGAAATCGTTTCAAAAGATGTGAAATTGAAGCGATCCAGGGCGAAGTGAGGAAAATGTGCAACTACAACAAAATTCTGTCCACCAAAAAGAATATGGATCACGTGAACAAAATCCTAAAGGCCAAGAGATTACAAAGACAATCCAAAACAGGCAACAATTTTGTGAAGAAGAGAAGAGGTCGCCCAAGAAAGCAACCGGTCTTGTTTGATGATGACTCTAGAGACCAAATGCCTGTTCTGGAGAAATGCGTGGACCTCCCCAACAAACGAAGTCAAAAGTTCCATTTGCAAGAACCAGAGGGGAAAAAAGCAGACACAGTCATGGACACCATTGAAGCAGTCATCCACATGGCAAGAGAAACTCAAAATTCTCGAGTGCCAAGAAACGGAAAAAGGAAATTGGTAGAGGAAGAGGTGGTGAAGACAAAAAGACACAGGAAGAGGCGAGGGGAACCTCAGAACAACCCCTGAGATCACTACAGACTTATCTTTAATTTGATAATCAGGCTGACAATTAATATAAAGGGTAGAACCCCCTCGAAAGGCTGCATAATTTTTTTTGTTTTTGTTTTGTCCCCCCTTTCCCCCATCCATTTAACTAACATTACAAAACTGCTTTGTATTACAGTTACTGTACAAATCTCTTGGCACTAGTCTTCAGACTTCATGCTGTACTGTAGGTAATTGTGAGAAACACAGCCTGTATTGGGTAGTCAGACTTTTTAATTTCGGGGTAGTGATATTTGCTTCTCCATTCCGGAACCCAACACAAGGTTCTGAAAAAATTCATGATAGTACAAGAGATTTCTAGTAATCTAAATGGCCAGTGTGCATAGGGGGAAAATACAAACAAATTTTGGCAAATTTTTTTTTGAATTTTTTTTCTTTGTATTTTATTACCTCCTATAAATTCTCCCATATACACATAACGTAATGATTGTGTACACAGATATTTTCTATGTTTATCTACACTATATATGTAGATCTACTCCCTTTTCTTGACTTAACCATTTCATTACTCAAGGTTAGGTTGACTTCAGTGTATTTTTGATGAGCCTGTTACTTGAGACTGGCTACGTACCATAGGAAATATAAAACAATTTTTGTATTTTTCCTTATCCATTCAAGAACATTGGATTTCGACATGGTTTTTGTTGTTGTAGGCTGCAGGAACCACCAACCCATCCCTCCATTTTGTTTTGTTTTTTTTTCTGGCCGGTCCCTCTATGGCACCTTAACCATAAAGCATGGATATACCATACTCAATAGGTGTGGTTCGTTGCCAATTTAATTTCACAGAATTTTTTTAAGCAATTACCGAAAAGGCTGTATACCTGGACAACTACTAGAGTAATAACAGGCCTATTAATAGTTGTTACAGTGGAGCAAGTGTTCTTATCTTAAAACTATAGGATATCATAACTGCAATTGTTCACACTTTAAGCTACATTGGGAAGGAGGAACCCCAATTGTGGTTGCCTTAAATAAAGTTTTTTTTTTTTGTTTTTATTTTTTTTTCTTTTGTACATAATGTAATTATAACATTTTTCCAGTCTGCATGATTGCAAACTGTCCGTGACTTAAAGTCTGTCTATTGGTCCGTTAACTATTGATTTAAAGCTCAAATCTGAAACGTAGCAAATGATTTATGGCCCAAGAAAACAAACAAAAAATCAAAAATAATCTAGATTATGACTCGATGCAAATTAATTGCAGGCGCCTACAGTTAAACACTGTCCAATAAATACTAAACCTATGACTGTTCAGCTTTTGTGAGCATTCCAGCATTTCTGGACAACCACAAATTACCATTTTTTTTCTCAACTACAGATTAGAATTCTCATATTCAGTAATAATAAAAAATTGCACTTAGATTTTTTTAATTTAATTTTTTTGTGATTTTTTTTTATCTTAACATTTATATATTACCCATAAATCAACCTAATTTTCATGTATTTTCAGCCATGAAAAAGAGTCCAGAGTTTGTTTTTTTTTGTTTTTTTTTTAAATTGAGTTTCAGAATTTAGCAATTTTAGTTTCTACAGGGCATTTATAGAAATCTGTGCACCTCTTGCACTAAACCAAAAATACTGCCAGGTTTATCTTTTTGAAAATATTGTAAAATAATAAGGGAACGTAAGAGTCATAAGATGAATTGAGACCGAGATCATTGCCTTCTGAATGTTTCGAAGGAGTTTGTTACTTCGTTTGAGTAGCTTCTTCACGAGTATCTTGAATTCTTTGCAGACATTTTCTTGGGCCTTCTTGAAAGCCATAACTAATAATAATAATGTACAGGAGCCCTCAGGGCCACAGAGATTATCTAATATTTAATAAATCATGGCATGACCAGTTCCATAGTGAATATTTTTGAGAAAATAGATCTTTCACTTGTGATACAGGTGGCTTCTCAATCTCAGGTGCAGGTATATTGACGATTTAAATATTCAAAAATTTGGTTCCACCAACTTCAGATCATCCATGTGATTTTAATTTTTTTTCCAGGGCCAGTTTGGTTACTACATATGCACTACAGAGGCCCCAGAATTGTTCATATAGCTGTAATTTTCTTTTAGGATATGTGTCTTTAGGCGTTTTTTACCAGTCTGTGTTAGCATGTAGACTTTGTCACACATTTTTGCTTCAGAGTTTAATATATGCTGGTAATCCATTGCCGAGTTCAAGGAACGTTTTTGTTAACTGTATATAATAAGCATGCTAATGAGTTAAAATAGGTTCAAACAGTGTTATTGCATTTAGGGTTTTGCTTAATAGAAAGGCAAGATTTAGGGTTACGACCAAGTAACTGGCTGGATATCCAATATCAAAAAGTGGAAATTCTCAACTGTACAGCTCGAATAGTCAAGTGTGACAAATTGGGCTCTTGAGTTTTGCTACGTACGTATTAAGTGCAGATCTTTTTTCATTGTAATGTTGCATGTCCCTAAATCTAATTTTTTATTTTTTTTTATTTTGGTGAAATAATCCAAATTTCAAAATTTTTTGCAATAAATATTTTTGCCATCGGTAGCTTAACCACAGGCTCAGCTATATTTTAATCAGTTATTTTCCCATGAAATAAGATGCAGTTCCCTTTTCTATTCAAAAGCACATCTCCGACCCCCTCCTCAGTTTAATAATTCCCATATATATCTATATTTACACTACAAGGAAAGGAAGACATTATATCGATATGTGAATGAGCTGCCAATCTATCAACGTTGGGGGTGTTACGTTTCAGTCCCACGTTGTTGTTTTTTTGTTTTGTTTTTGTTTTTCTAAGCTATTTCTTAAGTAATGCACATGAAATGTTATATATGTATATATTTAAGAAAGAAAAAAAAAAGAACGGGGCACAAAATTGTTTTACAAGTCGTGCTGGCTAATTTTTAGTTTGTATTCATAAGTGGTTTTTAAAAGCCTTTTTTAAAGTGTACTTGCATGTTCTACTTTGATTGTATGTAAACATATTTTAGAACAAAAAAAATTGTATTTGTATTTTATTGAATATAGAGGCAAGAAGAAACTTGTACATTGTTTGAAATGTTCTTTTTGTAACAGTTTTTATTCATGAAGCATTTTTGTACATTTAAAAGCAAAAAATGAAAAAAAAAAACAACCTACAAAATGAATATGAAATTGCTGTTATATGATGCATAGGTACATCAGGCATGCTTTCTTGTCATGCTACGTCATGATCCTAGATGTTGGTTTTTAAACTTTTTTTTTTTTTTCTAAAAGAAAGCTCAGTTTTTTTTTTCGCTACCAAATCAGGTTAGCAGTATAGAGCACTTAACTAAAACAAAAAACAAAAAAAAATAATAATAATCCTATTCATATGTTATTCATTGTGTGAAATTAAATGAATTCAATTCAGACTAATTTACATTGTGGATTCTTTGATTTTTGTTTGGCAGGATTTTTTTTAACGGTCTATCTATGGCCTTCCCAACTGGTATTCTCTTAAAGACACTCAGTCACCTGTTCTCGTTTTTGGGGGACCCCTGTGGATGGGGGAGAAATGTACCCTATGCCTCTTCGATGGTTTTCCATTCACTGCTATGAAGCCTGAACTGTAATTTCCAGTAGCCTCATTCATATGGGGGAATTCCAGTCCCCCATTCTCCTCATTGCTGGGGGGCCCGCCAATGATGCGACAATGAACCTCTATGATGATGTGGGATAAGTGTCTTGAATGAGACAACCCCTTTATTGTATCCTTAGGTGGTATATGAATTGTCCAGAAATTAATTTAAAGGGGTTGATCAAAATTAGAAAAACATTGGGTGCTTCCAAAAATAACACCGCACCTGCCCCTGAGGTGAGCAGAGTTGCAATATTAGACCTCTGTAGAGGTTTAGTGGTGTTTCTGAAAGCAAGGAGCCATGGTTTTCCTAATGGTAAACAACCCCTTTCAGAAGTCCATACACTGTAGACAGTTGTTGGCCACAAACGAATTTAGCCAACAGATATTCTTCCCAACTTCGACATAAACATTCCCACTTACCTCAAGTTCATTTATTCTAAAGGGGAGAGGGGTTTAATATTGGCTTATCACTAGAGATGAGCCAGTACTGTTCGGATCAGCCGATCCGAACAGCACGCTCCATAGAAATGAATGGATGCACCTGGTACTTCCGCTTTGACATCGGCCGGCCGCTTAGCCCCCCGCGTGTCGGCTACGTCCATTCATTTCTATGCGAGCGTGCTGTTCGGATTGGCTGATCCGAACAGTACTCGCTCATCTCTACTTATCACCCATGGAAACAAAGGATTGGGTATGTTGAAATATAACATATACAATCAATCTATCTCTGGAGAGTTGGAAGACCTCCGTACATCTTGTATAGTTAGCTGTCAAAATCATTGGGTTTCTCTGACTTTTGTCTAAGATATTTGCACAGCTTTAAGCTTCTAAACCAAGATGGATGTGAAAAAAACCTCATCCCTAAAACTTGATCTAATACACATTTCAACTGTATCTAGGTTTTGGTTTTTGAGTACACACAGTTCCTTTAAGTTGAACTAAAATCCTAAAAAGATCAAAAGGATAAGAAACCATATGTCTGAATGTTTCCACCCCAGTGCTTTTTGGGTACCAACGTGAAATCAAAAGATCTGAGACTTCTATCTTTATTCATCCAAAATGAAAATCCTGGTTGCTGTGGACCATATGGTCACATTTTTTTACTGCTAGATTCCCAAGATCAAAGGGTAAAGAACATAGGGGTTGACCAATGACTGAGAAAAGAACTGAAGATTTCACTTATTTTGCCTTTATTTTGAATGAGATGAGATTAAAAAAAATCAATACAACAAGATTTCTCCATCAAAAACTGAGAAACGTAAAACAAATTCATCTCAATAAGACACACTATCTCACCAAGCTTTAGTTGAATAATCATGGTTTCATACCTCTTAACTCAAGTTCCCGGGTTTCTCAACAGGTCATGGATGTCCCTAGTATTGGACAGGAGATCTGATGGTACATAGTGCCTCTGGACTGTCTCTATTCTCTAAGGCATGTTACTAAGTCAAAACTAGTTGGGAAAAAGTAACAGTTGGAGAATGTTTTTTTGCTCATTTATGGCATTGTCCATAGTAAATATTCAACCAGCTACAGTATGATTTGCTTTGGTCTTCTGATGTGCCCACCACAGATCCACCATCCATGATGGGGAACAAACAGCATGTATGTGTTTGGCTCACACAATTCTCCTGCGGTAGCAATGTGATACATGTAGAAAGAAAAATTCCAGCAGCTACCACTGTCTTCCAAAGAAATTCAGCGTTATTGTAATCCACATATGAGTCCAGTCTACAAGAGAGCCATGTGGGAACACTTACACATTTTGGACTCCAAGTCCTTACTCATGGCTGATCATAGCTGGTTTTTATGTTGAACGTTAGTTGCTCACACTTATCTACCCAGTTTGGTGGTTGGAAGGGTCCGATATTGATATTGGTTTATATGCACTTCCTCATATCTCCATTCACTTCATTTGGAAGGGTGAAAATTATACATGTCAAATGCCAAAAAATTGTCAAAAACTTTTCTTGCTTATAGGTATAAGGTTAAAGTTATAAAAACACATTTCATATATAAAGCTTCTTGTTAACTTCAGTCTCTAACCACATGACTGATTTCTGGCTTCATCTGGGTCTTGCCGGGGATGTTCCTGTAGAGATTGGTACAAGATGGTGAACTTTTCCATTATACAGTCTGGCACAATGGTATTCATGGCCTTTATATACTGTAAATATATCGATATAGTCCATAGTAAAGCATGATTTTAATCATGTACACGTGTCCTTCCTTACTTTCCCTCATCATACTGTATTTTGGAAAAAGAATTTTGTGAGATGACCAGCTTTTAAAGAAAACAATATTTGTCAATCAGGAGTGTTTCATCTTTTGTGTCAGTGTGCAACCATCTAGTGGCTGTAACATGAGTTAAGGATTGTGCTATCATTTAACAGTAATGTATTGCATCATGAGAAATCGATCTGAGTTGGAAAGTGGAATGAGTCCTTAACCAAATTTGCAAAAAGTTAAAGATAGAGTCCATTATGTGCAATCTTCTCGACATACTTCCAAACTGTAGGTTTTCTAAACCATAGAACCTCTTTTTAAGAACCACTTATTCATTTTTCATTAGTTAGACCCTGGTATATAGTATAGCAATTCTTTAACACCAATATCATATTTGGATAATGTTGTATAGAAGACAATTGGTATTGTATGGTATACTCTATAGCAGTGATGGCGATCCTTTTAGAGACTGAGTGCCCAAACTGCAACCCAAAACCCACTAATTTATCACAAAGTGCCAACACGACAATATCACCTTAATACTGTGCGGGTCCACAATTGTGGACAATTAAGGACCCGCAAAATAGGGTTGTGCAGTCTGCTATAAAACATACTGTGTGAAATAAATAATGAAGGGGCCCCATACAGTGCAATATACTCCACAGTGGCCCCCACACAGTGCAATCTGATCCACAGTGGCCCCCACTCAGTGCAATCTGCTTCACAGTGGCCCCCACACTGTACAATTTGCTCCAAAGTGGGCCCCTACACAGTATAATCTATTCCACAGATGGGTGCCCACAGAGAGGGCTCAGAGAGGAAGCTGCTACTAGTAATGATCAAACTAATTCATGATGAACTCTGGATAAGTTATAAATTTTCCAAAAATTTCAGGTTTAGTCAATTCTGAAATTTTTGGGGTTTGCCACCTATAAGTCAATATTATACACACTAGCTCCCCAAGTAGATAGGGGAGATGCGCAAATATACAAAAAAATTACTTATTTCCTTATCTCTTTGGGGCTCCACCACAGTGTACGATTGTCTGCATGTCCCTATCCTCTTATGACCGCATCTGTGATGTCATGCTGAGGCCTGTTATTGGGCCTCAGTGATCAAGAGGGGATTGTCGACTTTATTAATAATAATAATAATAATAATAATAATTTTTATTTATATAGCGCCAACATATTCCGCAGCACTGTACAATTTGTAGGGTTCAAATACAGACAGATACATAACAAAGAACGTCATTTCACACGATGGGACTGAGGGCCCTGCTCGCAAGAGCTTACAATCTATGAGGTAGAGGGGGTGACACAAGAAGTAGGAGGGGCGGCATTTATGAGCCATCACCAGTCATGTCCTTTAACGTGGATGGAGCTTGGACATATAAAGTTAGCCTGAAATGGCATCATATCATGTGGGGTAATGTGGGAGCGGGGACAGAGGAGGGTTAAATTTTGGGGATTCTAATTTTAGTACGGAAGGGTTTACGTTAGAAATTATGATCGGCCTGTCTGATAAGATGTGTCTTTAGTTTGCGTTTGAAACTGTAGAAATTTGGAGTTAATCTGATTGTCCGGGGTATTCCAAAGAAGTGGTGCAACTCAGAAGAAGTCTTGTATACGAGCGTGGGAGGTTATGATAATAGAGGATGTGAGTGTTAGGTCATTGAGTGAACGGAGAACACGGGTTGGGCGGTAGACAGAGATGAGGGAGGAGATGTAGGGAGGTGCAGCATTATGGAGAGCCTTGTGGATGAGGGGGATAACTTTATATTTTATTCTATAATGAATAGGCAGCCAATGTAGTAACTGGCACAGACCGGAGGCATCGCTGTAGCGTCTAGCCTGATAGATGAGCCTGGCCGCTACATTCAGAATAGATTGTAGAGGGGAGAGTTTAGTGAGGGGAAGACCGATTAGTAAGGAATTACAGTAGTCAAGGCGAGAATGAATCAGAGACAATAAGTGTCTTTAGTGTATCTCTGGTGAGGAAAGGGTATATTCTGGAGATGTTTTTGAGGTAGAGGTGACATGAACGTGCGAGTGATTCAATATGAGGGGTGAAGGAAAGGTCTGAGTCAAACATGACCCTGAGGCAGTGAGCTTGCTGCCTAGGAGTTATAGTAAGGCCTGAGACTGCAATGGATATATCAGGGACAGATCTATTAGATGGTGGAAACAGTAGTAGTTCAGTCTTAGAGAGATTTAGTTTCAGATAGAGTGAGGACATGATATTAGAGACAGCAGAAAGACAGTCGCTGGTGTTGTGTATGAGTGCAGGGGTGATGTCACAGGAAGATGTGTATAATTGGGTGTCATCAGCATAAAGATGGTACCGGAAGCCAAATCTGGCGATGGTTTGTCCAATGGGGGCTGTGTAGAGAGAATGTCTCAGGTGAGGAAAGGTGATTGAGTTTCTTTTTCCACACCTTCCCTAGGCCAAAAGAGTATGACAATATTTCTTCCAGTTTTGGTTCGAACCGAAACCGTCGGGTGAACCTCACAAATATTCATGAGACTAATCTTGCACATCAGTACCAGTTATTAGTCTGGCAACAGCTAACTTTACGTTGCGCCATCTGTTTCCTGGATGCTTTTGGCTGTAATATAAGGTTAATTGGGGATTTATACAAGTTTGAACCTGAATTTTCAAAAAATAATTTCTCCAATTGATAAGCCATTGGAAAAAATGTATTTCCAGCTGCCAAACTCTCAAGATTGGAATATTCCTAAATTTATAAACCCATGAAGATAGATTTAATGGTCTTTATCAAACCTGTTATGGACAGGTGTAGAGTCATATCCTCCATAACAAACCGTTCATATGGATTACATTGAGCAGATGGCACATTAGATGGCCTTCTAGAAGATTCACATACAGGTTATATGGAGGGCTGTAAATTTGTTTGGCAGGAAGGTATGGATAAATACATCAGCTGTTATCAATGTGTTTTAGTAGAGGAATAATTAGTATGAATATAGCCCTAAGTGTCCATGTGCAAGAAGAACTAAATTCATACTAAATCATATGTTTAAAGCTTTATTTGGTCCACAGAGCATCGCAGTAGTCTGACAGTCCCTGTTCTGTACAGATTAATTCTCAGCAGCCATCTCCATATCATACACAGGATTACAATGGCAAGTAACATCTACATATAGATAATACAAGGTCACTTCATAGACAATAATTATTAGAAAATTATTAGATAAAGCATAGCTGGGCCTCGGGGTGGTCTCACACTTCCTGTCCTGTAGAGATCACTTCTCAATAGAGATGAGCGAGTAGTATTCGATCAAGTAGGTATTCGATATATTCGTACTCGTTCAAATACTACTCCTATTCACAGTAAAGATTTCATTCAGAACCAGCATTGATTGGCCGAATGCTATACAGTATATAGCATTTGGCAAATGAATGCTGGTTCTGCCGGAGGCTCATCTGTGAGGAGATGGAGTCTAAGATCGGACCACAAATGGCGACTGCTGTGGTCTGATCTTAGACTCCACCTCGTCACAGATGAGCCACCGGCAGAACCAGCATTGATTGGCCGCATTCTGTACACTGTATAGCATTCGGCCAATCAACGCTAGTCAATGCATACCTATGAGAAAGTCAGCTCCCACATAACCGAAAGCTGCCAGCTCTCCCGACTAGCAAAGAAGAGCCTGCTGCAGAACCATCGTTGATTGGTTCTGCATTCAGACAATCAATGCTGGTTCTGCAGGATGAGTAAATTCACATTAGCGCTTGCCTCCCATCCGGAAGGAGTCTGCAGGAGGACCCCCCCCCCGAACGGAATATCAGAGGAACTGCAACCGCTGGACAGTTAAAGTCCACGGATCCGTTATAGTCTATAGCAGGGGTGGGCAATTAATTTTCCCATGGGGCCACATGAGAAATTGTAACGGTTCTAGAGGGCCATGCGCACAGTGGCAAATTTAGCTCCACCCACTTCTCCGCTGATTCCGCCCATTCTCAATCATTTTTCCATGTGCCCCACAAAGTAAAATCCTTCTACAGTCACCCTAACATTATACCCTCCACATTATAACGTTTCCCTCCAAATGTCCCACAGTATTAAGTCCCTCTCCTGGTGCCCCAGTATAAACTAGTAGAAACTAGAGGGGACGTTAAACTGGTGGCAACTAGAGGCAGACATGTCCCCCTCCAGCTACCTCCCACGGTTTAATATCCTCCTTCAGCTGCCCCAGTTTAATGTCACCCTCCATGTGCATTGTTCAACTGCCCCCCTACATCTGCCCCTAGTTCCCCCTCTTGCTCACACATGCTGTCTCTTCTCTCTTTATCATCCAGCAGCCCCCATTGCCAGCAGCTTGCATCAAGCACACAGTCCCGTGTGGCTCCGCCCACTAACGAGTCATAGCCTATCCTGGTGATAGGCTATGATGATATTATCACAGGTCCTTGAAAAACCTTCAACTAATTATGCGGGCAGGATGTGGCCTGCGGGCCGCACATTGCCCAGGTCTGGTCTATAGGGTCCGTGCGCTTTAACTGCACAGCGCTCCTCCTAAACACTCTCCTCCTGCTACTCGTGGACTTGGTGACTCTCCTTTAGTCGAATAGTGGTTTCTCCTGAAACGAGCAATTTTTCCAATAGACTATAATGGGATTAAATATTCTATCAAGTAGTCGAATATTGAGGCTCGAATCTCGAATATTTCACGACTCGCTCATCTCTACTTCTCAGCGGTTATCTCATTATCATCACAGGCCCTCTTACAATGACGAGTAACATCAATATATAGATAACACAAGGTCACTCCATAATCTATAGATGATAGTCACAGCTAGATCCTGTGTTCACATTTCTCACTTTGCGGCTTAATGCCTTTACATTTTCTTCCTGTCTTCTAACCTTTCAGGCTCCGCTTATCTGAGATGAATATGTCAAACTGTTAAAGACGCTTTGAAGTTATATTATTTGCAGACACCTAGTGAGAAAACCATGCCATGTAACATATAGCTACGCACTTACACGTTTGCAGTTGCTATATACACAGTCATATGCAATATTAACAAAAAATTAATTTTAGAGAAAAAAAAAAATCTGATTAATAATGTAGGATACGATAGGAACTTTAATGGTGTGAGTGATATGGACATCATGGAACATGATAACCCACTAGGATACACTCTACTAGTGAGACCAGATAGCAGCTTGGTATTATGAAGCCATCCCTTTAAGTCAGCCCCTACCTCACAGTCCTATGGAAAACCACTAGTAGCACATTACGATTGAACCAAGAGATGAGAGAGGATTTGTTCAACTAAATAATAATCTGAAGTTTTAGGCACATGTTTAGGTCAATGATTTGCCTGAAAACTTAGAAAATACAATTTTATACTCTTAATTGACAAATTCCATTACTCCCCACTCCCCTCTCATGCACAGGTATCTCTAAAGGCCATGGTCCCGGTCAATGGTAGATAAACTACCTGATGCCTCTCTGAACCCCTCAAGGCTGGTATTTACTGGCTATAATGGCCTTGCCTGGTGACCGTTCTTCTCCTGTTGGGTTTCCATGGTCATCGGCCCCTCATCATGTCATCAAACCTGGTAACCTTTTTGAAGAAGTTCTCTGAAGGTAGACACTGCCTGCTTAAGATAAAGTCTTGACTAAGTTTTTGTGTTTTGATGCTTATCATTGTATCGACCTCAGCCTTGTTTCCCAACTATGCTTTTGCCTAGCCTCTTGGATACTATTCCTACTACTTGTTGTGCTACTCCTGGTCCTAATGTTGCATTCTGTCTCTGAGATGAGCCAATGTCTAAAAATTTGTTTTGGGTTCAATTTCATCAAAATGGCGCTTATATTCATTCTTCTGTGAAGTTATTGGGGGTCAATGTTGAGACCTGTGATTGCACTACCAGTGGTCGCATGAACTTGCCAAACGTCATGACCGGCCTCAGTGTTCAGCTCAGGCTGATGACATAATAGAAGAGTGCTGGGTGCTGCAAAGAGGCCCAGAAGAGGTAACAGAAGGTGAAGCTGAATGTTTTTTTGTTTATTTTTTCACCTCCCAAGGGCAGGGCCGCCGATAGGCCAGTACTACTGCTACTGGCGTCAGGGGCCCGGCCAAATTTAAAAATGGGGGGGGGCCCGGTTTTGGCCCGCCACTGTGTGCCGGCCCCCTGGCACTGGCAGCAGTCATTGTATGTCCTGTTTCAACTCAGATCTGCATCCAGAGGACGCAGATCTGAGTTGAACACATACGCGGCTGAAGCGAGGAGCTGACACAGGTCAGCTCCTCGCTTCGCCACTGCACGCCTCTCTCGCTGACACATATGCGGCTGAAGCGAGGAGCTGACCTGTGTCAGCTCCTCGCTTCGCCGCTGCCGCCTCTCTCGGTGACACATATGCGGCTGAGCTGGAGCCCGGCTCAGCCGCATATATGTCAGTGAGAGAGGCGGCAGTGGCGAAGCGAGGAGCTGACACAGGTCAGCTCGCTTCAGCCGCTGAAGCGAGGAGCTGACACAGGTCAGCTCCTCACTTCGCCGCTGCCGCCGGCTACCCGGCAGTGTAGACGCGATGTGATGACGTCACATCGCGTCTACAACTGTGCGCCAGTAAGAGAGAGAGGCGCACAGAGAGCAGCGGGGGAACGAAGGAGAAGGTAAGTGTAATGTGGAACGTGAAACTGGGGTCAGATGAAGGAGAGGACGGCATGACACTGGGGGCAGAGATGGAGGGACATGAATCTGGGGGCAGAGATGGAGGGGACATGGATCTGGGGGCAGAGATGGAGAGGACATGAATCTGGGGGCAGAGATGGAGGGGACATGGATCTGGGGGCAGAGATGGAGAGGACATGAATCTGGGGGCAGAGATGGAGGGGACATGAATCTGGGGGAAGAGATGGGGGGACATGAATCTGGGGGCAGAGATGGAGGGGACATGAATCTGGGGGCAGAGATGGGGGACATGAATCTGGGGGCAGAGATGGAGGGGACATGAATCTGGGGGCAGATGAAGGGTGTATATGAAGCTGGGGGAGAGACGGAGGGGGGACATATAATTTACGGGTGACTGTAGGAGGATTATACAGTGTGCGGGCAAATGGAAAATTAATGAGTGGGCGGAGTCAACATAACAGTGGGTGGGGCTAAATTTCCCGCTATGCTACTAACATAGCAGCCTGTTTGGGGGTGGGACTTTCACTTTAAAGGAGTGTTCACATTGCATTTTTGGCCTCCCTTGCTGGGATACGTTGGTAACCAGTCACAATCAGCTCCCCACTTATCCCTGCATGGAGAACTGCAGGCCCCCCCCCCTTTTTTTAATGGCCAGTTCTTCGTGCAGGGATAAGTTGACAGCTGATTCTGACTGGTTACCAACGGATCCCGGCAAGGGAGGCCAAAAATGCAATGTGAAAAAGCCCTGAGGATTTATTAAGAGAGCTCTTATAGATGGTGTTGGCACACTATAGGCGCTGTCACACGTAGCAGATTTTACCTGCAAATAGACTCTGATTAAGCCTTGTAATGCTGCTAAATAAAGGGAAATGTAATACATAATTGGTATGACGCAAAATAAGGTAGTTTTAAAATGGCGGGGGAGGGGGGGGGCCCAGACACTTAGGCTGTAAGGGCCCCCAAAATTCCTGATGGCGGCCCTGCCCAAGGGCCTCTACCTATAACATTCTTGAGTCTGAAGAGACCCCAGATAAATGTTCATTTGTTAGGTTTGGTTAAAAAAATTAATAAATTTAGAATATTTGGGTTGAACCCAGCTTGGTACAAACCAATTTGCCCACCTTTAATTTTCAGGTTTGTTATGATTATCTTGCGCACAATAGGGTTCTCAATAGCAGCATGGACAATGATGGACAAGCCAGGAAATGTGCAGCTGTGTAGTACAAGGACTAGGACTAGTGGGTACAGCAGTGGCAGCAGTAGTATAGCATGGAATGTATTGGAAAAAGAGACTCCATTGGAAGTGACATTATTGGACTGATGATAAACAGGCAAGTCCCACTGTCAGCAATGGTAGACCTATTCATTGGCACCAGTTGATGTGTGTGAAAATCCTCATGGATCCATGAGAGATTCGTTTTAACAAATGACATTTGTTGAAGACAATTTTATCTCCTCCGTGATGACAATGCCATCTGCTGTGCTGAATATCTTCTCTCATGGTGTGGCCAATTCCTGCCACTTATCCAATCTGGCCAAGAGATCCTTCTCCATCGTCTTCTGATCTATACTGTTGAGGTCTCCATTTGTGCAGGATCAATCCCAGATGTTTTTAGACTCCATGTAACTCCAAAACTTTTGGGAAATTTGTAACGAATTTGATTTGTGCTAAATTGATTTTGGTTATCTCCAATCCCGTCTACTCTTCTGGTAATGAGTTCTGAGTAATGATGGATGAACTTTGAGATTCATTTTGTGAATAAGTGGTCCAAACTGAAGTGCTATAACTATAGTCTGAGCTCTCTTCACACCCTAGAGTATAATAGGTGGAGGCCTGAGGGAGGTGCAGACAAAAACAGGAATTCAACCCATTCCTCACCTCCCTGGGGAACTACCACAGCGTTAGGTCCACTCTCGTGTTGTCTCCCAGCCTCAAACTGAATCCAAGGTGAAATTACATTCGCTGGGATCAAATGAGGCCCACTGATGTCATTACGATTTGATGTAAACTTCATGATGTTGGTGCACCCCAAACACAGGCCATAGGGCGGGTTCACACCTGCGCCCAGTCTCTGCTTTAGCCAATATGGCGGGTTTCCATCTTCTGTCCCAAGAAACTGGACCGGGGACGGAAACCCAGCGGTCAGTTTTCAAACCCATTCACTTGAATGGGTTTGCAAAGTGACCGCCCGTGTGTGTCTTCTGCCTCTTCACGGTGAAACCGTTTTTTTTTAACTGGACACAAAGTCGGACATGCAGGACTTTGTGTCTGTTTAAAAAAAAAAAAAAAAATGGTTTTGCCGCAGAGAGGCAGAAGATGCACATAGGCGGTCACTTTGCAAACCCATTCAAGTGAATGGGTTTAAGAACTGATCGCCAGGTTTCCGTCCCCTGTCCAGTTTCTCGCGGCAGAAAACGGAAAGCCGACAGATTGGCAAAAGTGGTGACCAGGCGCACGTGTGAATCCACCTTTATCAGACCCTTAGCACCAGTGAATGATACCCAAGCAACTATAAGAAGATGTAAAAGAACACTGGATGTTGCATCAGAACCTCAACAATCTTCGTGTTTGACAGAACCTGAGGTTTTTGGAAAATTTGTGTTGAACCAGTTTGCTCATCTTTAATGCTAAGTGTTTAGCAATGGCGTTGAGAACCCGATATTTAAAGTGCATGAGACTAAAGACGTTCCTCTTCCTCCTGCTCCATCTGCAATGGGAGCCAAGTCAAGGTAAGCACCACCGCTATTAGCGGTATCGATCATTAATGGAGAACACTAGAACTTATTCTGGAATTTTGGGACACGACTCAACTCTTTAATATCTATTTGGAACTTTCCCCTTTAATTCCAGGATGATTGTGTTATAAGACGCACCAGCAAAATGAATAGTTTGATTAATTGTGTAAGAGATCAGTAAACAGCGCACACCTGCCGCCCATGTAGCGGAACATCATGAATTATTTATAGCAGATTTAAAACCTTACAGTAAAATCTCCAGTAAATTATGTATTTCTGCAAAATGTGAACTCAGAATATTCTCCTCATAAATGTTGATTACAAGCCGCTCTTTTGTTTCATCTGTTTGACTAGATGGTAATATTTGTCAAGTGTGTAATATTTCAAGAGAGAAAGTTCTATTGCTCTGATCAGAGATTATTCTAAGACACAGAAGAAAGACACAAGATATTTCCAGAAGTAAGAATGACAATGATAAGATTTTTGTCCATAGGGGGCAGTATATTGAAGTTACTGTATATTCTTATATATTTGCAGAATTATTAAAATAGCTATATGCTTGTGCATTAGGGGGCAGTATTTCTAGGAAGCAGTTTACAGTAACTATATTCTTACATACAAAGGGCAGCATGCTAGTAGTTATATTCTTGTACATAGTAGCAGTATTATAGTAGTAATATTCTTGTACATAGAAATAGTATTATAGTAGTTATATTCTTGTACATAGGAGGTAGTATTATAGTAGTTATATTCTTGTACATAGGAGCAGTATTATAGTAGTTATATTCTTGTACATAGGGGGCAGTATTATAGTAGTTATATTCTTGTACATAGGAGCAGTATTATAGTAGTTATATTCTTGTACATAGGAGCAGTATTATAGTAGTTATATTCTTGTACATAGGAGGCAGTATTATAGTAATTATATTCTTGTACATAGGAGGCAGTATTATAGTAGTTATATTCTTGTACATAGGAGCAGTATTATAGTAGTTATATTCTTGTACATAGGAGCAGTATTATAGTAGTTATATTCTTGTACATAGGAGGCAGTATTATAGTAGTTATATTCTTGTACATAGGAGGCAGTATTATAGTAGTTATATTCTTGTACATAGGAGCAGTATTATAGTAGTTATATTCTTGTACATAGGAGGCAGTATTATAGTAGTTATATTCTTGTACATAGGAGGCAGTATTATAGTAGTTATATTCTTGTACATAGGAGGCAGTATTATAGTAGTTATATTCTTGTACATAGGAGCAGTATTATAGTAGTTATATTCTTGTACATAGGAGCAGTATTATAGTAGTTATATTCTTGTACATAGGAGCAGTATTATAGTAGTTATATTCTTGTACATAGGAGGCAGTATTATAGTAGTTATATTCTTGTACATAGGAGGCAGTATTATAGTAGTTATATTCTTGTACATAGGAGGCAGTATTATAGTAGCTATATTCTTGTACATAGGAGGCAGTATTATAGTAGTTATATTCTTGTACATAGGAGCAGTATTATAGTAGTTATATTCTTGTACATAGGAGCAGTATTATAGTAGTTATATTCTTGTACATAGGAGGCAGTATTATAGTAGTTATATTCTTGTACATAGGAGGCAGTATTATAGTAGTTGTATTCTTGTACATAGGAGCAGTATTATAGTAGTTATATTCTTGTACATAGGAGCAGTATTATAGTAGTTATATTCTTGTACATAGGGGCAGTATTATAGTAGTTATATTCTTGTACATAGGAGCAGTATTATAGTAGTAATATTCTTGTACATAGGAGCAGTATTATAGTAGTTATATTCTTGTACATAGGGGCTGTATTATAGTAGTTATATTCTTGTACATAGGGGCAGTATTATAGTAGTTATATTCTTGTACATAGGAGCAGTATTATAGTAGTTACTAGCAGTTACCCATGACTTCGTCTGCGGGTTGGCGGTGGCGCTGAACCGCTTATATTTCTTGTCCCCCCATCTCTGCCCCCAGTTTCTTGTCCCCCCATCTCTGCCTCCAGTTTCTTGTCCCCCCATCTCTGCCTCCAGTTTCTTGTCCCCTCATCTCTGCCCCTAGTTTCTTGTCCCCCCCATCTCTGCCCCCAGTTTCTTGTCCCCCCATCTCTGCTGCCAGCTTCATATCCCCCCCCCCTACATCGGCCCCAGTGTAGTTGGACTCACTCACCTTGCCACGCTCCCCCACCGCTCTCTCCGCTCGCTCAGTTTTATTCTAGTTATATTCTTGTACAAAGGAGCAGTATTATAGTAGTTTTATTCTTGTACATAGGAGCAGTATTATAGTAGTTATATTTGTGTACATTAGGAGCAGTATTATAGTAGTTATATTCTTGTACATACGGGCAGTATTATAGTAGTTATATTCTTGTACATAGGAGCAGTATTATAGTAGTTATATTCTTGTACATGGGAGCAGTATTATTGTAGTTATATTCTTGTACATAGGAGGCAGTATTATAGTAGTTATATTCTTGTACATAGGAGCAGTATTATAGTAGTTATATTCTTGTACATAGGAGCAGTATTATAGTAGTTATATTTGTGTACATTAGGAGCAGTATTATAGTAGTTATATTCTTGTACATAGGAGCAGTATTATAGTAGTTATATTTGTGTACATTAGGAGCAGTATTATAGTAGTTATATTCTTGTACATAGGAGCAGTATTATAGTAGTTATATTCTTGTACATAGGAGTAGTATTATAGTAGTTATATTTGTGTACTTTAGAAGCAGTATTATATTAGTTATTTTCTTGTACATAGGGGCAGTATTGTAGTAGTTATATTCTTGTACATAGGAGCAGTATTATAGTAGTTATATTCTTGTACATAGGAGCAGTATTATAGTAGTTATATTTGTGTACTTTAGAAGCAGTATTATAGTAGTTATTTTCTTGTACATAGGAGTAGTATTATAGTAGTTACTTTCTTGTATATAGGAGCAGCATTACAGTAGTCATATTTGTGTACATTAGGAGCATTATTATAGTAGTAATATTCTTGTACATAGGAGCAGTATTATAGTAGTTATATACTTGTACATAGGAGCAGTATTATAGCAGTTACATTTGTGTACATTAGGAGCAGTATTATACTAGTTATATTCTTGTACATAGGAGCAGTATTATAGTAGTTATATTCTTGTACATTGGAGCAGTATTATAGTAGTTATATTCTTGTATAGAGGGGGTAGTATTATAGTAGTTATATTCTTGTACATAGGAGCAGCATTACAGTAGTCATATTTGTGTACATTAGGAGCATTATTATAGTAGTAATATTCTTGTACATAGGAGCAGTATTATAGTATTTATATTCTTGTACATAGGGGCAGTATTATAGTAGTTATATTCTTGTACATAGGAGCAGTATTATAGCAGTTACATTTGTGTACATTAGGAGCAGTATTATACTAGTTATATTCTTGTACATAGGAGCAGTATTATAGTAGTTATATTCTTGTACATAGGGGCAGTATTATAGTAGTTATATTTGTGTACATTAGAAGCAGTATTATAGTAGTTATTTTCTTGTACATAGGAGCAGTATTATAGTAGTTATATTCTTGTACATAGGAGCAGTATTATAGTAGTTATATTCTTGTACATAGGGGATAGTATTATAGTAGTTATATTCTTGTACATAGGAGCAGTATTATAGTAGTTATATTCTTGTACATAGGAGCAGTATTATAGTAGTTATATTCTTGTACATAGGGGATAGTATTATAGTAGTTATTTTCTTGTACATAGGAGCAGTATTATAGTAGTTATATTCTTGTACATAGGAGCAGTATTATAGTAGTTATATTCTTGTACATAGGAGCAGTATTATAGTAGTTATATTCTTGTACATAGGGGATAGTATTATAGTAGTTATTTTCTTGTACATAGGAGCAGTATTATAGTAGTTATATTCTTGTACATAGGAGCAGTATTATAGTAGTTATATTCTTGTACATAGGGGATAGTATTATCGTAGGTTTATTCGTGTACATAAGTGGCAGTATTATAGTAGTTATATTCGTGTACATAGGGGGGCAGTATTACAGTATTTATATTATTGAACATAAGGACAGTATTTTACTAGTTGTAGTCTTGTTCATAACATAGTATTATAATAGCTCTATTTTTGAACAAAAATAGCCACAACCCTACTTATTTAAATGTGTGTATACATGTATATACATTAAACACAAATATTTATATATATAGTAAAGTTATCTATCTTCTACCATTGATGGTTCAGTTAAATATTAATTTTCTCCTTGATTTTCAGTTTAGCGAGAAGACAGATTAATAACACATAACTTCAAGATCAGACTACATAAAGAATTGTCTGTAGTCTGTAACTATGGAGACAGATCAGTCTATACAAGTTCAGTACATACACAATGCTAATACTTTAATACTATATTTTAAATTGTTTGTGCTTTTAGATGAATTGGAGCAATAGATAAAATTGTTTGCTAAAAAATAAATCCCTTGAAGATAGGACATGTCATTTATCACATGATTTTATATGGGATGGTGTTCATGTTTATATTCTAGTTCAGCTTTGCACATGTGTTGGAGACATCTAAGCTATTTGTGTAAGTGTGAAAACACCTTTAAGTTACTGACGCAAATAATTTTGCTTTAGATCTCATCAATGAGTTCTCTCTCTCTCTCTCTCTCTCTCTCTCTCTCTCTCTCTCTCTCATTCTACACTCATAATATCTCGGTCTGCCTTGGGTGGAGTGGAGTTTGCCTTCAGTTCCTGGACCTTCAGTTTTCTATATCAACAAGTTCTCCCTCTGCTGGATACTGGTGGTATTGTATCAATTTATGAATTTTTCAATTCATTTTCCCGGGTTCTGTTTGTTATTTTTATGGCATAAATGTCTTTAATAGAGATGAGCGAGTAGGTGTTCGATTGAATACTACGGTATTCGAAATACTCGTACTCGATCGAACACTACTAGCTGTTCGAAGTTTAAGGTTCGATGCAGAACCAACGTTGATTGGCAGAATGCTATACATTCTGCCAATCAACGCTGGTTCTTTTCTTACCTTTAGATGTCTTCTCCGTGCAGCGTCCCCGCGGCGTCATCCGGCTGGAATTCACTCTGCCTAGGCATCCGGCCTAGGCAGAGCCGGCTGCGCATGCGCGGTCATGCCTTCGCATGCGCAGTCGGCTCTGCTCAGGCGTCGGGCTGGGCAGAGCCGACTGTGCATGTCCGCGCATGCGCATTCGGCTCTGCCTAGGCCCCGATGCCTAGGCAGAGTGAATTCCAGCCGGAAGACGCCGCGGGGACGCTGCGCCGGGAGAAGACTTCAAGGAGAATCCAGCCCGACCGTCACTCGTGGACTTGGTAAGTATAATTTTATCGAATTTTGCGTACCCCTGAAACGAGCATTTCCCCCCATAGACTATAATGGGGTTCGAAATCCGTTCGAACAGTTGAACAGTGTGCGGCTGTTTGAATCGGATTTCGAACCTCGGACATTTTAGTGTTCGCTCATCTCTAGTCTTTAATATTAATAAAGCCAAGAATCACCATCAGTTACATCGATTTTCTGGAGCATACATATATTTTTTTTTCTAAGAGACATCATTTCACCACTAGGAGCACTGTTTGGTTTATCTCATGTTTCCTTAGCATAATTTTCTTTGTCTATTTTTATTATGATACGGCAATAATTGAATTTGGAATTTTATCCTACTTTATTATAAGTATTTACAGAATTGCATACCTGTTGATTTCTCTGTCTAATGTAAATTTTTAAAGGTACCGTGCGATCTTTTTTTCCAAATTCATTTATTTCCATTTTATATGTATGTTCTATTATTATGTCGGTTTTCACTGCTTTGGTATTCTTGTCATGAAACAGAAGGATCAGGTTAAACAGCTGCCTCTCAAATAGAGACATGCTTCTCTCTGACCGGTGAGATAAGTAGAATGTGTTATTTACCTAAAAATTAATGTAAGGAAAAAAATCTGCTCTCTGAAAAATCTGCTGTTTTGCTCATTATCTTCACTCTGACTGCTTGTTTACATAGAGTCCTTATCCTATCCAGCTGCTCACACAAGTCTATGGTGGAGCCCGTTCATTTTTTTTATTGCCTTATTCTGTGCACTGTGTAGAACAGGGGTAGGCAACCTTCGGCACTCCAGCTGTTGTAAAACTACAACTCCCAGCATGCATACTGGCTCTGCTGTTCTAGGACCTCCCTTGGAAGTGGATGGAGCATGTTGGGAGTTGTTGTTCCACAACAGCTGGAGTGCCGAAGGTTACTGATCCCTTGGTGTAGAGTCTTATCTTGAAGTCAAGAGAGCTCCCACTGTCACAGTGTAGCAAGTATTAGTGTGCCATCTTCTGCAGCCTTCTCCCTCCCTCCTCTCCATAGACTACTATGTAAATCTGAATCTGAGAATGAGGCAGGAAAAGAAATGAGGCAGGCGCAGATGTGAATCTAGCATAAGCTGTTTTTATTTTCTGATTGCAATTTTTTTTCTGTGCATGATTTTGGAAGAGGCCATCTTGTGTACATTTTTTCTCTGTTCACTTGACAGCATTTAGTGATATGCTTTACAGCATGGTAATGGCCATAGGCATCAATAGTCTGGATTCAACTCATTTTGGTCTTTAAGAGATTTTTCTATGCAATGCCCTGTACTAGGAGGCAAGTAGATAAGCCATGATATAATCTATTGTCAGTAGTGATGGATCAATGGTGTTAGCTATAGAAGTGTTATCTTCTTTATCTCTAAGTGTTATCTCTATAATCCTATCTGTGATGTAAATGAGGTGACTGCTGTAAATAAGCAAGTGTCAGTCTATTATTAGGCTTTGGGGTCAGAGTGAAAATGGAAGATTTAGTGTACTCTTTACACTTTAAAAAATATATACATATACACAGTGGTGTAACGATTGTGGTTTCAGAAAGTGCAACCATGACTGGGCCCAGAGGAATAGGGGGCCTTTGGCCAGCTGGAAATGGCCAGTTCCCTGGGCCACAGTGATCGGGGAAAGCCTTGTTCCCCTACAACTATACATATTGTTAATGTAAAGGGGCCACATCCGCTCTGGAGGCTGAACATCCACTTCGGGGATCCTTTCTGCGGTAGGTATTAAAT
Organism: Leptodactylus fuscus; assembly: GCF_031893055.1. Lineage (NCBI taxonomy): Eukaryota > Metazoa > Chordata > Amphibia > Anura > Leptodactylidae > Leptodactylus > Leptodactylus fuscus. The sequence goes on from NC_134265.1 coordinate 42,846,760, forward strand.
CCTATTTGGCTAAAGGACTTTTGATGATGTCAAGACTCTTGTGTGGTGGTATTATTTGTAAAATAATTGCATGGTGGTATTATTTGTAAAATCATTGTATGGCGGTATTATTTGTAAAATCATTGTATGGCGGTATTATTTGTAAAATCATTGTATGGCGGTACTATTTGTAAAATCATTGTATGGTGGTATTATTTCTAAAATCATTGTATGGCGGTATTCTTTATAAAATAATTGTATGGCGGTACTATTTGTAAAATCATTGTATGGTGGTACTATTTGTAAAATCATTGTATGGCAGTATTATTTGTAAAATCATTGTATGGCGGTATTATTTTTAAAATAATTGCATGGAGGTATTATTTGTAAAATCATTGTATGGCGGTATTATTTGTAAAATCATTGTATGGCGGTACTATTTGTAAAATCATTGTATGGCGGTATTCTTTATAATATAATTGTATGGCGGTACTATTTGTAAAATCATTGTATGGCGGTACTATTTGTAAAATCATTGTATGGCGGTATTATTTGTAAAACCATTGTATGGCGGTATTATTTGTAAAATCATTGCAAGGCGGTATTATTTGTAAAATCATTTTATGGCGGTATTATTTGTAAAATCGTATGGCGATATTATTTTATATACTCGTTTTATATTCTGAGAAAAACCCAGTTGCTCTGTATTTTCCCATGGTTCCACTTTCTATAAAGCTGATCCTGTAAGCTACTAATGCTTTGTATGTGGCTGCAAAGTATAGGCTCTCCTGGAATAAGTCTTTAACTCTTTGCTGCAAGGACTAATTGGCTTTTAGCTTATTGTGTCGCTCAAGTATATATTTTTATATTCTTTTTAGTGCTTCCCATACTGTTCTATTATGATTCCAGTCTATAAATGTCTAGCCTAAAATTGACTATGAATGCCTTCACTTGAATATGCCTTGGTTGTGTGTTAGAAGGGGTTAGGGAGCTGCGTGCCGAGAGAAAATTGCATGATGTGAACTGGCATTCAGCCCTGACATGAGCAATTCACAAAGTCATCATTTATGCACTCTGTGGGCAATTTACATTCAGTAGCAATGAGCAGATTCAGCAGTGACAAATGATCGGCCTGTACTTTCTAACAGCGCTTAGGTTTGCCCGAACCTTCGTTTAATGAAACTTTGTGTTCTCCAGTAATGGGTAAAAATACATAGAAGCTATATAATTGCACATTAATGTGTCACCTTGCTGCCAGTGCTTCCAAGGGAAACTGCCGTACAAACAATATCCATAGCTGATTCGACTCGGCTGAATTGGCCCTCTGCTGTTAAGAGACCTGCTTGTTCTACATAGGAAAGAGCGCGTTAATGATACATTAAAGTTCACAAGAGTTTAGACAGGATAGAAAGATTTCCAGGTAAAAGCTCTAATTGATTCGTGGCCCCAGGCAGTAAAATGCCCACAGCTGTTGCTTTACTGAAAAGCTTTACGTGTGACAACCGGCTTAGCTGTGTGGGCTAGGAATGGTTTCGTCCCACAGGGTCTGCCTGTAGAAATAAGATAATAAGACAGGATTAGGTCAATAGGTTAATAACATGCCAGGGTCAAGTAAATACCCTATAGATTTACATTGCAGCGATTGGAGACTAGTAGAAGGTTATCACTATGGTGACCCGCTGGGGTCATTGCATATATCTAGTTAATACACAAGCTTGGAAAAAGGTTGGTATAGAGGAGGGTCTTATTTATACATTACCTAAGTGCTGCATGTATACTGCTATGTTGTCACTATAATTACCCTTTTCTTATTAGTTAAAGGGATATTTCCAACTCACCCGTTCACCATCTTGCATGCTGCGTGCTCTGTTCACTTCCTGGTTTTCTCAGTACATTGGTGAGCAGGGTTTCACTTGCTCTGCTAGCTCTCTTCATAGCAGTACATATTTGCAGTCAGTAATGATTGATGGTTGTAAATAAATTAGCATAGTATCACTGCACAATATGAAGCTGATGTAGCAGAGCTGGATTTGATAGGCGATGAGAATCCCAAATTTCCATGCTGCAGGACCTGAGTCAGCTTGCAATAAACTCCATTTTAGTTCTGTGTTTACATACAGAGGTCCCGAACTCTCTATCTCAGCCCTTATCAGCAAAATTCAAATAGCAGACTGATAACTGGGAGATAAACAGCTCAGAAATACAAGCTCACTGCCGAGTCCGAGCACTCAGCTCCCCCTCCCCTCCTGAGAGCAGGGAACTATGTCACTTGTCTTGGGCAGAGAGATAAGATAATCACAGGTCCGTGGCTATGGAAACGCAGTGTAAACAATGAAGTGAATAATCTCGGATAATAGCCAAACAAAGCAGTTTTGATAAAGCAATGTATTTAGAAATGTCTTAAATCCACATAAGCTATCAGTATAGATAGGATCCTTGAGATGGGGCCACCCCTTTAGTGGCTATGGACAGCTTTGGGGGTAATTATTGTTTACAGAAATTAACGTGTTTCTCGCTAAAAACATTTTTGTAATTAGGTTTTCTTAAAAATTGTGCTCAGTTTGTCTTTTGCATCCTGCATGTCTTCTCCTACATTGCAAGCTGCTGAGTCCTCTTCAGAGTAAAATTCTTCAAACCAACCATCTGATGACTCACTGACATCCTTTTTAATGACAGAGGATAACTTGCTTATGAGCAGAGGAATGATCCCTGGTTTCCCCACCAATTATGAGAATGGGGGTATTTTGTGCCACAGTATGAATTGTGCAGCAGGTCGTAAATGCATGCCATCCCTTCACTTATTTCAATGCAAACTGCTATAGTAAAATAAATATCTCCAGAATTTTCCATTCAAATGAATAGAGCGGCAGCAAACTGCCTCTCCATTCAACATGATTGGTAGGGATCCTAGAGGTTAGACTGCCATGATCAGCAAGTTACCCCCTAATTTTTTGGATAGGCAGTAAAACCCTCTTAACTTTACTTATATGATAGCACAGATGTTAGCTTAAATTTGTCTAAGAAGGTGAGAGATTGGGGCTACAGACTGGTCTGGTGAATTTGACACTGAATGTTACTGAGAAGCCTGCAATATAAAGGGGCCACATCCGCTCTGGGGGCTGAACATCCACTTCAGGGATCCTTACTGCGGTAGATGTTAAATCCTAGTGGGCTAAAGGACCTTTGATGATGTCATCAAAGGTCCTTTAGCCCACTAGGATATGTTCAGACTCTTGTGTGAGTCTGAGAATACATTTATGCTGTAGAAGAGAAACACAGACAATTATTAAATAGAAATAGATAAATACAATTTTTCCCCCCAAAGGTCTTCATAGTCTTTAAGAACATATACAGTCCTATGAAAAAGTTTGGGCACCCCTATTAATCTTAATCATTTTTAGTTCTAAATATTTTGGTGTTTGCAGCAGCCATTTCAGTTTGATATATCTAATAACTGATGGACACAGTAATATTTCAGGATTGAAATGAGGTTTATTGTACTAACAGAAAATGTGCAATATGCATTAAACCAAAATTTGACCAGTGCAAAAGTATGGGCACCTCAACAGAAAAGTGACATTAATATTTAGTAGATCCTCCTTTTGCAAAGATAACAGCCTCTAGTCGCTTCCTGTAGCTTTTAATCAGTTCCTGGATCCTGGATAAAGGTATTTTGGACAAACAATTCAAGTTCAGTTAAGTTAGATGGTCGCCGAGCATGGACAGCCCGCTTCAAATCATCCCACAGATGTTCAATGATATTCAGGTCTGGGGACTGGGATGGCCATTCCAGAACATTGTAATTGTTCCTCTGCATGAATGCCTGAGGATTTGGAGCGGTGTTTTGGATCATTGTCTTGCTGAAATATCCATCCCCGGCGTAACTTCAACTTCGTCACTGATTCTTGAACATTATTCTCAAGAATCTGCTGATACTGAGTGGAATCCATGCGACTCTCAACTTTAACAAGATTCCCGATGCCGGCATTGGCCACACAGCCCCAAAGCATGATGGAACCTCCACCAAATTTTACAGTGGGTAGCAAGTGTTTTTCTTGGAATGCTGTTTCTTTTTGGACGCCATGCATAACGCCTTTTTTTTTATAACCAAACAACTCAATCTTTGTTTCCAAAATGAAGTTGGCTTCTCCAAATGTGCTTTTGCATACCTCAGGCAACTCTATTTGTGGCGTACGTGCAGAAACGGCTTCTTTCTCATCACTCTCCCATACAGCTTCTCCTTGTGCAAAGTGCGCTGTATTGCTGACTGATGCACAGTGACACCATCTGCAGCAAGATGATGCTGCAGCTCTTTGGAGGTGGTCTGTGGATTGTCCTTGACTGTTCTCACCATTCTTCTTCTCTGCCTTTCTGATATTTTTCTTGGCCTGCCACTTCTGGGCTTAACAAGAACTGTCCCTGTGGTCTTCCATTTCCTTACTATGTTCCTCACAGTGGAAACTGACAGGTTAAATCTCTGAGACAACGTTTTGTATCCTTCCCCTGAACAACTATGTTGAACAATCTTTGTTTTCAGATCATTTGAGAGCGGGCTGTCCATGTTCGGCGACCATCTAACTTAACTGAACTTGAATTGTTTTGTAGAAAGAAATGGTCCAAAATACCTTCATCCAGGATCCAGGAACTGATTAAAAGCTACAGGAAGCGACTAGAGGCTGTTATCTTTGCAAAAGGAGGATGTACTAAATATTAATGTCACTTTTCTGTTGAGGTGCCCATACTTTTGCACCGGTCAAATTTTGGTTTAATGCATATTGCGCATTTTCTGTTAGTACAATAAACCTCATTTCAATCCTGAAATATTACTGTGTCCATCAGTTATTAGATATATCAAACTGAAATGGCTGTTGCAAACACCAAAATATTTAGAACTAAAAATGATTAAGATTAATAGGGGTGCCCAAACTTTTTCATAGGACTGTATTTTAAGTTATTTTATTTTAGGCATATTATTAAAAGTTAGTCTTTGATAGTGACACAGTAGTGTCCCACCACCTACCATAGCAATGATCCCCTCACCAACCACACTTCAGACTGTCCATTCTCATCTTTTGAACCTGTTACAGAAGAGGAAGTCTCCCAACTACTTTCTTCATCTCGCCCTACAACCTGCAGCAGTGACCCCTTCCCCTCACACCTTCTCCAATCTCTGTCGCCTGCTGTCATTACTTACCTTACTAAAATATTTAACCTCTCTCTCTCTTCTTGAATCTTCCCATCCTCCTTCAAGCATGTTGTTATAACCCCGCTATTGAAAAAACCATCCCTGGACCCACCCTGTGCTGCTAACTATCGACCTGTCTCTAACCTCCTTTTCATCTCTAAACTCTTGGAACGCCTGGTCTATTCTCGTTTAATCCACTATCTCTCTGCTAACTCTCTGCTTGACCCCTTACAATCTGGTTTCCGCGCTCTGCACTCTACTGAAACGGCTCTCACAAAAGTCTCCAATGATCTCCTAATGGCTAAATCCAATAGTGACTTCTCTCTTCTTATTCTTCTGGACCTCTCTGCAGCTTTTGACACTGTTGACCATCATCTCCTCCTCAATAGGCTCCGCTCAGTTGGCCTCAAGGACACTGCGCTCTCCTGGTTCTCCTCTTATCTCTCAGACCGCACTTTCAGTGTATCATTTGTGGGCTCTGTTTCTTTCCCTGTTTCCCTTGCTGTTGGGGTTCCTCAGGGCTCGGTCCTAGGCCCCCTGCTCTTTTCTCTCTACACAGCCCCCATTGGACAAACCATTGCCAGATTTGGCTTCAGGTACCATCTTTATGCTGATGACACCCAATTATACACATCTTCCCGGGACATCACCCCTGCACTCATACAGAACACCAGCAACTGTCTCTCTGCTGTCTCAAATATCATGTCCTAACTCTATCTGAAACTAAATCTCTCCAAGACTGAACTACTAATGTTTCCACCATCTAATAGATCTGTCCCTGATATATCCATTGTAGTCTCAGGACTTACTATAACTCCTAGGCAGTATGCCCGCTGCCTCAGGGTCATGTTTGACGCAGACCTTTCCTTCACCCCTCATGTTGAATCACTAGCACGTTCATGTCACCTCCATCTCAAAAACATCTCTAGAATACAAAGTAATAAAGTTATCACTCTCATCCACAAGGCTCTCCATAATGCTGCACCTCCCTACGTTCCCCCCTCATCTCTGTCTACCACCCAACCCGTGTTCTCTGTTCACTCAATGACCTAACACTTACATCCTCTATTATCAGAACCTCCCATGCTCGTATACAAGACTTCTCCCGAGCTGCACCACTTCTCTGGAATGCTCTACCCCGGACAATAAGATTAACTCCCAATTTCTACAGTTTCAAACACAAACTAAAGACGCATCTTTTCAGATAGACCTATCACAATTTCTAATGTAAACCCTTAACCCTCCTCTGTCCCCGCTCCCACATTTCCCCACATGATATGATGTCATCTCAGGATAACTTTATAGGTCCAAGCTCCATCCACATGTTAAAGGACACGACTGTTGACGGCTCATAAAGTCTTATGTTTGTGTAATGACAGTCACCTCTATTACAAAAGTGTCTGACCTCTGTATAAGCAATGCCGCCCCTGCTACCTCTTGTGTCACCCCCTCTACCTCATAGATTGTAAGCTCTTGTGAGCAGGGCCCTCAGTCCCATTATGTGAAGTGACTATATCTTTGTAATGTATCTTTCTGTCTGTATTTGATCCCTACAAATTGTACAGCGCTGCGGAATATGTTGGCGCTATATAAATAAAATTTATTATTATTATTAATGCTTGTAGCTCTGGAATTAAAGCCGCAATGTTAAAGGGATTTTCTAATCTTAGGTTTACAACAGTTACTGCATAAATGAAAAGTTCTACAACTTTGTAATCTTTATACTTCAGTTCCTCAGCCTTATCAAGATAAGTTGATAAAAACATTCTCCACAGACATTAACCCTGTACATAGCTACAATTGTATCGCATCTAGACAATGCTCTGTGAGCTCCATACAACAGCTAGCTCCAGTTTGCTACAATGTTTCAGCCTGGGATCCAGGCTACACCAATTTTAAAAAAAAATGATTACAGAAATCTGCATATCCTTTGATGATGAATTTCATCTATGTAATGATTGTACATGGGGGAGTTTTCTTGTCTTCATTTTTTCATTGTGGATCTGTTTTGCACATTTTCTAAAGGTTTTCCCAATGCCGTCTTGTCCTTACCGTAATACATCTTATGAATGTTAAATACTGTTTTTTTTTTCCCGCTGTACAAGGCTGTGTTGGTCTATTTGTCTGCTGGCTGGTGGCCAACCTGCTAAGTCCATGTGACAGCAAGCCAATTAAAATAAGTGGATAATGTTGCCTCTGTTGTAAGGCTCATAAGCGCTTATCTTGACTATTATCCCTTGTATATTTTTATAACACTGCCGCTCTCTGTAGCTAATATGATATTTCAGTTGGTGGAATTTTTATTACTCATTATCTTTATGTGTTGCAAAAAATCAAAAATATTTATTGGTGTTAATTTGATTGTAAAAACCAATGATCTGTGATGTAGATTTATTTGTCTTAGACTAGTTATGAGCCAGTTCCAGTTTATCTTCTTATACTCATTCCTGCCCTACAGGTTTTTACAAATAATGGGTGAAAAATAGAAGGGGCAAATTCCTTTATGCCCCACCTGTATGACCATTAGGGGCCATACACATAGCGGACAATGAAGAGGTCACCAGTTATCCATGATGGGATGCCGATGTAGGGCATTGGTGTTTCGTTGAGGCTGTCTGCTTCTGATTAGGCCCACAAGAATTGGCAAGGACTCTCAAGCTACAGACTGAGTCAGCTACATCATCACCAAGATTGATCAGGATGCTTATTTTTTTGGTGTTTTTCTTTTCCTCCCATTGAAAACAATGGAAGGCAGAATCTGGGTGGAATCCGCTCCCAAATCAGAACCAACTTCTTTTGTATGAACGGCCCCATAGGCACGAGACCCCAGAGTACATCATAAAATCCATTGACAAGTAGGGTTGAGCCGATCTTGACTTTTCAGGATCGATTTTAAAATCCGATTTCCGATCATTTTTCATTTTTCGAACCCGATCTTGATCCCAATTCCGATCCCAATGCAAGTCAATGGGATTTTTTTTATTAATCGGAGATCGGATGTTAAAAGCAATCCTACCCCCTGGTGTCCACTTATCTCCAGAGATGGCTGGTCCTGTGCCCCGTGCCTTCATTCTTCGCATCGCTGCTGCTCCACGCTGCTTTTCTTCCTTCGCTGCCCCCTCCCTGCCAGGTTAGGAGAGTGTGGGCGGGTACTGGGAGGGGAGACATCATGTCTCCCCGCCCTGTACCCGCCCACGCTCTAAGCCACAAGCCCCCCCTACCTAGCTCTTTAAACACTAACCTGGGAGGCGGAGCAGCGAGGCAAGAAGAAGGAGGGCACCGGAGCAGCCATCTCTAGAGGTGAGTAGCTGCTAGAGATTTAGTTTAGCCTCCCATTCGAATGAATGGAGGCAGCCAGCGCGCAGGGGGTTAGGGCTGTGTGTCGGCTGCTTCCATTCATTCCTATGGAACTGCAGCGGAGCCTTCACACTGAATATATAGCGTATACTCAATGTGAAGGCTAAGCAATGCATTGTGGGAAAAATCACCGATCTCGATCCCACATAAAAAGATCGTGTTCGGAATCCAAATGGCGATTGTGAAATTTTCTCGATCGCCGATCGAATCCGATCTTTTCCAAACACAATCGCTCAACCCTATTGACAAGTTTTCTATAAATCAGTTTGGTGTGAATTCATATTACAATGGGAAAATCAAGCAATTGGAATGATTTGGAATGAAGTTTGTACATCAGTGCTCAACTAACCAAGGCCAGGATTTCATACATTGCCAACCTTGTGAGGTTTTCTGGTGCAGCAGTGTGGTGAGTATACCCAGAATGAGAAACAAACAACTTTGAAGGTAGATCCAACATGTAGAATATCTGATCCGGGTGACTAAGAACCAGAAGTAGCTCAAAACATGTAAGTGGACGATGCCATACATACTGGATTTAACATGATTTAATAAAAATTATATTTTAATTTGGATCAGATATTCTACATCTTGGATCTACTGTATCTCGAATGTTGGATTTTCTCCTTTGCTTGCCAGTCCTAAGACCAGATCCACACACATGGGTACAGTTTGTTGTCATTGTTGGCTTTGCATTGGCGAGCTGTGGCTATTTTTTCTTTTACTTATTCAGGAAAAACATCCAGTGAGAGGAGATGGAAACAACTTGGGATGAAAGGAATCGGCAAAGGATGTCAAGAATTGACCTGAATAACAGATGGTGCACAGTCAAGCAAATTATACTCGAATACAATGAATGCTTAAAAATAAGCAAACCGGTTCAGAACAAAACAGGTTTACCCTTAATTTTCCAAACGTTAACGTTTAAAACTTTTGGAGTTTTCCAACCACGAATCACAATAAATACAATAAGTGGAGGTCCAAGGGAGGTGCAGAAATACAAAAACATGGGGGCCACACGGTGGCTCAGTGGTTAGCACTGCAGCCTTGCAGCGCTGGAGTCCTGGTGTTCAAATCCCGCCAAGGGCAAAAAACCATCTGCAAGGAGTTTGTATGTTCTCCCCGTGTTTGCATGGATTTCCATCCCATATTCCAAAGACATACTGATAGGGAAAAATGTTCATTGTGAGCTCTATGTGGGGCTCACAATCTACATAAAAAAAAAAAAAAAAAAGAAATACAAAAACATATACTCACCAGCGTTCCCTTAGGTAGTTCTTCTGGTTAGCTGACGGATGCTATGTCCCCCATTCACAGACCTCAGTGGTCACATGCGGCACTCCAACTTCTTGACACTTGTGTTAGTAGATTTGCAATGGTTTCTCAGTGGTCTCTGAGGGAGACAAACCTCCCAAATATTGGTAAAATAAATCTTATGAGGTTTATCCATTTCCAACAATGCTGATACCCCAACTAGTATGTCTGAATGCTCTTTACATGGGTTGACCATAACATCAGGACATTGTGAATGCCATTACTGTCTAAGGAAAATGTGAAGAAGTGCAAAAATTGTATCATTGTATCAAACATGGCTTGTTCAGATGGATCCATATTTCTGCTCCACCATGCTAATGGTAGGGACAGAATTTGGTAGAGCAGCATGAGTGAATGAATGAATGAATGAACCGTTCTTATTAGATTTCAGCAGTTCAGGATGGTGGAGGTGGAGTATCGGTGTCGGGAATCTTCTTGGCACAGTATTGTGTTGGTTCAATAACCTACAGTGGTTCTGAAGGTCAAAGCAGGTCCAACATGATGCTAGATGGGGCATCACTAATAAAGTGGCCATTCAGTGTATGTACACCACTATTATCAAAGACTTTATGGAATGAATAGCGCCCCGGATCATGGACCAGGCCTTATCACTCAACATCAAACGAAGACCTTACCAAGACAAAGAAGGGGGGAAAAAAGTATAGTATATACAGTACAGCAATTTCTCATATACATGTTCTATAATTGATGATGAAAAGTTAATTCATTTCATTTATTTCAAAGTGAATTCCAGAAGACATTGCGTCTGTCATCAGCTAGAGACAGGTAGGAACAAGCCGATCTTATTGAGACCCATTACATACTTTCTCTATATCATCATACTTTCCCCTTTCATCTTTATATCTATAGATAAAGCTTAAAGAGTTTGTCAGCTCTTCTGACATGTCCATTTTAGTTCATATTTGTATTCTCCAAAATGCAATTCTCCAAGTTCTGTTCCTCTGTTATTCCTCCTACAAATTTATAAACAAAGTGATAACTGGGTGATGTCAGTCAATGTTGTGACCCTGCACAATGCTACGCTGTCCAATAAGTACTGCCAATATAAGACTGTGTTAGGTACATGCTCCTTTGTCAATGTATTTCTTGGAGGAATGGCACAAATGTACAGTTTCAAAAGGTCACTAAATTTTTTGACAACTTAGTCTCATTTAATAGAACATGTGATTCCTGATCAAAAATGTAACACACTTTATTTTAAAAATGTTGCTGTTTTCTGCATTAAAAACCTCTCTAAAGTTCCTGTTTCTCTTTTTGCTAATTTGCTGTTCACTCCCTGTTACTTAGGTAAGTCCTTCCTTAGAAACCAAGAGGCTGAAGACAGAACTCAGGAAGTGTAGAAGGAGATGCAGGTTGTGGCATCTTGGAAGTTCCTGCATGATTATACACCGCTTTCCTGCTCTGTGCTCCCTGCCTATACACTGTTCAGAGAGAGGTCTGTAGCTCCTCACAACCTTAATATATATATATATATATATATATATATATATACAGTCCTATGAAAAAGTTTGGGCACCCCTATTAATCTTAATCATTTTTAGTTCTAAATATTTTGGTATTTGTAACAGCCATTTCAGTTTGATATATCTAATAACTGATGGACACAGTAATATTTCAGGATTGAAATGAGGTTTATTGTACTAACAGAAAATGTGCAATATGCATTAAACCAAAATTTGACCGGTGCAAAAGTATGGGCACCTCAACAGAAAAGTGACATTAATATTTAGTAGATCCTCCTTTTGCAAAGATAACAGCCTCTAGTCGCTTCCTGTAGCTTTTAATCAGTTCCTGGATCCTGGATAAAGGTATTTTGGACAAACAATTCAAGTTCAGTTAAGTTAGATGGTCGCCGAGCATGGACAGCCCGCTTCAAATCATCCCACAGATGTTCAATGATATTCAGGTCTGGGGACTGGGATGGCCATTCCAGAACATTGTAATTGTTCCTCTGCATGAATGCCTGAGTTGATTTGGAGCAGTGTTTTTGAACTTCAACTTCGTCACTGATTCTTGAACATTATTCTCAAGAATCTGCTGATACTGAGTGGAATCCATGCGACTCTCAACTTTAACAAGATTCCCGATGCCGGCATTGGCCACACAGCCCCAAAGCATGATGGAACCTCCACCAAATTTTACAGTGGGTAGCAAGTGTTTTTCTTGGAATGCTGTTTCTTTTTGGACGCCATGCATAACGCCTTTTTTTATAACCAAACAACTCAATCTTTGTTTCCAAAATGAAGTTGGCTTCTCCAAATGTGCTTTTGCATACCTCAGGCAACTCTATTTGTGGCGTCCGTGCAGAAACGGCTTCTTTCTCATCACTCTCCCATACAGCTTCTATTTGTGCAAAGTGCGCTGTATAGTTGACCGATGCACAGTGACACCATCTGCAGCAAGATGATGCTGCAGCTCTTTGGAGGTGGTCTGTGGATTGTCCTTGACTGTTCTCACCATTCTTCTTCTCTGCCTTTCTGATATTTTTCTTGGCCTGCCACTTCTGGGCTTAACAAGAACTGTCCCTGTGGTCTTCCATTTCCTTACTATGTTCCTCACAGTGGAAACTGACAGGTTAAATCTCTGAGACAACGTTTTGTATCCTTCCCCTGAACAACTATGTTGAACAATCTTTGTTTTCAGATCATTTGAGAGCGGGCTGTCCATGTTCGGCGACCATCAAACTTAACTGAACTTGAATTGTTTTGTAGAAAGAAATGGTCCAAAATACCTTCATCCAGGATCCAGGAACTGATTAAAAGCTACAGGAAGCGACTAGAGGCTGTTATCTTTGCAAAAGGAGGATGTACTAAATATTAATGTCACTTTTCTGTTGAGGTGCCCATATTTTTGCGCCGGTCAAATTTTGGTTTAATGCATATTGCTCATTTTCTGTTAGTACAATAAACCTCATTTCAATCCTGAAATATTACTGTGTCCATCAGTTATTAGATATATCAAACTGAAATGGCTGTTGCAAACACCAAAATATTTAGAACTAAAAATGATTAAGATTAATAGGGGTGCCCAAACTTTTTCATAGGACTGTATATATATATATATATATATATATATATATATAATCCAATTCTGGTGCTGCTCATGTCATTATCACTAGAGATGAAACGGTTGGGATCCAACTGGATTTGACCTGATTTTTTTCAAAAGTTTTGAACTCAACCTAAACATGCAACTTTTGGGGTTTGTCACCCAAAAACATTATTGTACTCTGGGGTGTCTTCAGATTGCGATCTCTTCTTTGGAAGGGGTGGGATCATATTTAGCTCCATCATAACCTGGATTTTGAAGTTCAGTGTCCTTGAAGCTCTTATTGTATGTTTACTTGGACTTTTCTTAGCTACAATGGACCGACAAAGTCTTCAGAAACTTTCACTTTTACCACATTTTATGTTGTGCTAAAATTAAAAAAATTGTAGGTTCCCCCAACATTCTGTACTCAACACCCTGTACTGAGAATAACTAAGTAACTAAAATCTTGCATTGACATAAGTATTCAGACCATTTACTCAGTACATAGTTGAAGCAGCTTTGGCAGTGATTACGGCCTTCTTGGATTTCAGGATTTTCTGACTTCCTCCCTGAAGATTCTCTCAAGCTCTGTCAATGGGCATTACAATGCTGCCACCACCATGCTTCACTGTAGGGATGACATTGAGCATTGTCTGGTATCCTTTAGATATAACACATGAAACTGAAACCAAATAGTTAAATCTTGGTTTAATCCATTTAGAGAATCTTTATTCTCACAGTCTGGGAGTCCTTGAGATGTTTTTTGCAAACTGGGCTTGCATGTCTCTCTGTAAAGCCTAGATTGGTGGATACTCAGTGATGATTGAGCTTCTGAAAGTTTAGATCTGGCATAATCTGAGAAACGCCCCTTGTGAACCACTAAGAAAATGCAAATATAAATGGTGATTCAGAAATAGAATGTTTCATGTATAGAAGAGATATGTACATAATAGTATCTAGTATAACATAATAGTTCTAGTATATGTTGTGTGGGGAAGGTAGCTCAGTAACAGAAATGGTTCAGACCCAACCAGTCAGAGACAAGGACACAAAAACAGGTGTATTTGTAAAACAAACAAAAATAAATAAAACTTGACTTTGGGAACAAAAACGTCAAACAAAAACCTGCTCATCCGAGCACTAACTAAACAGAACAAAACTAACTATGCGTGTGACTTACTACCAGCCCCACCAACAAACAGATAACGCAGTTCTCACCAATCTCTCAGTATAGCAGGTATGAGAAGTGCTGTAGTCTAGGTATATTTGCCCCAGGTTCTTGACCTATGTGTGGTCCAGGGTGAATCAGGAGTAGAACTCAGCCCAGGAGTAGATCCTGGGATCATTAGTGACCCATAAAAGGCTGCTGATCCTGCAGATCAGGGCAGAACCTAGGAGTGAGAGGAGGTGGTGACTGCCCTGACATTTTGAGTCTGGTGAGACCAAGTTGGGCTGGCTCATTTTTGTTCATGTGGCTGACAGTAAGCTACACGTATAGGGAGGTATTATTTTGTTACTGTGTAGATAGCATTCAGACGATCAGAGATTTCATTTATTTTTGTCTGAAGTTCAGGCTGTGGGTTTTTTAAAATATTTTTTATGCTTGAAGCCAAGGTTTATTTGTTTTCGGAGGGGTTTTGTAAATAAACCAGTTGGCTGCAGTTTTGTGTCCCTGTCTTGACTGTTTGTGTCTGCATCACTGCTGCTACCAAGCTAACTTCCCCACACAGAACAGACCCAGGCGCCTCCTCTCACTCCCAGGATCTGCCCTAAAGAGCAGAATCTGCAGCCTTTTATGGCCCAGTAACGATCCTATGACCAACGCCTGGGCTGAGGCCTACTCAAGACCCGCCCTGGACCACACATAAGTCAGAAACCTGGGGGAGGTATATTGAGACACCAGCACTCTGCCTGTCACCTTCTCACATTTGGTAGATCTTAGACTATGACTAGGTCTCTGGTGTCCAACCACTGGAGTAAATCCATATGTTCTATGGTGACTACAGATCAGGTGGACATATCTCTGGTCAGTCTTCAATGGTTTTGGCAATGATGGAATCTAACATACCTTCTTCATGATAAAATCAAGCTATGGGGATGTGTCTCCGTTCTCCAGGGTCAACAAAGTCACAAAGTAAGCCAGCATGAATATTCATTTTTTTGTTTTTTTTTTCGTTGTACTTGGTAAGTCATGGATGACTTGTCTTCTGTATCCTGTTGAATAGAAAGGTAGATGGAGTTGAAATACAGTAAATCACATCAGGAAGACATTCAGTCTGATATTATGGATGCTCGACCTCAGGAGCTTACCTTCCAAATCATCCAAAGTAAGGAAAAAAATAAAACATATAATACCTTGTAGATATCTCGGAACGGACATGGTAAGTGGGAAGTGAGCTGCGATAGAAAGTCATACTTTATAAACCTATTTTTAGGATTCCTTTCTACTTTCAACAAAAGAAAACACACGCTGAGCTCCAGAGCTGGAAATATTTTAATAAAGCACCAAGGAGCCTTTCAGAACTTACTGATCCTTTTTTTCGTGATAAAAAAGAAAAACCATAGGAAACAAGAAATAAACAAAAAATAAGGCAATGTTCATTACACGTGTAATGTTCTCTCATTATATTCTTGTACGTATAAGGCAATTGGTGGAAATATATTTCATCTTTCTTACTTTTATGACAAACTCTATTATACACCAATTTAAAGGGCAACTCCAGTCTAGATATCTCCCTAACATGCTCATCTTGCTATGTTCTAGTATTCTCTCCATCTGCAAGCTGCCATCACTATGTCCCAGTGGGGATGGATGGCAGCACATGCATACAGTATATAAAGCAGATACTCCACCAATCTGAATGCTCAGCTGTCCAGACAGAGCACTGGAGACTCGATACACATCACCAGTGGGCTGCATCCCATCTAAACTCCTTTGGATTCAATACCCAACTCATCTTATATTTTTATCATTGGCATACAGAATTTTGTACTCCCCTTAGATAAATCATGGTTTTGATCCCAGCTCTGGTACTGGCCATGTTTCTGCCATTGGCTACTTCTGACTTTGCTCTTGTTTAGTCCATTGAATATCATGTCTGGAACTTGTAGTACTATTCCTGATCTTGTTCCCTAGACTCTTGGGTTATACCTCTAAAACTTGTAGTACTACTCAAAATGATAGTATTCTTCCCCTTTCTGTTTATATACTGCACCACCTGTCCTACTGCCACCATACTATGACCGTGGCTGGTGACCAGATTCTCATTATGCAAAATCCAACCCTCCTTGCAGGTGAATAACAGGAAATCCTTTAAATGGTCATCAACTCTTCACAAAACTTTTTCTCAAGTTGTCCACACCCTCCAGTCCACACTTTGTGGCTGTTCCTGTGTTGCTGTGAGTTCTCCTCATCAAGAAGACTTAAGAAGTCAGCTCCAGCAGCAGACCTTGGTCAGAGCTTGGCTGGAGAGCCAGCAGGAAGGTCACATTATTGGAGCTGTGTCCTGTATGTTTCAACTGGCTTTTGATTCTCTTATTGTAGGTGAGGTAACCTATTCTATGTTTAGTTAGAGCCTAGCCGGGCAGGTATTTATTTTTGTATTGTTTCCTTTTGTTGCTGCACTGTTTTGGAGACTAATAATCTGGACTTGTGTGTCTATGCCACCCCACCTAGCAACCCCAGACCCTGACAAACTATAGACAATTGGATGAAGTTTTGGCTCAGTAAACTACTGCCAGAGGTTACACTATGTACATGCCTCATTGCAGATCATCAGAGCAATGTCCATAGGAAGATTCTGCATGATTTGTAAGTTTCATTGAAAACTCAAGAACGCTCCAAACTCCAGTCTAGACACTGCCAAACCAACTTTGGTTTGTATTTAACCAGGTGAGTACTTGTAACAGTCTCCTTATAATACATATAGACATTAAATATGTACCTGTACATATTTGTACTATATAAATGCTATATAGTTATGTGAATGTTCTAATCATGTAATGTATGAAAAACATTGTTATCCTTAAAAGTTGAATGCTAGATATAGTTGCTTATGCTTGAAACTAGTATATATATATATATATATATATATATATATATATATATATATATCATAGTTATATGATAAGATGGCGCCTGCATCCAGGATGGGTGCAAGAAAAACAAATGCTTGGCTTTCAGCCAGAAGACAGCTCCCCAAGGTTACCACGCAGGATCGGGAGTAACTGGTTATATATGGAGTTGCTTAAACTTTTTCTGTTTGATTGAGATGTACCATACCAATCAGGAATGAATACGAAAACTTAAGTTGTTGTTATCGCTCTTCCTTTCTTTGCTACTATTTAACCCAACATAGTTTTAGTAACGTGCACTCTCTTCACTGCTAAGATAGTAGTTAATACCAACATTTTGTGTCTGGTATCAATACCTCGTGGCTAGCCCTTAGCTCATACCAATTAGTACAATGACAGTTACCCATGATTATTGGTTAATTAGTCATAAACACGGCTTTGACCTCATCAGTTATAGTACTGTAAAAAAAAGTTTTAGGCAAGTGGAAAACATGCTGCAAAAATAAAAAATACTTTCAAAAATAGAAGTCTTAAGTTATTTTTGCCATGTAATAAAATGCATTGTGAAGGAAGAAAATAAAGAAAAGATAAATCTAAATCCCATCAATATTCGGTGTAACCTTTACCCTTTGGAGGAGGAGTCCTGGAAGCAGTGGCGTAACTAGGAATGGCGAGGCCCCGTGGCGAACTTTTGACATGGCCCCCCCCCCGACCGACTGACACCGACGCCGAAGACCTCGACCAACCCCCTCCTACGCATTTCTGCATGTTTTATTATGCCCCATAGTGGCCCCTGCACACAGTATTATTCCCCATAGTGGCCCCTGCACACAGTATTATCCCCCATAGTGGCCCCTGCACACAGTATTATTCCCCATAGTGGCCCCTGCACACAGTATTATTCCCCATAGTGGCCCCTGCACACAGTATTATTCCCCATAGTGGCCCCTGCACACAGTATTATGCCCCATAGTGGCCCCTTAACACAGTATTATCCCCCATAGTGGCCCCTGCACACAGTATTATTCCCCATAGTGGTCCCTGCACACAGTATTATGCCCCATAGGGGCCCCTGCACACAGTATTATGCCCCATAGTGGCCCTGCACACAGTATTATCCCCCATAGTGGCCCCTGCACACAGTATTATCCCCCATAGGGGCCCCTGCACACAGTATTATCCCCCATAGTGGTCCCTGTACACAGTATAATCCCCCATAGTGGACCCTGCACACAGTATTATCCCCCATAGGGGCCCCTGCACACAGACCCCAGAGTATAATAATCGGAGACCCGGGGGGGAGAAAAACATAAAAAACCACTGTTACTTACCTGTCCCCCGGCTCCTGCGCGGTCTTCTCCACTGCCTTCTCCTCTGCCGTCCTTGTTTAATGACGTCTAACATCACATGACCCGGGATGCAGGCCGGGTTCATGTGACGTCAGAGACGTCAGAAAGGACATCAGGCAGGATCGTGGAGAGGTAAGTAACATGTTTTTTATGTTTCTTACCTCTCCCAGTCCGCCAATCATTATACTCAGGGGTCCGAAAAGACCCCCGAGTATAATGATAGCAGCTGTCACCGGGCCCCTAATGTCCCGGGCCCTGTGGCAGCTGCCTCCGCTCTATGGCGGTAGTTACGCCACTGCCTGGAAGTGAAGATATGGCCCCCACAGATTTCATCATCATCCAGTCCGTCTGACATGAAGAGACAGAAGGATTGGAGCAAGCTTACACCCACAGAAGATCTGAGCTTAGTTCTCCAAGATGGCGGGAACAACCTCTCTGCCGAGTTCCTTCAAATACTGTTTGCAAGTACCGAGTAGAATTGTAGGGAGGGAAAAGGGCAAAGGTCACACCAACTATTGATGGGATTTAGATTTCTCTTTTGTTAATTGACCAACATAAAATTTTAACCCTTCTATTTCTTTGCTTTACAGCCTCCCCCCCATGACTGTACAGTACTGTATATTATTCTGCCATCTATAATTTGTATGGTTCCTATTTGTTGCCTCGATTTATAATCTATACATTGTCCAGATAATACAATACAGTATGACATGGAGAGAATTCTATACTAAACAAACACCATTGTATATGAGTTCCTTAGGTCGACTTTTATCACAAATCATTCGGATTCTTTTTATTCTTGATAATTAGTTTTTTTTTTCCATCCTGATTTTAATGAAGTCGCATCAACTGTTTAACGGCAAATATAAGTCTGAATTTATGAAGATATTATTTCGGAATTGTAACTTTGTATAATGTACCATCTTTTATCCCAATTATTTCACTGACACTTGGATTTTTTGCGCTTAATATTTTCGTATTCTTCAGCTGGAGATGAGAATTCTAATAATTATACGCCGTTCCATGCGGCTTCTCGTTCTTCAGCTTTTCTTGACAGTCTATTAGTTTAAATCTTTCTACCTGACAGTCACATACATATATATATATATATATTTTTTTTTATCCATGATGAGTATTTTCTCCTTCACACATTGTAATTATACCAATTTTCATTCTCGCTCTCGCTGTTTTCATAGAAAGGTGCTCAACGCATTTTCTTTGTGGAGTTTGAAGCCATCGCAGACGTGCTCCACACCACTACTGATCAGGTGGACATACTGCTTGTGTAAGGGAACCCATCCTGGCAAGAAAACAGTAACTATTAAAATGGGTTCCAGCAAAATTGCTAAACTGGTAGCTAAACAATAAGGGAGTGTGCAGACTTTAAAGGGATCCTATCATACAAACGCTTTTTTTTCTGAGTATCACGTCAGAATAGCCTTAAGAAAGGCTATTCTTCTCCTACTAAAGAAAAAAAAAATTTTTGGTTGGTGCACCCCCAATAGTTCAAGGAGCAAACAAAATATATTAAAGTGCACTAAAAAGCACTATTCTTCTCCTACCTTTCATTGTCTTCTCCACGCCGCTGTTCCATAGCAATCCCAGATTTTGTAGGTATGCAAATGAGTTCTCTCGCAGCACTGGGGGTGGGCCCCAGTGCTCAAACAGAACTGGGGGCGTCTCCAATGCTGTGAGAGAACTCTCTCCAGTGCCACCTCCATCTTCGTCAGCAACGTCCTCTTCACCCGTCATCTTCTGGTGCAGGTTTCAGACTTCTACGCCTTGGGCATCAGGCAGAGCAGACTGCGCATGCCAACAGGCCACAAGAAAATGGCCACTTTACAGAGTATTGTAAGCGGCCATTTTCTCATGGCCTGTGGGCATGCGCAGTCTGCTCTACCTGAGGCCTAGAAGTCTGAAACCTGCACCAGAAGATGACGGGTGAAGAAGTAGATGTAGAGGCCGTTGCTGACGAAGATGGAGGCGGTGCTGTAGAACGTTCTCTCTCATCATTGGGGACGCCCAACTCATTTGCATACCAACAAAAACTGGGATATCTACGAAACAGTGGTGCGGAGAAGACAACGAAAGGTAGGAGAAGCGTAGCCTTTCTTAAGGCTATTCCAACATGTTAATGAGAAAAAAAGCGTTTGTATGATAGGATCCCTTTAAACCTGGAAGTTTTTAAGGGTTTGAATTGAGTAGAGAAAAGAGGTCTTTTATGGTCAGAGATTACATATTGAGAGATACTGAGTGGCTAAGAAAGCAATATATGGAATGATATTATGGAGAAAAACAAAGACATGGACTGGATAACCCAGTAGAGTATAATAAAAGGAGGCCCAGGGAAAGTGAAGGAACATAATAAATGGTGCTACTTACCTCCCCTGGCTCCAGCTCTGGTATTGGGTCCTCTTCAGCCTCCAAGGTGATGACAAGAACTGCTGAGGCCTGTGATTATCTTCATTATGTTGCATGATCCATAAGACTACTGAGGCCCAATCACAGGCATAAGCAGACGCCGACGTCACTCAGGAGGCTGGAAGATACAGAAAAGGAAATAAGACACATTCTGGAGGCCAGAGGAGGTGAATAACACGTTTTATGTTTACTCAGCTCCCCTGGACCTCCCATCATTATACTCTGAAGGCCTGATGAGACCCCACAGTATCATATTAATTTGTGGGTGGTTAACTCCAAAAATTATCATTATGTTGTGTTGTGCTGTCACTACAGTGCACCCCTGGATATAGCCTGAAGTTATCTCAGGTTGGGAAACACTTCTCTGGGATCTCTTCAGACTTCAGAGTATAATATATGGAGACTCAGGAGAGGTGTCAAAAATAACAAACACTTGTACTCACCTTCCCTCACCTGTCCTGGGCATCACCGCAGTCATCTGGGGTGCGTGACATTGAGAAACCTGAAGAGGATACCAAGGGGCCATTGGAGATAAAACAAGGTGAGAATCTGTGTTTTTTTTAATTTTTTTTTATTTTCCCTCACCTCCCCTGGGCCTTCACTTATTATGCTTTGAGGTATGAGGAGACCCTTCAAATCCCTAGTCTAATACAAAATATTTTCTGTAAATTCTTGGCTTGGGATGAGAACTTTTGTTGGGTTGACTTGTGTTGCATTGATTTTCTTCTTGAGAAGACTTTGCATAAAGAACTTCTGCTCAAAACAATGTCTCTCTAACTCTTTTGTGTCACAAAACAATGACTCACTAACACTTGGGGTACAGGACAATGACAATTGGGGTGCAGGACAGTGATACACTGAAGTTTGGGGTACAGAGTAATAGCACACTGACACTTCAAGTATGGCACAGTTATACTCAGACACTTGGGGTGTAGGGCAGTGACACTTTGACACTTGGGGTTCAGGATAATTACACAGTGACACTTGGGGTATAGGACAATGATACACTGACACTTGGGGTATAGGACATTCATGTGTTAACACTTGGGGTACAGAACAGTGACACCATGACACTTGGGGTGCTGGACAATGGCACACTGACATTTGGGGTACAGGACAGTCATGCATTGATACTTGGGGTACAGGACAGTGAAACACTGACACTTGGGGTACAGGACAGCCATGCATTGATACTTGGGGTACAGGACAGTGAAACACTGACACTTGGGTTACAGGGTAGTCACGCATTGGCACTTGGGGTACAGGACAGGCATGCTTTGACACTTGGGGTGCAGGACAGTGACACACTGAGTCTTGGGGTACAGAACAGTAATGCGTTGATGCTTGGGGTACAGGATAGTGATACACTAACACTTGGGGTACATGATAGTCATGCGTTGACACTTAGGGTACAGGACAAGGGCACAGTAACACTTTGGGTACAGGAAAGTGACACACTGACACTTGGGGTACAGGACAGTCATGCGTTGACACTTGGGGTACAGGACACTAACACTCTGACACTTGTTTCCCCAGATGAGGCATTGCTGTATCTGAGCTATGTGGTAAGTTCACTTTCCTTGTGGCTGCTGAGATCTGTGTGCTGTAGACTCTTGTAATCTTGTAGCCCCTAGTGCAGGTTTACAGGATATTTCTCCTAAGAATATCTAATCCTGGGCTAAATGTGTCAATCTGCCTCCTTGCAGCTCCAGCTTTCAGCACAGTTCTCTCATTTTACATCAAAACTGCAGTGCTGTGTACTAGATCAATATGATTCATGTCTCATTTCACATTCTTAATCTTCTATGGTCTCTCCAGCGATAAAAGTCACTTTGAAATATGAGGCCGAGCTGACATGTTTGTACTTTGTTGTTTTGTTTGTCAATGTTCACATTTTTGCTTAAGTTCCTTTGTTTTATTTCATGTTAAAATCAATATGCATTTGATATTTAGACATAAAGAGATATTAAACACAAAATGCCGGATGACACGAAAGCTTGTAGGCATAAAATACAGACAGATAGAATTCTGCCCAATTCTGCCCCCTCCCCATTCACTGTAGGCAGTCACACACACACAGAAGAAGGCGAGAGCCTGCAGTAGTCATGGAGGAACCTCAGAAGATTCATTTCGCTAATACTCGTGAGGGTCGAGGGAATTTTTGTTTCAACAGAAATGCTCCTATTATAATCTCAGGTCTCTGCAGACCCAAGAGTATTACAGATGGGCAAACCTCCAGAAATTTGCTTCGATGAATGTTCATGAGGTTCAGCCCTCCAGGTCATTTCATACTGTGGGGAAGTTAGCTCGGTAGAAGCA
The DNA here is from genome assembly GCF_031893055.1 of Leptodactylus fuscus. Classification (NCBI taxonomy): domain Eukaryota; kingdom Metazoa; phylum Chordata; class Amphibia; order Anura; family Leptodactylidae; genus Leptodactylus; species Leptodactylus fuscus. The sequence goes on from NC_134265.1 coordinate 42,869,806, forward strand.
GTGGTGTGGACCCAAACAGTCAAGACAGGGACACAAAATGTGCAGCAAACTGGTTTATTTTGAAAAAAAAACCAGGAAAATATATAAACCTTGACTTGACAAAATACAGCCTTAGGATTATCTTAACTTCAGGGAAAACAAAATAAAACCTGCTTGTCTGAGCAACTAACTAAACAGAATGAATAATCTAACTATACATGTGGCTTACTATCTGCCACACAAACAAAACAAGCGCAATCTTGTCTCATCAGACTCAGTGTTACAGGACAGAACCATACACCTCCTTTCACCCAATGGAACTGCCCTGGAATGTAAAAGCTGCAGCCTTTTTCTGGTCCAGTAATGGGTGCAGGATCTACAACTGGGCTGAGGCCTACTCCAGATCAATCCTGGACCACACATAGGTCAGAAACCTGGGGCTGATATATCTGGACTCCAGCACTCTGCCTGTCACCTTATTACAAAACCGAATATGTGCTATTATTAGACTCTGGGGTCTTCTCCATCTAATGCTCTGGGGTCTCCTCTATCTTTGTGGGATCTTGGTGTCCTCTCAGGACTTCAGGCCTCTTTCATCCTCCAACTGATATCAACTTCATCAGGATCAATGCTGAGGCTTGTCACTTGCAGTGTGTCCATATTTATCGGGGATAGAGCCCAAAAGTTTTGTATTCGGACAAACCTGAATCTTTTGGAAATTTCAAATTAAAGGCCTCAGCAGTGATCCGAGGCTGTTGACATCACAAAAGATATCCAAACAAGCCATGGGGTAAGGTAACCATGAGAGGTTTCTTGCACTTCCACCAATTATTGTACTACCAGGTCTTAAGAGTGGTGAATCCCTAAAATCTTAGGCTCAGTCCAACTCAAAATACTTATCATAATGAACCCAGTTTGTTACCAGTGCTGTAGAGTCAGTAGGTTAAACCACTTTATTTTTCAGCACCACCGGCTGTGACTCTGTTTTGGAAGTGATTGAATTCCTGTGAAGGTAAATATGTAACAAACTATACATCTAGTTAATTATACAATCCTAATAATTATATAATTCAATTACAAATAATTATTTTATTTTGGAGTTTACATTTTACCGACTCGTCTCCATTTTGGACCCAACTCAACTCAACTCAAGTTTTCATCTATCTGCAGTAGTGGCTTGGACTCTAGTGGTGGAGTTGGATATGCTTCAGGTAATAGCAGTAGAGTTTTGGGTTTTGGGCCATATCAATTCAGTTTTTTAGCCCATTCATGTTGGTTTTCCGCTGCAGTTAGTATTAGTTAGATTAGTATTTAAGACTTTCTGGAGATGAGAACTTGACTCTGCTGGATACAATTACTGGTGTAGGTCCCCTATGGTTTTTGTGTGATCGCCTTGACTGTGTTTAGGGGAACATCTCTATCTTAAACATAGACTTCAGAAGAATAGGTATTTAACCGTTCGTGTATGCGCGAATTACAAGCCTTTATATCTGCTAATTATCTGAAGAGATAATTACTTGAGCCCAAGAGAAAAAGAATAAAAACATCCCCCAAAAAATCCTGTAGAGCAGTTTTGACAAGACATACAGTAATTTATGGATAACAAAGCCAGATAATGAAATCCTTGTTTGTTAATTTATTACAAAGTGCAATTTTATTGCTTCTCTTTATTATATAATATGATATAAAAGTAAGTGGGGAAGTCACGGAGATGACAACAAACCCACGGAGAAAATTATTAGAGAATAGAAATGCATATTACGATGGAACCATCAGAAGCTCTTAAAGTGCTCTTCCCCCAGATAATAACATCTATATTTGCCCATGATCATCTATTCTCCAAGGGGAGGACCAATTAAGGACATGGACAAATAGGATTCTCACCGTCAGAGGTTGTACTTGCATATAAACACTAGTCAGACTATAGAAAGTGGTTTTGTAGCTTGGTGGGCCGCTGCGTTCTCCAATCGTCCAAAGCTGGAGATAGAATATAGGTAATGCCAGAGGCAAATACAAGTATTAAGAATAACTTTGCACTGCAGAGTGCAGAAATGACAGTCGGCGTCAAGTAAAGGTATATCAAGGAGGTTGTAGGACAATGCCATGCTGGAGTTGTCTTCATCAGGTCAAATCATGGAACACCATCTCAGATGTCCATGTGTAGACAGGACCTCTTATCTAGATATCTCTTTCTTATAGACAACACCATCTATTTATTTTTATTTCTCTTATATACCACCAGAATCCCCTATATCCTAGTATAGACAACATTTCCTGTAGCCTATCCAGCACTTTGCCCTTCTATGCCCTAGCCTAAATAGTGATACTTCCTATGTCCTACAGTTGATGGCTCTTTGTCTTATACTGTTGGGTAGACAGCACAGCACCTATTTTAGTATAGACAGCTCTTTCTCATATGTCTTAGTCTAGACAGTACCAGCTCCTTGTCTAGACAGCACCTTTTCTAGTGTATACAGGGCTATCTTCTAAGCACTAGTCTAGATAGTGCTATCATATATGTCCTAGTTAGCACCACCACTAGTCTAGACAGCTCTTTCTCATTATCTCCTATGTCCTAGTCTAGACAGCATCATTCATCTCTTATGTTTTTGTCTAGACAGCACCTTCTCTAGTTTAGACAGTGCATTCTCCTATGTTCAGTCTAAAAAGAACCATCTCTTTATCCTTGAGTAGAAAACTCAAGGTTCTTGTAAGATAACACCATCTCAAAGTGCCTGGTCTGAACAGATCTTTCTTATGTGCTCTGGTATAATACAGCCATGTCTCCTATGTTCTAGTCTAGACAACACCTTCTCTAGTCTAGACAGCAGAATCACCTATACCCTTGTCTAGACAGCACCATCTCCAATGTCCTAGTCTAGACAGCACCATCTCCAGTGTCCTGGTCTAGACAACACCTTCTCTAGTCTAGACAGCAGAATCACCTATACTCTTGTCTAGACAGCACCATCTCCAATGTCCTAGTCTAGACAGCACCATCTCCAGTGTCCTGGTCTAGACAACGCCTTCTCTAGTCTAGACAGCAGAATCACCTATACTCTTGTCTAGACAGCACCATCTCCAATGTCCTAGTCTAGACAGCACCATCTCCAGTGTCCTGGTCTAGACAACACCTTCTCTAGTCTAGACAGCAGAATCACCTATACTCTTGTCTAGACAGCACCATCTCCAGTGTCCTGGTCTAGACAACACCTTCTCTAGTTTAGACAGCAGAATCACATATACCCTAGTCTAGACAGCACCATCTCCAATGTCCTAGTCTAGACAGCACCATCTCCTGTGTTCTGGTCTAGACAACACCTTCTCTAGTCTAGACAGCAGAATCACCTATACCCTTGTCTAGACAGCACCATCTCCAATGCCCTAGTCTAGACAGCAGCATCTCCAGTGTCCTGGTCTAGACAACACCTTCTCTAGTCTAGACAGCAGAATCACATATACCCTAGTCTAGACAGCACCATCTCCAATGTCCTAGTCTAGACAGCACCATCTCCAGTGTCCTGGTCTAGACAACACCTTCTCTAGTTTACACAGCAGAATCACATATACCCTAGTCTAGACAGCACCATCTCCAATATCCTAGTCTAGACACTCCTTTCTAATATGTCCTAGTCTAGACAGCTCTTTCTGATGAATCCTAGCCTGAACAACACCATCTCTTATATCCTGGTCTATAGCATCTTCTCTAGACTAGACAGCACTTTCATCTATGCCATAGCCTAAATAGCACCAATGTCTGTCATGGTAAGACATGGTTATCTAGAAGAAGGGATCCAACTTGTAAAACAAGTGAAATACTCTACCCCTATGATACAGATATGTTGGCACTGGGGGATCCTTTACATTACGGCTTCCTGACCATATCAACACCTGGTGTGTCCTCCATACAAAGGATCCCCCATAATCTACTTATCCCCGAGAACCCCAAGCATTACAGTCATACATTGTCGCGAAATATCCTCCAGGTAAAATTTCAATGTATGAAATAATTTCCATTCTCTAATATCTAAATCATATATTCAGCTATAATGAAGTGTGCTTCGAAGTATTAAAATAAATTTGGCGATTTTTTTTTTTCAATTGTAGCAATAATACATTGTTTCTGCGGCGGATAATAAGATCAATCGTCGAGGCATAAATTATGCAAATGAAAAGGCGCCACTTAATGGTGCTAAGATGGTCCTGGAGTGGCTTCTACTTGTCAACCTGTAAGAGCATTTCACGTTGCTAACGACTTTATCGCTTACGCAATTGTGCGAGCGAAGCTGTTGCCGTGGTAACGCGCCAGCAGCGCTGATTACTCATCCAAAGTGTAGCACCTAGTTAGCCATAGATGCGCTGAGATCACTCGATTTCTAGGGACTGAAAGTGAAATAATTCAATTTCCAGAAGTCTCCCTTTTATGATGTGATTCAGCCAGCTTTAAGTATTAACATATCAATGCGCCTTTGACAGGGGTGCCGGCAAAAGACATATTTTGCAGATACTACATGTCAATTAGAGTCCTTGCTGTTTCCTGGGATAATCATTCCTGCCGGATTAAGGACAGGCTGCAAAAATCATTTAATTGGTGCCATTCTGTTTTGTAGAAGAAGAGAAGGGGAAAAAAAAAAAAAAAGAAGATCTGTAATACATTTCACACATTGTGGCTGCCGGGGCATAAAAGATGCATTAGCTGAGAATCTAAAATGGAAAATATATTTCTATTATATGCAAGAGAAATGTCAGGTGCAGATCGCCGACCGCAGCTTCCCATCATTTCCTCATGAAAGATTCTGATGACTGTAAAAATGCCGCCGCTTTGTTTTGGGGTCTGTCAGGTCTTGACATTTAATATGTAATTGGAAAGATGCTATACACAGGCAAGAGATATCATCCGCATAGGAAAATAAGATGCCTGCTATTTCGGTAAAGGTTCATGCCGTAATATGTACAATTGCATAGTGGCCCTACAGAGACGGGGGGGCCCATTGTTACAGAGGTCGCAGGGTTAATGCATATTTCTGCAGAGGAGACTAAAGCCAATAGATAGTTGTGGTTAGGTCATACTTGGACAAAAATCTGAAATATTTTTAATATTAAAACTGAGTAATATATGGTAGAGTGCAAAAGTTTTAGACAGGTGTGGGAAAATGCTATACAGTAAGGGCATGTTCACACGACGGAAACCATTTTCCAAACTTCCGCGCGGCTAGCCACCAAAGGATGCCAATGCAGTGCATGGGCATTCTGTGGCGGCCTCCCACTCCAAATGAATGGACAGGACAGGAACATGTCTCGAGCCGCGGACACTGCAGCTGAATCAGCCACGGAATCCGCGGAAAGATAGGGCATCTCGCTTCTTCATTCTGCTACTAGCTAGCGGAAAAAAAAAGCGAGCGGCTCCCATTGAAGTCAATGGGAGCCATTCTTACTGGCAGATTTTGAGGCGGTTTCTGTGTCCAAATCCACTGGCATGTGAACATACCCCAAGAATGACAATTAAAAAATGAAGTGAATGAAGAAAAGAGAAATCTAAATCCCATCAATATTTGGTGTGACCTTTGCCCTCCTGGAAGTGATGATCCGGCCCCCGCAGAGCCCTGATTTTAACATCATCCAGTCTGTCTGTGATGACATTAAGAGACAGAAGGATTGGAGCAAGCCTACATCCACAGAAGATCTGCGCTTAGTTCTCCAAGATGGTGGGAACAACCTCCCTGCCGAGGTCCTTCAAAAACTGTCTGCAAGTACGTAGAAGAACTGATGGAGGGCAAAGGTCACACCAAATATTGATGGAATTTAGATTTCTCTTTTCTTCATTCATTTCATTTTAACAAAAATAAACTATTGACTCTTTTATTTTTGAAACCATTCTTACTTTGCAGAATCCCCCATGCCTAAAAGTTCTGCATAGTTTGAAGAAAACTTTTCATTGTATCCCAGCAAGTCGGCCATGTTGCCATCCTCCTTCTCTTTTCATCCAGCGTCACACTTTAAGACAAGTGACTGCAGCAGGAGCCTCCCCCCACTGCCCTGTCTATCCTATCTAAGGAGCCACACTTCCCATGAACGAGATTTTTGCGGCCAGTACTCACTGGGATCAAGTTATCAACTCAAAAATAAGGAGGCTGTACGCTGTTCTATTGTCCATATCCATCCCTGCCTACCTATGATAGAACAAAGTCCACGGCCTGCAGAAATTTTCAGGGCCCTACTGAACCCTCATCACGTGTGGAGAGAAACGTCAATAAATGTCCCCAAATCTGTAAAGTTGTCATTTCTCCCAAAGCTTCCTTCTTCCTTCTATGTTCTCCCTGGATCAGTATATATAGCAGATGTTATATACAGAGCCCACTCCTCTAGCCTCAGCCTCCCGGTAGCAACGTCTCTTTTCTTCAATTTCACACCGCTCTGCACTTGGGCAGGTTGGGTCGAGGTTCATCCGATTTGCCGCATCATCTTTACTAGGTTGAAGTCATTTACTCTTTGGATGAAGCTACACAGAACAGGGGGATAAGAGATATAGACACAGGGTACGGGAAGCCAGGGATGCATGAAGGCAAGATTGAAAATGAAAGGTTTATATGAAGAAATTCGGCTGAGCTTGTTTATTTAGTGGATCCTCTCTAATCTACCTGGATAAGTTCTAGATTCTCTTCGGTTTTCTAGAAGTTCTCCATATCCATGGGGACACATTTTTATTTGTCTGGTCATATGAAATTAAAGATTTACAAATTCTCTTCAGTATCCAATTGCTCATTATTTAGATATTAGTAATGTGAGGGAATGAACAACTGTCCCATGTCCGGCTCAAAGAGCTGCTGTTACAAATTGCTAAAGAGGGGGCAACATGGTGGCTCAGTAGTTGGCACTGCAGCTTTGCAGTGCTGGAGTCCTGGGTTCAAATTCTGCCAAGGACAACTCATGCAAGGAGTTTGTATGTTCTCCCCATGTTTGTGTGGATTTCCTCCCATACTCCAAAGACATACTGGTAGGAAAAAAAATGTATATTGTGAGCCCTATATGGGGCATAATCTACATAAAAAATTTGCTAAAGAGTACAGAACAGAAGCAGTGCAGTCACTACGGGACAGTGAGACGTAAAGAGACATCATAGATAACTATAATGTTAGAAGTCTGTCTGCCGGATAGTCGAGTCTGATAGATCTATTTGACACATGGACCAAGTGTTAGGCCCAGTGGGGTAACTGCCAGGGTAGCAGCGGTAGTGACTGCCACAGGGCCTGGGACATTAGGGGGCCCGGTGGGCCCCTGATATATATATATATATATATATATATATATATATTTTTTTTTTAAATAGGCCTTTAACCCCTGTAACCTCATCCAGGTAATGGGCGTTATTTACGCACCGATCACCGTTCCTGCTCATGGGAAGCAGAGGCAGCTGTGATCAGGAGCGGCGATCAGTAAGCGAGACACTGCTATCATTATACTCTGGGGTCTTTTCAGACCCCAGATTTTAATGATCAGAGGCCCAGGGGGGGTAAGGGAACATAAAAAACACTGTTACTTACCTCTCCTGCGCCCCAGCAGGCTTATTTTATAACATCCCAGATGTCACGTGGGCCGGGCCTGTGTCATTATGCGTTGCAACGCAAGCCCAGCTCACTGGACGTCTGGTCCATCATTGAACATGGCCGAAATCAGTGGGAAGTGCATCGGAGCCCCGGAGAGGTAAATAACATTGTTTTTTTATGTTTGTATCCTCCCCTGGGTTTCGGGGTTAGTTTGCCCTGTCTCCTTGGGACACAGTTACGTCACTGGTTACTCCTCATGTACACGACCGTGGTTTTCATCCATAAATGCGGATAAAAGTATGAACCTATTTGTTTCTACGGGCCCATATACAAGGTCATAGTTTTGCGCCCATGCTGTATACTATGACCACAAATTATGAGGCATGTGCTGTTTTTGCCTGCAAGACAAGCGTAGGGGATCATAAAAGTCTTTTTGTGAATTAGTGATTGTGGATGGCAGGTGGACATGTTTTTGCAGATTACAGATCAGTATTTGCAGACCAAAAATTACTACGGTCGTATGCAAGAGGTCTTATGTTTGTGAAACTAGCCTAAAGAGCATATCCACTATGTGAATGTTCAAAAATCAGGACAGGGTTTTCAGCCTCTGAATTTAAACAAGAATGCTAGGCCCTTTAGCAACAGATGTTTTTGCAACAGATTCTGCCCCAAAATCAGCAACAGATTCTTCTCTATTTGTGCCTCCCATTGAAAAAAATAGAAGAGAGATTGGAACATTCTGACCGACCTTCTACGGATTCCACAGCTGACTCAGCTGCCAAGTCTGTGGTTTGAGGCGATGCCGGGGGGCCGGGTACCGGAAAACGACAATGAACCCGAGAGGGATGTTGGTGTCAAATTCCTCTTCATTTTCAGATCCTATTCCATGATAGGAAGTAGAGCTATGGAGAATTGCTAGGATTTCAGAAGCAAAGTTTCTAAAGAAACCTGTATAACTTTACTATACAATAAAACTGGACAGGCCCTTTAAGAACTTGTATATACACTTGTTACACAGCGCAGATTGTTCAAGCTCTGGAAATGATATCCTAGCATTTGCAAAGCGTTACGGAGCGGCAAACACTTTAGGCTGCCATTTAAGAGACTGGGCGAAGGAGCACTAACTGCATAATAACCTTGTAGTTATCGGTGAGGGAGCCTGGAAGTGGAACGCGGCACTGGTACTACTTATCCCATAGGGCTAGCAGCGCTGAGCGCACCACATGTAGGAGGGAAAATGGGATTTTACTGTATATAGATTTGTCATTTGGCACAGCTTGGTGATAGGACGCAACAACAATACTGCGGTATTTATGTGTCTACAAGGGGAAAATCCCTTTAAGAGAGGTTACTGAATTGTAGCTACCGCTCAAGCATTATAATTTACGAGATTAGTACTATAGACTATTCTTTATATTCTATAAATCTATGTATACAGGTTGCTATAAAGGAATGTACAGTCATTTTATTTATTAAAACCAGTGGAATCTATCAATTTTTTGTAATCTGTTTTTATTTTCTGATGGTAGATTTTTTTTTATACATGATCATGGGGGCGGCCATCTTGTCTGAGATTCTCCTCTGCTTTGTTAACAGCAATTAGTGATATGTCTTACAGCCGTCTCTACACGTGGTCCCATGACGAAGCCCACCTTGCGTGTGGGTGAAACGCACGTCAGGTCTCCTTACAGTGTAGGTAGGTCATGAATTGATTATTGTTATCAAACTTTCAAGTGGTGTTTTCAATGTTAGTACTATTGTTATGGTGTTTTACAGCTCCTTCCAAAGATGCTGAATAGGATTTAGGTCAGGGCTCATAGAAGGTCACTTCAGAATAGTCCTACGTTTTCCTCTTAGCCATTCTTGGGTGTGTTTTGGGTCATTATCCTGTTGCAAGACCCATGACCTGCGACTAGACCAAGCTTTCTGACACTGGGCAGCACATTTCTCTCTAGAATCCTTTTATAGTCTTGAGATTTCATTGTACCCTGCACAGATTCAAGACACCCTGTTCCAGATACAGCAAAGCAGCTCCAGAACATAACATAGCCTAATCCATGTTTCACAGTACAGGGACAGTGTTATTTTCAAGATATGCTTCATTTTCCCGTCTGTGAACATAGAGCTGATGTGCCTTGCCAAAAAGCTTGATTTTTGACTATTCTGTCCATAGGACATAAATACTAATAAACAAATCCTAATAATAAAATTATTAAAAATTCAGAAAAAATATGAAAACTTGGTTTAAAAATGAGTTCATTTTCTGGTTACACATTCCCTTTCATGCCTGTCACAGTTATAATCTGTTGCTCATCTTCCTCAGTAAAGAATAGGGTTGAGCTGATCTTGAGATTTCAGGATTGTTTTTAAAATCAGATTTTCGATCATTTTCCAGCCGATCCCGATTGTGAAATTTGCTCGATCGCCGATCAAGATCCGATCTTTCCCGATCCCAATTGCTCAACCCTAATGTTAGCTCTTCCCACAATGATTGGCCAGTAGCCAAGCATTGTGGGAAATAACCTCCAACATCGATCCCGCCGGAAAAGATCGGGATTGGAATTATGATCGCGATCATGAAATTTATTCGATCGCTGATCGGAATCCGATCTTTTCCGATCCCGATCGCTCAACCCTAGTAAAGAATTCATTGCAATACAGTATAAAGTCAAATTAAAATTATGAGGTTAAAATTCTTGATAAGGTGTAGGATTTTAAGGAGAGGTCAGTAACATACTTGTGACTAGCTGTTGTCTTCTGACCAGTGACCGATTTCCATCTCCTCTTCTTCCTGTGCTGTTTCTACTTTCTTCTTGTACAACTTGGAAAATGAAAGCGACTCTGATTGGTTGCAATGAATTACAGCTGATTTATGCCCGAAGCACCATGTTATTAAATAAGCCACGCAGGATTCAATAAAACTGGATGCATTTTTTCCGCAGGCACAGAACAATGTGTTTTACTTGTTCATTTCCCCTTTGGAAAAGAATTGACTGCACAGATTTGCCAATTTCACACTGGTTTGTTCCTCTGAGCTCTTTCAATGTTTACATTATTTATCGGGAACACCATGTTATGGAGTATGTGACACTGCGGCAAAGCAGCTCCAATATTTCCACAACATCTTATGTCTGATCCTTTAGTTCTCCATTACGAATTAATATTGACTGTAGGCCGCACTGCGGGTCAGCGCTCGTACTGTGTGATACCGAGGAGCATCTGGTGATGCTGAAGGAACAGTTTCACGTACATTGTGAAATTATATTATCTATCTATCTATCTATCTATCTATCTATCTATCTGTCTATCTATCTTTTCTATCCATCTCATGATATCTATCTATCTATCTATCTATCTATCTATCTATCTATCTATCTATCTATCTATCCATCCATCCATCCATCCATCCATCTCATATTATCTATCATCTATCTATCTATCTATCTATCTATCTATCTATCTCCTATCTATCTATCTATCTATCTATCTATCTATCTATCTATCTATGCATCTATTCCCTATTGGTCTATCTATCTATCTATGCATCTATTCCCTATTGGTCTATCTATCTATCTATCTATCTATCTATCTATCTATCTATCTATCTATCTATCCAAGTTACTGCATTGTGCAGACAGTGAAATGGAGAAAGAAAGGTCTTGGAGATTGTAAATCCAGAAAAATTGGACACATAAGAGAAGAAATAAGACTATAGAAACTTGGGCGTCTGAGAGAAACTGTTGTATGAGAAAGTCAGTGGTTGCATATCGTGGCAGGAACATCCTTTTAGCCCCAAAAATGTTGAGCATTATCCTAAGAACTGGTTGTCCCATGGTCTGGCCAAAGGCAAAGAGAGGTTATGTCTTGAAGTTGAAGGAAGCAAGAGGACACATCTACTGGTGGTCCATCTGATAAATTTGTAAGAACCTGCAGCTAAGGGTGGTGGAAGTGATGTGATGTGGATAGAAAATCCTGTTTGAGTTGAATGATGCCTTACTTTTACAAGTTAAAGTGGTACATCTCTAGTGATAGTGACCCTTGAAATGACTTTGGACTGTATTGACCATGTATTGGCCAGCAAAGATCAGTAGGGTACAGGTTGCACATGTATAGTAGGGGGTACTTTCCTTTAGACCCATACTGGTACCAAATGGTTTGATCAAGAGCTGTGAAAAATTTAAAATGCAACCCGTCTACCTGGATGGTTTATGATGTGACATAGATCTTTAGGCTCCAGCAAGACACTATCTATAGCGCTGCAACTGTCCTACTGTTCATTACTCACCAAACGTGAGTGAAACCACCAAGTCCATTGTACCACTTAATGTGACTGCAACGTCCAACTATGTGATGCCTCTCAGCAGAATTCAAACAACCCTCAGACAACCATTAATCCAACATCTGCCCTAACAGTACAGACAGCCACTGAGGAGCTGAGTGACTGCCATTAGCCTACTGGTCTCCACTTTATTATATATTGGTGATCCAGTCATGATGCCATACTCAAGGTGGCCCATGGTGAAACCATTTACCCCGTGGATTGCCAGTCTTGGAAATGAGATCCTGGACTGGTGATCGATTATTATGACCACCGAGAACCTATTGAAGGCTCCCAGTATGTCTCCTATTAACTTCTATACCAGGTTGCTCTATGCAGAGCTGTCTGTTTACAAGGCATTACAGTGCATTAGCATTGTAATGTATCACATTAGTGATCCCAGTCCCCTGGGGTCCCAGGGCCCTAGCGGGTCTAATAATTACAGTATTGTGGGGAATCGCTCAGGTAGATGCTTGTAGCAGTGCAGGAAACAGGGACACGGACACTGGATTGCACACGAGTTCAGGCTTTATTCACTTGTAACGCATACACTGCTTTTGCAAAGCCACAGGATAAACAAAACAAAACCTTTCCTGGCTGAGAAAACTAACTTAAACATAAGGAAACTTTTCCCTGACTATACAGGAGACCGGCTACCAGTCTTCCACCTTGGCAACAGCAACGGGTGGCACAGTACCTGCTTTGGAGGTCCGGTCTGGACAGTTCAACTCTGTCTGTGTGGTGCCACACTGCTAGTCTTCACACTCAGACTGTTGTTAGGGCCTGATTACCCAGCTGACCTCCCTGGTGTGAATCTTTACCATACACCCTTTAGGTGCCTGGCTGGAATGTGCCTGTCTTCCCATACCACACCCTTCACTCTCTCACAGTATAAAAAAAAAGAAACATTCAATTCACCCCCCTTTCCAAAGAACACACATAAAAGTTCATAAAAGGTAAAACAAATACATGTTAGGAATGCCTGTGTCTGAAAACATTTGGTCTACAAACTTATAAAAATACTATTCCCAAACAATGACTGCTGTAGGAGGGGAAAAAACACCAAAGTACCGAACTGCCTTTTTTACTATTTTGTCTCCTATAAAAATTTGTATAAAAAGCGACCAATGCAACATAACTAAAAAGTACATCTGGCCATACAAAAAAAGACAGGGGTGTCTGGATAGGATGACTCCAAGAATATATATATTTTTTTTTTACAAAGTTTTGGGGTTCAACCTAAAAAAATATATATAAATTCAGTATCTCCAACCCATAGAATACAGGAGCTTCAGCTCCCTGTGTCTATCATATATCTCCATGTGCACAGTAGATCTATGATATGATAAGACACAGGGAGCTGCAGTCCTTGCTCTGTATAGATAACTACTTAGAAAGGACCTTGTAGTGACGTCATCACAGGTCCTTTTCCATAAGTAGGGAAGAGACAATTGGAGGCAGTGAATCGAAAGCAGGAGGAGGGACTTACATAGACGAACCACAGAGGAGGGCGTGAACAGAGTATGACACGAGAAGTGCACGGGATCGCCCACAGTGCACAGAAGGGCTCATTTACATATACGTTTAAAAGGTAATTCATTAAAATGGGGGGTCTTTTAACAAACGATTAGCAGGACTTGAATAGCCTTTTTAAAGGCCATTCAGGCATATGTTTATCTAAAATAGTGAAAATCCAGTGATAGAGCCCTTTAAGAGCCTCTATGATGGAACATTGAAATTCCACACTTGTAGGCAACTTTCATGAGACAATTCAAGGAAGGTCACACTGTTCCAGTGGAAACATAAAATAAAAAAGTGATAGCCAAATATTATTTTATTATGTCCTAGATATAGAATCCTGAATTACTTGCTGAATTTACTAGTTATTTAATATCCATCATAGACTGGATAAAACGACCAGCAAAATGGACCATTGAGCGCCCATCAGCTCTAAAAAAAAAATAAAAACTTGAGCGGTATTAGACAGAAAGCTTCTTGTTTTATTCATTTCCGCGGTTTATGCATCAGTCATGTTTTCCCCTATTAAAGATTATGGTAGCAGAAACTACTTTGTGATTTTTCATGCATGAAAGTTAGCAATTTACTTTTCATCGTGGCGTTTCATGCAGTCCTCCTGAATATTAGATTCCTTCGTCCTACTTATGAATTCTCATTTTTCAGTCATATTATTTGGATCGCGTTTCATTTTGCATTTCTTCTTTCCTGGCATAAACGTGTAAACTTGTTCACCTAGTCTGACTGAACGAATCTAGGAAGGAACATACAAAAATGTGGTGAGTTCGGTTTCCACAGATGTGGGCAGACGTAATGAAGAGTAGGCCAACTTTCTAAGACTAAAAGGTCACAGAGATTAAAATTCCTAGTCATTTTAACATAGAAAATGGAAATCTGAGCTCCGATTTATGATTTCCTGACACAACCACATGATACTTATATTTGGCCTGAGCCATATCCAGAAACATTAGCATCCAAGTACCACATTGAAAAGTCTTCTGCCCAGTTTTCCATCTAAGTAGAATAATGATAGGTCTTCTACCCATTTGTCCATCTAAGTATGAGGATGATGGGTCTTCTACCCATATGTCCCATATATATACCTATATATCTACCCTTATAAGTATCAGGGTGATCGTTTTTCTACCCATGTGTCCATCTCTGTACCAGCATTATTGGTCTTCTACACATTTGTCCATCTAAGTATCAGGATGATCTGTCTTCTATCCATATGTCCATCTCACTACCAGCATGATTGATCTTCTACCCATTTTTCCATCTAAGTATCTACCCATATGTTCATCTAAGTGATCCATTTTGTACCCACTTGTTGACCTAAGTACCATGATGATTAGTATTCTACCCATATGTCCATCTAAGTGCCAGCATGATTGGTCTTCTACCCACTTGTTGATCTAGGGACCATGATGATTGGTCTTCTACCCACTTGTCGATTTAGGTACCATGATGATTAGTATTCTACTCATACAGGTATGTCCATTTCCGCATGATTGGTCTTTTACCCATTTCTCCATCTAAGTGCCAGAATGATCGGTCTTCTACCCACTTGTCAATCTAGGTACCATGATGATCGGTCTTCTACCCACTTGTCGATCTAGGTACCATGATGATTGGTCTTCTACCCACTTGTCAATCTAGGTACCATGATGATTAGTCTTCTACCCACTTGTTGATCTAAGTACCATGATGATCGGTCTTCTACCCACTTGTCGGTCTATCTACTATGATGATTGGTCTTCTACCCACTTCTCGATCTAGCTACCATGATGATCGGTTTTCTACTCACTTGTCGATCTAGCTACCATGATGATTGGTTTTTTACCCACTTGTCGATCTAGGTACTATGATGATTGGTCTTCTTCCCATTTGTCCATCTAAGTACCTATTCATCTTTTCATCTCAGCACCATGATAATTTTTCTTCTGTCCCCTCCTTGACATCACTTCCTCCTCTTTAGCTATTGGATCTTCTGGACAGCCTAGGAACATGCAGCGGTAGTTATTTAGGACCTATAGATCATTTAGAAAACTGAATTTATTGGTCTTCAGCCTCATCCCTAACAAAATATTGGCTGAGGAAGGGAGTTAATAAGAATTAAAAAATAAATAAGTGGCAGACTCACCTTTCCTCACCCGGACATCCTAATGGCCTAGCTGTGATCCTCTGAACTGGTCTTCAATTCCAGTCTCTGTAGCCACTGCAATCAATCACTGGCTTCAGTGCTCACTTGCAGTAGTTGGGTATGAAATTGCTGAAGTTCTGGAACCTTTGAAGTGATGACTGACCAGAGTACCGTATATGAGAGCTGAGTCCAGAGAGGACACATGGGGTCAATAACGTCATTGCAGGAAAATAAAGCAGATACTGGGATAAAGGGAGAGGTAATTATCACTTTTGTTTCACTTATATTAACCCCTTCCCTAAACTCAGCTGATATAGGGGGGAAGAAACCCTTTTAAAGGGACCAGAGTAAAGTATTCAATGGCCCTATTATGTTACCTGAACTTAGTAGCTCCAGTTTTCTGATAATAAAAATGTACTTGGAGCTTCACTTTAACTTTGAGATATTTATTAGTACAATTCTCTTGATTTGTAAATTGTATTCCCAGGTGACCCGTACTGTTTTCTTCTCTCTAATTTGTGGGTAATTAAGTGTAATATTTTTATGTTATCACGGAAAGTGTTGAATTGCGATCTGTGGACGAATCTTTTTTATGGATATTTTTGAATAAAAATTAGATATAAATAACGAGTGAAATTACTGCGGATAATAGTTAATTGCTTCACTTAATCGGAATAACATTACGGCAGCGCGGTCCTTGACTAATGAGGGTTATCCTGATGTTGATGATTCTATTTACTATTAATTACTGCCTATTTATCAGATTTTGGCTTTAGCAATCAACCACTGATTTTGCTTTTATGTGTTAAAATAGGAAAATCTGTCCAGAACCTCCTGGAGTGCTCAAATCACACAAAGTGCAGCTAAGTCTACTTACTTCTCAGAAGTATTAGGACTAAGGTTTTTTGATTAATCAGGTCTGGACCACCTATAGACTATACATGTCTGGGTGGTCCACTAAACTCTGCAAGGACATACCCCTATGGCACAAAATCGTATAGAGATCCTATAGAGAAGGCAGGGATGACACATTCAACACCTTAAAAAGATAATATATAGAGATGAGCGAATAGTAAAATGTTCGAGATTCGATATTCATTTCGAGTAGCCCCTCAATATTCGACTACTCGAATCGAATATCGAATCCTATTATACTCTATGGGGGAAAATGCTCGTTTCAGGGGTAGGCAACGTTCGATCAAATTATACTTACCAAGTCCACGAGTGAGGGTCGGGCTGGATCCTCCGAGAAGTCTTCTCCGTGCAGCGTCCCTGCGGTGTCTTCCGGCTCTGGATTCACTCTGCCAGGCATCGGGGCTGGGCAGAGCTGACTGCGCATGCCCGCACTACAAGCGGACATGAGCAGTCGGCTCTGCCCAGGCCTGATGCCTGGCAGAGTGAATTCAGAGCCGGAAGACGCCACGGGGAAGCTGCACGGAGAAGACTTCTAAAGGTAGGAGAAGAACCAGCGTTGATTGGCCGACTGTATAGCATTCGGCCAATCAATGTTGGTTCTGCATCGAACTTTTCCATTCGAATAGCGAGTGGTACTCGATCGAGCACGATTTTTTCGAATACCGTAGTATTCGATCGAATACCTACTCGATCGAATACTACTTGCTCATCTCTAATAATATACAATTATATACAATGGTACCAAAATATGCAACAGACAAACAGAGGACATAAAAGAACAAAACAGACAGATAGGAAAGAAGATATATATCAGAATATACAATCTACCTGGGACCTGGGATGCGGATGCCTTGTAATCCCCCAACGGACAGACAGAAACAGTACTCTCTACCAAAGGAAAGCAGTGGGGCATTGCCTGCACTTACCTAGGATATATGCATTTCTCTGCCCTCACTCTAGTCCATTAAAAGGGTTAATTGGCATTCCGGGTTTCGGCACCATTTTTGTGGTTGTCAGGTATCTTACCCCAGGTAGCTTTCCCCATTTATGTCAGTTTAGTCAATGATCTTACCCCAGGTAGATTGTATAGTCAGATTGTTACCCGTAGCAATCGCATAACGGACACCTTGATGTTGTACGGTCAGTCCGGGCAGAGCTCTGCGGGGTTCCTCCCAGAAACCGTTTATTTTATCAGCTAAGATACATAAAACATGTCTATCAAAATAAAGCTGACCATTGGTATCACTTTAAGCTACATGAATAACCATTTTGGGAAATTAAGCAAGAATACATGTCACTTCTGGGACGCACCAATACTGTGGGTCTGTATACCCATCTTTGGGTTCTGTGGGTTGGTTACATTGTATGAAAATGATAACATCTAGTTTCCTAATGGGACAAGAATGTTTTGTATCTCAGAACAGAACAGAAGGTCCATGTATGGATGAGAAGACACTCTGCAATGTCACACAATCTGATGGTGTAGCATAATGGATTCAAACTGACAAAATGGATTCAGAGACTCAATTGAGTCAGAAAGATGCATATAAGAATATGAGTATCATAAGAAAAGAGAATTACTCTAACAATTTATTACTCTGCTGTCTCTGCCTTCCAGATTACTGTATACAAAGAGAATAATAATAGCTGTACACATAGCTAATGGACTTGCCATGATGTGGTTTCCCTTTGTCCCATGACCACTAGGGGGTCAGGAACTGTAAGAGCCGCTGGTCCTAGAGGCTGCATTCCTCCAGTAACTGGAACTAAATATATCGACTAGAGATGATCGAACACTGTTCAATCGAATAGATATTTGATCGAATATCAGGCAATTCGAGGTATTCGATTCCAATCGAATATCACGAGGCAAACGCACTAAAAATTTGTATCCCCTCCCACACTCCCTGGCACTTTTTTTGCACCAATAACTGTGCAGGGGAGGTGGGACAGGAACTACGACAATGGAGGTAGTGAATAACAATCGGAAAAAGTAATTGGCTGACTAAATCAGGTGACCTCCAATTTATACGAATGGTAGATTTAACATTTGGTTAATTTGAGACTGTGAAGCAGAGCTGAGTGTGCGCTGAACCCTGCTGCACACTCAGCTCTACTGCATCAGAGATGTAGCAGAGCTGAGTGTGCGCTAAACCCTGCTCCACACTCAGCTCTACTGCATCAGAGATGTAGCAGGCTGAGTGTGCGCTGAACCCTGCTGCACACTCAGCTCTGCTGCATCAGAGATGCAGCAGAGCTGAGTGTGCGCTGTACCCTGCTGCTGCAGCAGAGCTGAGTGTGTAGCAGGATTCAGCGCACACTCAGCTCTGCTACATCTCCGGTGTAGTAGAGCTCAGCGCATGGCCAGCTCTGCTTCATCTCCGGTGTAGCAGTGCTGTCCGTGTGCTCAGCTCGGCTGCATCTCTGGTGTAGGCGAGCTGAGCGCATGGCCAGCTCTGCTACATCTCGGCATAGGAATGCATTGACCAGTGTTGATTGGCCGAATGCCATACAGAGTACAGCATTCGGCCAATCAACGCTGGTTCTTCCGGAGGAGGCAGAATCTAAGATCGGTCTACAGCAGTCTCCATTCTGGTCCGATCTTAGACTCTGCTTCCTCACAGAAGAGCCTCCGGCAGAACTAGCGTTGATTGGCCGAATGCTGTACTCTGTATGGCGTTCGGCCAATCAACGCTGGTCAATGCATTCCTATGGGAAAAAGTCAGCTCCCGCATATCGCAAGCTGACAGGGATCCCGACATAATACAATGACTTATCCCAGTTGCATTCGAGGGTGTTGGCATCATTTCCTGGGGTGTCATAGTGGACTTGTTCACTCTCCTGAGTCGAAGAGTGGGATCCCCTGAAACGAGCATTTTTTCCCCATAGACTATAATGGGGTTCGATATTCGTTCGAATAGTCAAATATTGAGCGGCTATTCGAAACAAATATTGTATATTGAATATTTTACTGTTCGCTCATCTCTAATATCGACCCATTCACTTTTTCCAAGACTCAAATCTCCGGTAATGCCCCCAGCCACTTTGAAGTGATTGAGCACTGGTCATGCAAGTTCTCTATCCTCCTGATCAGGCCCTCAGTGATTAGACACCTATCTCCTGTCCTGTAGATAAAGGATAAATGTCCATAACAGGACATCCCTTTTAACATCCCTATACTGTGACATCATTGTTTTTATTATCCCTGTACTATGACATCACTGTGTGTATTATCCCTGTACTGTGACATCACTGTGTGTATTATCCCTGTACTGTGACATCACTGTGTGTATTATCCCTGTACTGTGACATCACTGTGTGTATCATCCCTATACTGTGACATCACTGTGTATATTATCCCTGTACTGTGACATCACTGTGTGTATTATCTCTGTACTGTGACATCACTGTGTGTATTATCCCTGTACTGTGACATCACTGTGTGTATTATCTCTGTACTGTGACATCACTGTGTGTATTATCCCTGTACTGTGACATCACTGTGTGTATTACCCCTGTACTGTGACATCACTGTGTGTATTATCTCTGTACTGTGACATCACTGTGTGTATTATCCCTGTACTGTGACATCACTATGTTTACTATCCCTGTACTGTGACATCACTGTATTTATTATCCCTGTGCTGTGACATCACTGTGTGTATTATCCCTGTACTGTGACATCACTGTGTGTATTATCCCTGTGCTGTGACATCACTGTGTGTATTATCCCTGTGCTGTGACATCACTGTGTGTATTATCCCTGTACTGTGACATCACTATGTTTACTATCCCTGTACTGTGACATCACTGTATTTATTATCCCTGTGCTGTGACATCACTGTGTATATTATACCTGTACTGTGACATCATTGTGGTTGATATCCCCGTGAATTAATGAATCATATTTTAAACAATTAGAAAGACATCTGACTGATACTTTCATTGGGATTATTTTATTTTAGGTGTACCCCCTGTTATAAACAACTTTGCATGGAGGAATAGTGCAGGTAAATATAAGAAACGCTGCATACATCTTATTAAAGCACTCAGAGCTCCATGATAAGATATATTACAACATTTATTATATTCAGATGTGCGATTTATTTCGGAAAAGTTACTTAGAACTCCAGTTACACTTTAAGGTGAAATGCCACTTAAAGGGAACGTGTCCCCATAGAAATGCTGTCTAACCTGCAGGCAACATGTTGTAGAGCAGGGGGAGCTGAGCAGATTTTTACCCATACTTTTGCTTAAATAAAGAACTATCCCTACTATGGATGAGAAAATGGATTTGGTAAAAACTGCTACTACTCCTATGTAGAGGTGGACCTCTTAGATGGATGCAATGGTCAAGCTAATAGGGTATAAAGATGGATTGTTCTGCTTACAGCGTCTTCTGGCTGCCTGCCGACTGTCTTTCACGCTGTCGCCATGCTGAGAGTCCTATATAATCCTTGAAGTAAGAATGTTAATACTGTATGTTGTATATGGTTATCATTTTATTTGACAAGTGAGATTATAAAATGACATAAAACTTACCCATAGAGGCCATTATCACATATCTGTCATAGAAAGAACAGGAAAATTATTTTAAATCTTCTTCAAAGTTAGAAGATTATTTCTTGGAAGTTTCATCTTTTTTGTGCCTTTAAGCTTTACATAAAGTGAGAAAATGAAATTACAAAATTCAGTTACAAAAATTATCTCCTTGGGTTCCAAGAATTTCTCAGTGCAAGAATTACTGCAGTATGTAAGATCACATTCCTTAAAGTGTCCATCCTTAAAGGAAACTTGTCACCTCTCCCGGAACTGCCATCAGTACTGCCATCAGTGTGGTCCTGGGAATTGGAGAACCAGCTTATAACAAATCTGGATCGTTACTTTTTTTTCCAAAAAATTTAGGTTCAGCAAACTCAAGACTTTAAGGGTTCCTCACCCCAAAATTTTTATTATACTTTGGGGTCTTGTTACACCCAAATTTGCAATGTCTATCATACAATTTACAACAAAAATGGTTTAAGATGTATGATAAATACCCCCAATATGTCATGCGAAGTAGACTACCATGATGGAGGCCCCAATATTCACGGGCACAAAGGTCATTGGACAGAAAATGATTCAGGAAGTTGTCCCCATAAAACTTCCAGTTATTATGCTATTGGCTATTAATATGGAGTGTCTTTGTAAAGGCAATAGTAAGTTCCCCCAAACGAGCGCATCCTCATGTGGATCTGCTGATACATTGGCAGCATCTTCCATGCATTCTTCGCAATTTCAAAGTGTGTGATCTAAGCCTAAAAACTTATGTACATGGCCGTGTTCCATCAGTGAAATACATTGTGTGTGTCAGTTGGATTTCCTGGACTGTCTACAGTCCAGTGATCAGAACTCACTGCATCATGGTTAGTTACTACTGTACCATACTGACAAAAAGCTGTGCACTCCTACTGCTCTGGAGCTCACAACATCATAACTCACTATCATGCTCCGAATTCTACATGTCCATGAAATACAGTTTGTACCATCAGGTTTAAACTGAACCGCAATGGAGAAAGTGTACCCCCTTGAGGGCCCCTGACCGAGTATAGATGGAGGCCCAGTAGAGGTGTAAAACAGGGATTCCCAACTGCCGGTCCACGGACCAGTACCGGGCTGTGGGGCATTTTGCACTGGTCCGCGTACGGGCGGCGTGGAGTCAGCAGCTGCTGTGGAGCCGGTGAGTGCCTGGGGTTCAGTCAAGACCCGCCAGCCAGCTCCACAACACTATGCTTGGTTATTGCTCATCGGGATAAGGTGAGCAAGGTGCGGGGTTGAGCCGGGACCCGCCGTATGTCCAGGATTCTAGTACTATGCAGGACATGCAGCCAGTCTTGGCTCCACCCCGCACTCGCCTACCAAACTTTGGGCAACTACATTACACGTCACTTGTCCCTGTGTAATGTAGCAGTAGTGAGGCTGTAGTGAAGTTAATAGCAGCATTAGGAGTGTTATCCGTCATCACTATCCATCTTCATAACAGTGTCTGTCATCAGTAGCCATCTTCATAACCTGCAGTGTCCGTCATCAGTAGATGTAGTAAAGTAGTAACACTTATATAGTTTGCACTTGCTCTTGTGTTTTCATATGTACATGATTCTAATCTACACCCCCATGCTTAACTCCACCCCAACCACACCCCTTCCCCGCTCCATCCACACCCCTTCCCTGCCCCCACCGGGCCATAGAAAAATTGTCTTGCTGAAACTTGTCCCTGGTGGAAAAAAGTTTGGGGACCACTGGTGTAAAAAATAACAAACATTCACCTTCCCTTACCTCTTCTGGGCCTTCTGGCAATGTTCTCTCTCAGCCCTCTTTTGGCTTTCCGGATGACAAAATGAAGCCTGACATGCCCCATGTGACCCTGGGTACATGTTGTGATCCAGAAGATAGGAAGAGGTCAGAAGAGGATGAGACATGGAGGTTCAGAAGAGGTGAAGGAAGGTGAGTATATATGTTTATTTTTTTACACTTCCCCTTGACTTTCACCTATTATGTTCTGGGGTCTAAAGAGACCCCAGAGTATAATAATTTAAAGGGGTTTTCCGGGTAAAAAATGTTTCAGGTAAAAAAGGTCTTTTAGTGCTATTAATGGGTTAATAAAAGCATCCATATACCTTCAGCAGTGCTTTGAGTGATTTCTGGGTGTCTCTGGGAGCTCCTGCATCTTCTGCATTTGTTTATGTGGTCCAAGCTTCCAACTATGTCACTTCCTCACTAACCCCTCTCACCTCACTCCCCCCTCTTCATGTCTTCATCCCTCATTTCTCAATCCCTGTCTATCTAGCTATCCCGCCCACTACTAGTTCTTCCCAACCTACTCAGCCCAACCTCCAACTCCATTATATACTTACCTCTCTTCCTATCTTCTTTCCTTTCTGGCTTCTTACTGTGTGATGGCCCTTCCTTTTTTTCTGACTGTCAGGGTGCACTCTTGTCCCAGTACTGCTATATGCTCTGCAGCAATGATCCGCCTTTACTGCGCATGCGTTGGAGCTGCTCAGTAGAGGTGGATTATCGACACCTGTGAGAAGCGGTGGCAGTCAGAAAAGAAGGAGGAGAAAGAAAGAAAGAAGCCTGGACGGTAAGTATGATGGAGTGGATTGGGGGGGTGGGGAGCAACAGTGACATTCCTTTTTCAGAAATGGGGAAATGGATCATCACCAGATAACCAGAAAACGTATGGGTAACTATACATTTCTTATTAATTATGTTATTTAGAAAGTAGGCGGGGGAAGGAGTTTAGATTAGTGTAGGGATTTCCATTTATCCCGGACAACCCCTTTAACAAAATTTTTGGAGTATAGAAGTTGAATCTAGTTTGATCCCAACTGATTTGTTCATCTCTACCGGCCGCCATGTTTCACAGACAGAATACAATCATGCAAATACAAACTAATAGAATAAGTCTATCCATTGATAGCACAACATGATATCCCCATAGTCTCTAAATCATCTGCATCACTCGTCTCTGCCGCACCTGTACAGACCATTTAGCACCTCTGCGATATTGTGAAATATAAGCGCGGTTTCCATTTCCCTCCCAGACCATGTTTGAATACAGTTTCCTCAATCCGTAAACAACCCTGATCCTACCAGACACCTTCTTCATGCCTGACAAAGCAATTTTTTTAAGTCAATATTCCCCGGCTTTATTTCCCTTCCTTCTATAACCCATTCCGAGCGGCATAACATCTGACATGACTTTTTTTTTCTATTTTTTTTAAAGAAATGTGTCCAGTTTTCAATTTTCTACGCCATACATCAAAGCCGGCAAACAGATGGCTTTTTAAACTTCGCTCGAGCTTCTTTGAAGTAACGGGAAAGATTGCTTGTCAAATTGATATCCAATTTAGAGCACAGAATCTCACTTTAGCAAAATCATATCTATACTTCACTCTTGTCGCGGAAACTGGAAAACATATCTTTTTTGTTGGAGGAGGGGGGAGAATCGCGCTCTAAATCCCTATTTGTTTTTTGCCTCATGGCCTGGATAGAGTTTAGGCCATTTAGGAGTAAAACCCATAAAAGCCACTTTTTTTTCCGGCTGTCTTGTTCTAGTCGGCCCGGCCTGCATCAATTTTAAACGTCAGGCTGCTCCATCAAGGGGATATGCGGAGGAGAAAAACGTAGCGCCGGAGTGACAGCTCTGAAATATTTTTGATGTTATTTTGTCAAATATGTCATTCTGCCGCGTCTCTCCAATCCTAATCTCTCCCCCGTACAATGAGCATTGGGAAGAATATTGAACCGCATGATATTTTCAATGCTCTTACTGACACGGGCTATCAATAATAGATTATGATGTCAGCAGCGGGATAGCACTAAAGTGTATTTTACGTCCGTTTTAAGTAAGATTCCGAGCTGTAAAGCGTTTCATCATTGTATTGATTCTGGAATAAAATGAAGGTTTGTTACAACTGCTTACTGGCTGGGCAGAGGAGCGATACTGATCCAAAATCAATGGAAGATGCTTCATGCCGTATTTACCCGATCAGTAGCTGCAATTGATTTTGAAAGGATTTATTCATCTATCTAGTCTAGAGCTGGAGTGGTTTTGTTCTGCCTGAATTTTTACATTATTTAAGGAAGAGCAGAGAATGGAAAGAAAACCTCAATTCTATTCACACATTCGGCATGTCTGATGACTTAGAATATACACATACGGATGTGTCCCTCCTGAACTCCCCTCTTGGCTGGACATGTCCTGGTATATGTGTCATGATGAGATGACTAGCTCTTCAAAGCAATATTATTTTGCGATATTGTGTCACAAATAAGGTTGAGCCGATCCTGACTTTTCAGGACCGATTTTAAAATCCGATTTCCGATCATTTTTCATTCGAACCCGATCTCGATCCCAATTCCGATCCCAATGCAAGTCAATGGGATTTTTTTATTAATCGGAGATCAGATTTTAAAAGCAATCCTATTCACTATACAGCATGGAATCTAACAGTTGTTAGAATCCACGCTGTGTAGTGAATCACTAAAGTAGCCAGAGGACTTTTTTTTAAAATCCTCTGGCTACTTAGTCCCCCCTGGTGTCCACTTACCTGCAGAGATGGCTGGTCCGGTGCTCGGTGTGTTCTCCTTCTTCCTCTCGCTGCCACTCCATGCTGTTCTTCTCCCTTCACTGCCCCCTCCCTGCCAGGTTAGGAGAGTGTGGGCAGGTTAGGAGAGTGTGGGCGGGTACTGGGAGGGGAGACGTCACGTCTCCCCGCCCCGTACCCGCCCACACTCTCCTAAGCCACAAGCCCCGCCTTCCTAGCCCTTTAAACACTAAGGAGGTGGGGCAGCGAGAAGACCAGCATGGAGCGGCAGCAAGAGGCAGAAGAAGAACACACCGGGCACCGGACCAGCCATCTCTGGAGGTAAGTAGCTACTACAGATGTTTAGTTTAGTCTCCCATTAGAATGAATGGAGGCAGCCGGCGCGCAGGGGGTTAAGGCTGTGTGTCGGCTACTTCCATTCATTCATATGGACCTGCAGTGGAGCCTTCACACTGAGTATACAGCGTAGCAAAGCATTGTGGGAAAAGATCACCGATCTCGATCCCACCTAAAAAGATCACGAATGAGAAATTTTCTCAATTGCCGATCGGGATCCGTTCTTTTCCAAACACGATCGCTCAACCCTAGTCACAAAGTAATAGGCAATAAGTGTCCATTTGTGTACACCCGGTGGTTGTTTTGTGAACTGCAACTTTTCAAAGGTTGTGTTGGTATTTCAGAAGAAACTGAAGTCCTTAATGAAATTCAAGAGAAGTTAAGGGTGGACACATCTGTATATCCTTGGAGCAAGTATCGATAGCACAGACAATCCTCTGCAAAATACAAGTAAATCCATGTGCATGTTAAAACAGAGTCCTTGTAGCCATGGGCATAAATACCAGGGCAGCAACAAAGCAGTTACTATGGTGCCCAACAACTAAAGGATTCATCATACATTGTGATGACTCTGGACAAAGTAAGTGGACACGGAAGACTGAATTCTAAGTTTTAATGCGATGCTTCATCTGCTGTATACATTTTATTTCCTCTACTGCTTTTTATTTCCTTGTAAGTTACGCCATAATATTTTTCCATATACTGTGTGAAAACACAGTGTACATTGTGAACCTATCTGTGCGTGAAGTTTCTGCATTTTATGATTTCATTGTGTTCATTCTGTGCTAGAAGTTTCACTGAGAAGATATCCCTGTGTTGTGACATCACTGTTGGTACAATTCCTGTGCTATACTTTCACTCAGAAGATTATGCCCATAATGTGGTATAGAGATGAGCGAGTAGTATTCGATCGAGTAGGTATTCGAATGAATACTACAGTATTCTAAATACTCGTACTCTATCGAATGCTACTCCTATTCGCAGTAAAGATTCGAATCAGAACCAGCGTTGATTGGCCGAATGCTATACATTCGGCCAATCAACGCTGATTCTGCAGCAGGTTCGTCTTTGCTAGTCGGGAGAGCTGGCAGCATGCGGTTATGCAGGAGCTGACTTTTTCTCATAGGAATGAATTGACCGGCGTTGATTGGCCGAATGCTATATAGTGTACAGCATTCGGCCAATCATCGCTGGTTCTGCCGGAGGCTCGTCTGTGACGATGCGGAGTCTAAGATCGGACACAGCAGTCTTCATCATTCTTAGATTCTGCCTCCTCACAGACGAGCCTCCGGTAGAACCAGCGTTGATTGGCCGAATGCTGTACACTATATAGCATTCGGCCAATCAACGCTGGTCAATGTATTCCTATGACAAAAAAAGTCAGCTCCCTCGTAACAGCAAGCTGCCAGCTCTCCCGACTCGCAAGGACGAGCCTGCTGCAGAACCAGCGTTGATTTGCCGCAGTCTCGTCTTTGCTAATCGGGAGAGCTGGCAGCTTGCGGTTACGAGGGAGCTCACTTTTTATCAGCGCAACTGCAAGCGCTGTGCAGTTAAAGCGCACAGACCCCATAGACTATAATGGGGTCCGTGCGCTTTAACTGCACAGCGCTCCTCCTAAACACTCTCTTCCTTCTACTCGTGGACTTGATGACTCTCCTTTAGTCAAATAGTGGTTTCCCTGAAACAAGCATTTTTTCCCATAGACTATAATGGGATTCGATATTCAATTGAGTAGTCGAATATTGAGGCTCTACTCGAAACGAATATCAAATCTCAAATATTTCACAGTTCGCTCATTTCTACTTATTACGCTATGGTTACTTGTTAGCCCCTTTACTTATGGCTCCATGTGCTGCCCTATAATGTTATATAGGACCATATAAAGACATATTTTAGAGACATTCTGTAGTTTCCTTAATGAAGTATCTCAAGGAAAATAAAATTATTTTTTCTGTTGTATTCATGTGGATTGTGGCCAAAAAAATCTTTGTATCCCTCTGTATGAAGTAGGAGGTATGCATAAATACATTATGGCCATGTGTGCTTTAATAGGTGCTGTGTTACATAAAACTTGGAAGTTATACAAAGCTGTTACACAGTCGTGGATGAAGCCTACATCTTTGTTTTGACTGCAGTTTTCAGCACATTATGTAAGATTTTTTTTGTGAAATAATGGATACTACAGTATTATTGTATGTTCCAGTTAGAAAAAACACTTTCATGTTTGTGATCACATTACTTAAATGTATAAATGTAACTATTATTAGGAATAGCTCTTTAATAACAAGCATATGCACAATTTCCCTGCAGCTCCCCTAAAGGAAAGTTGAAGTACTGCAAGTCTATCAATCTAATAAATCTGAGAAGCTCACACTTGTTTAAGTAGGGTGTTACGATTTGCAGGCTTATTTAAAAAAATAAATAAACAAAAGCCTGCGGAGCCCACTGGGCTTTGAATCGCAGGGCACACTGGTGTGAACAAGGCCTGAGAGTTAACTTCACTGCCGGACTACACCATCAACTGAGCACTTCTCTGATAACTTCTCAGAGAAGCTGCCACTGCAGTACAAAGCAGCCGATACAATGAATACTAAAGTCTAGCAGTTATTGCACTGCAAGACCAAACACAAACCAAGCTGTGAACATGTGCTCACTGTAGCCAGGAAGCTGACAGCCTGTGTGAACTATGTCCTAACTAATAGCTACAGTTTCGGAAGGGAGACACACTTCCACAAACATATAACACATAGGCAAAACATATAACAGTGCTGGGCCACACACAGAGCTGCAGCACATGTAACATTTGAGGTTTGCCACAGCCACCTGCTGTGGAGCAACACAGGTCTCAGGCTAGCTAGGTAGGAATTCCCTGGGCCATTACTAGGGGAACAATTTTAAGTAAAGCCCTACCTAGCTAAGGCAGTACTCTGCCTAACTAATGCTTTCCACTGCCGTGCACCATATGCAATTGAGGTTTGAGGCTAAAGCACCGGGCGCCCAAACCAGCCTCCTTAAATGGAGGAAAGGCGGGACTGATCAGTCAGCCCAGGTGCTCAAGCCAGATGCCGATAGGCTGACACTAGTGTCAGTCAGCAGACCGACCACGCCTATCGACTGCAAGGTGATTAACCCCATGCATTCTGGACTGAACAGTTACTGCAGAAGAGGCTGCAACCCTGATACCATGGCCGCACCTGCTGCACGGTCCTAATAGAGGGAATATTACATAGTTACATAGTAGATGAAGTTGGATGAAGACATCACTCCATCAAGTCCAACCTATAACCCTACAGTCCCCTACAATGTTGAGCATATATTGGAAAAGTAAGATAGTAAATACAAAAAAAACTATGCTTAATGCATAACTAAACTTTTATTTATTTTT
This sequence comes from Leptodactylus fuscus, assembly GCF_031893055.1. Lineage (NCBI taxonomy): Eukaryota > Metazoa > Chordata > Amphibia > Anura > Leptodactylidae > Leptodactylus > Leptodactylus fuscus. Next base: position 42,899,033 of record NC_134265.1, read on the forward strand.
CATAAATCCATAGTTCAGATGACTGGAACAAACATCGTGATATACAGTATTTTATAAGAGAAGCATCTGTTACTTATTTGCCTCCTTCTGCTATTGATCAAATCTATAAAATAAAAGTCTATGGAGATGGAAGGAGAAAGAGAAGAGCTCCTCAAAGCAGAGAGACATCTGCACTAGAGAGAGACAGTTCTTTTTCACAACACAACTTAGCCTTCTCCTAACAGAAATGACCCCTTCTCTCTCTCCATAGACGTCATTGTAAACGGACACTGCTTGTGTACAGAGTATGGACCAAGGTAAAGAAAAGACTTAAAAGATACAGGCACTTTTCTTTCCTAAAATATACTGCAAAGATTGTCCCCTTCGCTTGCCTGAAAAATTTACGGAAAAATAACTAAGCGTCTACTTCCACATTAACTGTAGATAAATGATTGTACCTTTTTTATTCTAAGTCGCCATTTGTTAAACAATGTCCCAGAACACCCCTTTAATCTATAAATCTCAATGTAACTAATGAATATTGATACATTGTAACCATCCGCTTTAATCCTTTGATAAAAGATCAGCTAGAATAGTTTGCTAATCAAGCGCAACAAATGTTTTCGGCGTGGAATTCGGCCATTTCTCACTGTAAGAGGCAAGGCTAATAGGCACCTAACCCAGCGTGCAATTTCTTGCTTTGAAAGACACAGCTATCACCTCCTGTAAACGCTACATCTGTGTCACGGCTCTCAGGCCTCAATAAAGAGCAGTTACCGAATCCCTCATCGGAATACTATTTTCTCTCTCATTTTCCTTAATGGTTTGCAGTATCTTTTCCCAGAATCTTAGTTTTTCTAATTAATAACAACTAAACATAGTCCCAGCGGTGCAACTTTTAGACCAAGTCCATCAAATTGAAGAATGCCTTAAAGACTTTACAACACATAAAGTGTTTACATTGCATCTTTTCCACTGTGACTTCTATATGGCGGAACCTCTTCGTGAAAAATGAACGCAGGGTTAAGGAAACCCAGGAGATGTTTTGGGGCCAAAAAACTCTTAAAATACATTAAGCGGTTGCTCAATTATCAGATTGCTGCAGAATTGGTGTAGCTGTCAAGGAGCAGATGTGTGCTTGGAAAGCTTTGAGGAACAATCTTTTCGAGCGTCCAGATGGAAGACAAGTAGGAGAAAAGGAAGAGGGTCAAGGAAAAGGTCCACTGGTGGGAGCTGGGAAATGCCAAAAATTAAAGCGTTGTATTCCAAAGAAGTTAGCTAAATTGCTTGGAAAAAAAAGCAGACATCTGGTCATCTGGTAGACCCTATGAGTCCAACATGGCTTTAGTGCAAAGACGTCTGGTGGTGTCCAAGGATAGTTGGAGAAGTAGTAGATGACTTCACATTTAAGACACCCAACATTTACTTAAGCAAGTGCAGGCGCTATAAGAATCCACAACCGTGCCAATATCAACTGGATGTGTGTATGATGATAAGCTGACCGGACAACTAGAGTTGTTGCTGTTGTGAACTGGAGAATGTTTGTTGGCCAACTCCTACGCAACAGCACGAAATAGTGAAAGGGCTACTGCCTGCATTGTTTCAGCTGATCTGCTATATGTACAATATACTGTACATATTAGTCATGAACTTATAGATGTGTCCTTCTTTGCCTTTCCTTTTGGCTAGACATGTCCACATATGTGTGTCAATAGATGAGTAACTTTACAAAGCTACATGATTTAGCGATGCTCTGTGACAAGATCTCTGTCTTATAAGAATGTCCCAATATTTTATTGAAATGGTTTATTGAGAAAAAGAAATGAATAATGTCACACTTGGGGGGTCAAATAGCCAATACTACCCATGACTTTGCTCTTGGCATCTCAATTTTTGTTTGATTGGGCATTTAGAAATCCAGAAATAGATCTTGTGACTTGATCTACGTTCATCTACGTGAGGTCCTATCCAGATCTTCATTTGTTCCCAGAAAGTCTTGCCATGATCCTCACTGTTGATCTGGTGGTGCCAGGGGTGAACCTAGCCTTTTTGCCGCCTGAGGCGGATGACAAAAAGCCCCCCCCCCCAATCCCCCCACACACACACACACACCACCTGCATACATGCAGAGATTAGACTAGTTAGATAGCAAGAGAATACTGTAAGTAAATACAGCCATAGGTGAAAAGATGTGTCCAACCTTGGTTTTGCTTGAGTTTGGTTATGGACTCCAATTTGTCATGAAACCAATTCAATACAATGTCACAACATATGAGCCAAAGGCATGTCAGGTAGTGATTCACCTCACAACTACCAGGTGGCCAAACTCTCTTTTGACTGTTAAATTAACAGTTGAAAAGAACTTTAACTTGATGTAAAGGAATTGCTAGTTAAACAATTCCCCAGTACTGCTACTGAAACCATGGAGGAAGGGAAATACAGAGACAGTGAGTCCTATAATCCACCCAGCCCCTGTCCCTACCTACTTGCCACAACTGTCCTAATGACAGGGACAACTGGGCGACATATAAAGGTAGTCTGAAATAGCATCATATTGTGTGGGGCAATGTGGGAGCGTGAACAGAGGAGGGTTTACATTAGGAGTTGTGATAGACCTGTCTGAAAAGATGTGTCTTTAGTTTGTGCTTGAAGTTGTAGAAATTGGGAGTTAATCTGATTGTCTGGGATAGAGCATTCCAGAGAAGAGGTGCAACTCAGAAGAAGTCTTGTATACGAGCGTGGGAGGTTCTGATATTGGAGGATCTAAGTGTTAGGTCATTGAGTGAATGAAGAGTACGGGTTGGGTGATAGACAGAGATGAGGGAGGAAACGTAGGGAGGTGCGGCATTATGGAGAGCCTTGTGGATGAGGGGGATAACTTTATATTTTATTTTATAATGAATAGGCAGCCAGTGTAGCGACTGGCACAGACCAGAGGCATCGCTGTAGCGTCTAGCCTGATAGATGAGCCTGGCCGCTGCATTCAGAATAGATTGTAGAGGGGAGAGTTTAGTGAGGGGAAGACCGATTAATAAGGAGTTACAGTAGTCAAGGCAAGAATGAATCAGAGAGACAATAAGTGTCTTTAATGTAACTCTAGCAAGGAAAGGGCGTATTTTGGAAACGTTTTGGAGATGGAGCTGACATGAACATACAAGTGCTAGAGATGAGCGAACAGCGTTCGATCAAATAGGTATTTGATTGAATAGGTAATCGATCGAATATCAGGCTATTCGATATATTTGATTAGAATCGAATACCACGTGGCAAACACAGTAAAAATTTGTATCCCCTCCCATCTTCTCTGGTGCTTTTTTTGCATCAATAACTGTGCAGAGGAGGTGGGACAGGAACTACGACAATGTAGGCATTGAAAAAAAAAATAGGAAAAAAGCCATTGGCTGCCGAAATCAGATGACCTCGGATTTATAAGAATAGTGGCCACCATGTTCGTCACATTTGCGGCTTGGAGAGATAGGGACAGAGATCTGCTGAGGGCTAGAGAGGGATTAGCTTCTGCTAGGCAGGAAAAAACTGAAGAACAACAACAGCTCTTTTCAGAGCTATACTGCAGGACGAGGAGTTCATATTGGCTCAATCCAGTTTTCCTCAGTGTATACCCCCAAAAACCTAAGTGGTATACAGCAAATCGGTCAGGTCAGTGTCGGACTGGGGTGTCAAGGGCTCACCAGTGGAATTGTTTCTAGAGCCCACCATCAGGACCCCTGCAGACCAGCGATACCGAGACAGGGAGCCATGCTGCTCACTCGCTATACGATGTGCACCACTACACTACCTAAACCCACTGCTACACACTGTATGGAAAGTGAACAGAAGAATGGCTCCCAGAAATGTTACCATTACCTGTAGTCACGCTGTCCTGGAAGAGCTGATCTACAGAGGTCCTGGCTGTTGTATCATCACAGATGTAATATTGATGGCCTATCCTAAGGACAGAGGACATTATACTGGGGGCAGAGATGGAGGGGGACATTATACTGGGGGGGGGGCAGAGATGAAGGGGACATGAAACTGGGGACAGAGATGGAGGGGGCATAAAACTGGGGCAGACGAAGGGGGGACATTAAACTGAAGGCAGACGAAGGGGGGGGCATTAAACTGAGGGCATAAAAAGGGGGACATTAATCTGAGGGCAGGTGAAGGGGGATATTGAACTGGGACAGATGGAGGGGACAATTAAACTGGGGGGATTGAGAGTGGCATTAAAATGGGGACAACTGGAGGGGGACATTAAACAATGGGGGTCACTGGAAGAGGACATTAAACCATGGGAGTGGCTGGAGGAGGATCTATATGCCTCTAGTTGCCCCCAGTTTCATGTCCCTCTCCAGTTGCCATTAATTTATTGTCCCCATCCAACTACCCCCACTAATAATGTCCCCTCCAGCTACCCCAGTTTCATGTCCCTCTTTAGTTTACCCCAGTTTAAACTGGGGCACCAGGAGAGAGACTTAATACTGTGGGGCAGTTGGAGGAGAACGTTATAATGTGGGGGCATATAATGTTTGTGTGACTTTAGGAGTATTATACTGTGTGGGGGCACATGGAAAAATGGATGATAATGGGCAGGGTCAAAACAGAAGTGTGTGGAGCTAAATTTGCATAATGTGCTGTGCATTTTGTCCTTCTTTCTGTCCTTTGAAAGTTGGGAGGTATGCTTATGCCCCTGCTCCTATCCTTTAAATCTGCTGTTCACTTGTGGTTGCTGGACAATATACATCCTTAGCGACTGAGACGGGATTGTGAGAAATAGGTGTGTGGGTCCAGCAGGCATACGTATAGTATTCTAAGGGTTATTCATCAAGTGTTAAGCTTACTTACTATCCAGGCAGAACCTTGAGTTTTTGGGAAGGTTCTGACTTTGGGACATGTGATAGAAACCAGCACTCTGCACCCAAGTTATTCCACCCTCTCACCCATCGATTAAGAATCTTTTGGTTTCTCAGGCAATTTATTGAAAGATTCCTGTATTTACAGGGTGACAAATTCAGGAAATGTACTCCTTAATGTTCTGTAGGCCAGGAACCACACAGCAGCTTTGGACACTTGGGGAGATCTCATTTGTTTGGGCACGCCAAGCTTTCGTCTTCTCATCATAAAATTCATTGGTGAAAATGGGGATGAAGTTATTCCTGCCGCCCACAACATAAAGGCGGTCATCTATGACCGCGGTGCCAAAGTTTCTGCGCCTTTTCAGAATGTTTGGTGCCCTACACCAGGTCTTAGTGAGGGGGCTATAAGTTTCTACCGTCCACAGACAATTGTGTCCATCATAACCACTAATCTGTTGAAGAAAAATGAAGAAGTATAAAATTCAGTCAATTCCAAAAAATCTATATAGAAAATGTAAAGAAACAATGGATTTATCTCTAATGTATCTAATTGTATGAATTCTAATATTTAATAATTAAAATATTTTCTTCTTGAGCATTTTTTTTGGTCGCTTCTCAAACTTATATCTATAATATTGCAGCCTGCGCAAATTAGAAATAAATCTGAAAAAAACCTCTTATTTATTTTTTTTTCTGCAGTAGGCTACAGATACAAATACACACCGTGTCCCCGTAAAGAAGAACAGTCATTAACAGCCAAAAATGGCGCATGCACGGTAAGCCTGATATTAATAAAACTGATGAAAAAGATGGGCAGGTCAATCTGCTGACTCCATTTATCCTTTATCAAGCCCTTTATAGCAGCCAATGAGCCCCGACAGGCCTGGAGCTAAAGTGTCTTCCATCTATATTATAACTAACTTGATGCTGAAAGAGAAAATGTCCATTATCATACCGCAAATACTTTGCCTCTATAGGCCGTGACTCCGGATCCACTACGTCGGCTTTTCATTGGGCTGATGTAGCTCCACTGCCTGCTTTCCGGATTGTAGACCTCGGCTGATGACAAGTAATCCTGTCCGTTGGATCCACCGCATATATAGATCTGAATGAAATAAAGAATGGACAATAATGTAGCAACCTGCTTCTAAATTCACATTATATAGAAGATTCTTGTAAGCCGCTCCTCCAGACTTAGACATCAAAACAAATTCCTAGTCAGTTATACAGTTTGCAACACACAAAATAAAAGTATAAAAAAGAAAATCCCCCAAAAATTAGCTAGGGCTGGAGGTATAGACATCAAAGTCTCCTTACTTTTCCATTAAGGGTGGTGGCACCAGCATCTTTCCTTTTCTCCTGCATAGAAGAAATTAAAGTCCACCGATTGGCCTCAGGATCGTAACGTTCCACTGTATGAAGAGTCTGTTGCCCATCAAATCCACCCATGGCGTATATATAATTATCAAGGACGGTAACACAGACATGTCCTCTTTTATAGTTCATGGAGGCTGCTTCATGCCACGTCTTCTTCATGGGGTCAAAGCATTGTACATTTCTGAGGTAGTCCGAACCATCAAATCCACCGATGAGATAAATGTAGCCATTCAGATATGCAGTGCCATGATGGGCTGTAGGTGTCCTCACTGCAGATGTAGCTCTGGTCCACCGGTTGGCTCGGGTGTCATAAGGCCTGATGTTATTAGCCAGTTCTGAGCCAGTATAGCCACAAAGAGCAAATACAATGGCGTATGGTAGGCGAGGTCTCACCATGTTTGGCTTCAATGTTAGAGCAGTGTTAACAATGGCTTTGCAGTCCTCATTGTCTTTGACATACACATTGGCCATGATATTGTTCAGGACGTACTCCTTATTAATCAGGGCCAAGCGGATCTAGCAAGAAATATAAGAGGGTTAAGACATTTTATTTAAAAAAAACAAAAAAAACAAATTATCACGGATCTATTTGGGTTTTAAGATAGCCATACACATAAGTATGTTGGTGGTCATTACATGTAAATGGCTACATACAGAACATTGTGCAGGTAAGCCTTTATTATTCCCCAGATATATATGCTAGGTGGGATCCATACATCCAGTCCCTGATATAGTGATACAGCATGGAGCCTGGACACTGTCATGGCAGCTCTGTTCCTTCTAATGCTATAGCCATACCTGAGGGAGAAGAATTCTCATGGACTCTTTTCTTTCCGCAGGAGCGAAGTTTATCCATCGGACAATGGCCTCAAATACTGCGCTCTCCTCTGTGACGTTTAACTCATCCTTTTCTATGAGCTCTCTAAGTTCTTGTAGTGTTAGCTCAAAGAACTTGTCTGATGTCTTCACTAGTTCTTGAAAGTGGTGGAGGATAAAAGTCAATGTCTTCTGGCGGAGATCAGGGCAGAGGTAATGGTTGGTCACTCTCCATATGTCCAGGAAGTTTTCGAGATCAATCTGACATGCAATAAATTTGCTGCACAGATTGATAATTCCCATTATATTAAATTGGTCAGCCGCAATAAAGAGGTCCATCGCATTTTCAGGCGTTATTTCAGCACTGTTGGTATAGGCGTACTCTATTATACTCCACATGGTTTGTGGGTGAACGCCTGGTATGTTATAGACATTTCTGTCTGCACTGCCCAAATCATTTTTGAAAAGAGCCCTGAAAATAGAAAACACATAGAAGTAAAATATCACTATTACTAACCTTTACGTATAAATGTAAAATGCTACAATTGGGAAGTTCAGGACCAAGATTTATTTAGGGTCAAACAAGTTCAGTACAAACCAAATAGTGTAGAAAACTGTCAGGGCTCCTAGGAACCTATCTATAAAACATAGTGTAGAACACTGTCAGGAATCCCAGGAAATTATCTATATATCATAGTGTATAACACTATCAGGGCTACTAAGAACCTGTCTATAAAACATAGTAGCCCTGATATTGTTATACACTAAGAACCTATCTATAAAACATAGTGTAGTACACTATCAGGGCTACTAAGAATCTATCTATAAAACATAGTGTATAACACTGTCAGGGCTCCTAGGAACCTATCTATAAAACATAGTTCATATAGGGGTACATAGGCGCCCTGTTTTAATGATCAGTGGGGATCCCAGTTATTGAACACCCTGCTGATCAGACACTTATCTACTATCTATCCTATGTATAGGTGATAAGTTGTCGATTTGGCAAAACCCCTTCAGCTTCAGAAAATATTAAACGCTCACCTGAAATAAGGGCTACAGAGGTCCAGGACGGTTTTATGTACATGAAAGTCAGTGCTCTGGACTCTGATAATGGCATCACATTGCTTGCCCATGAGTGTCAACTCATTGTAGGCATTGCATGCCATGGAGCTGACTTCTGTATGAAATCCATGGCTCATCCATCTACTGCAGGATCTTTTGGCATTGGGAGCCATGAAGCAATTTTTGCGTTTCATAGTGCACCTATTACAGTGCTCAATATCAATTACACTAGAAAGATCGCGTCTTCCTATCACAACGACTACTAACCACTCAACTGATAAACGGAACGTTGCCGCTGCTAAGTTCCTCCGATGACATCACAGCTTCCTTAGTAATAGAATGTACACGTGTATGAAGAGACACCTCCATAAACAGCGCCTTACTAGTCCAATGGCCGTGTGCGGTTCTGTAATTCTGTCCTATACAAGCAAATAGGGCGGAGCTGCAATTCCGCATATGGCCGCCAATGGTGGGATTATTTCTAGAAGAATTAAACAATTGTTTTAATATTTCATTTTACCCCTCTACACAAATTCTGGAGACCCTTCCCTCACTGCACCAGACATTCTACAACTCTCCCCCTCCCTATATCCTTACAGAAAACGTAACTGGCCTATAGCATCCCCCAACCAGTATTCCAACACCACCTTCCCTGACCTGTATAGGACTGCTGATTCCTAAAATAGTGATGTCTGGACCACACTTTGTCCTGTATTTGTTACAAATGTATCCGCCATTCTGCCTCAAATATTAGGCCATGTAAAGAACTAAACAAGTGTATGCCTTATGTAAAAAAATGATAATGTATAGAGATGAGCGAACAGTGTTCTATCGAACACATGTTCGATCGCATATCAGGCTGTTCAAGATGTTCGATTCCATACGGACACCACGTGGCAAACTCCAAAAAAATTCGATTCCCCTCCCACCTTCCCTGGCGCCTTTTTTGCACCAATAACAGCGCAGGGGAGGTGGGACAGGAACTACGACAACGGGGGCATTGAAAAAAACTCGGAAAAAGTCATTGGCTGCCAAAATCAGGTGACCTCCATTTTAGACGAATAGTGGATTTCAAATCCGGGTCATAGGAGACTGTGAACTTTGTGACTATGAGACAGGGATAGCTGTACAGGCAGGGATAGCTAGGGATAACCTTTATTTATGTGGGACTGTTATTAAAAATAACTTTTTAGGGCTCTATCGGGTGTGTAATTGTGTTTTTTGTGAGATAAACTTTTTTCCCATAGGAATGCATTGAGTAGCGTTGATTGGCCAGTATGCAGAATCAGTATGCAGAATCAGCAGAGCTGAGTGTGTGCCGAGCTCGCACAGCAGAGCCGACCGGCACATGGTGTAGTTGAGCAGAACTGGCTCAACACTGCTGAGTCTCTGCATAGCAGAGGTGAGTATGTGTACTCGCTCAGCACGGCTGCATCACCGCATACCCATAAGAATGCATTGGCCAGCATTGATTGGCCAGTCTCCAGCCAATCAGCGCTGACTCTGCCGGAGGAGGCGGAGTCTAAGGTCGGACCTGAATGGAGACTGGTGTGGAGCGATCTTAGACTCCGCCTCCTCCGGCAGAGCCAGCGCTGATTGGCCGAATTCTGAAGACTGGCCAATTAACGGTGGCCAATGCATTCCTATGGGTATGCGGTGATGCAGCAGAGCTGAGCGAGTGCACACACTCACCTTTGCTGTGCAGAGACTCAGCAGTGTTGAGCCAGTTCTGCTCAACTACACCTTGTGCCGGTCGGCTCTGCTGTGCGAGCTCGGCACACACTCAGCTCTGCATCACCGCTGGCATTGGCCAGCGTTGATTGGCCAGTATACAGAATCAGTATACAGAATCAGCAGAGCTGAGTGTGTGCCGAGCTGGCACAGCACAGCCGACCGGCACACGGTGTAGTTGAGCAGAACTGGCTCGACACTGCTGAGTCTCTGCACAGCAGAGGTGAGTGTGTGCACTTGCTCATTTCAGCTGCATCACCGCATACCCATAGGAATGCATTGGCCAGCGTTGATTGGCCAGTCTTCAGAATTCGGCCAATCAGCGCTGGCTCTGCCAGAGGAGGCGAAGTCTAAGGTCGGACCTGAATGGAGACTGGTGTGGAGCGATCTTAGACTCCGCCTCCTCCGGCAGAGCCAGCGCTGATTGGCCGAATTCTGAAGACTGGCCAATCAATGCTGGCCAATGCATTCCTATGGGAAAAAGTTAGCTTGCGAAAATCGCAAGCTGACAGGGATTTCTATGTAATAAAGTGACTTATATGCCCCCAGACATGCTTCCCCTGCTGTCCGAGTGTCATTCCAGGGTGTTGGCATCATTTCCTGGGGTGTCATAGTGGACTTGGTGACCCTCCTGAGAGGGATTTGGGATTCCCCCTTAACGAATATATGTTCCCCATAGACTATAATGGGGTTCGAAACCCGTTCGAACAGTCGAACAGTGAGCGGCTGTTCGAATCGGATTTCGAACTTCGAACATTTGGGTGTTCGCTCATCTCTAATAATGTACAGTAATGTGCAAAATTTTTAGGCAGGTGTGAAAAAAATGCTGTAACGTAAGACTGCTTTCAGAAATAGAAGGGTTATTAGTTTATTTTTGTCAATGACCAACATGAAGTGAACAAAAGAGAAATCTGAACTCCATCAATATTTGGTGTGACCTTTGCCCTTTGCCTTCCATCAGTTTTTCTTGGTACTTGCAGACAGTTTTTGAAGGACAGTTTTTGTTTCAGACATCTCAGAGAACTAATCACAGATCTTCTGTGTGCTGTATCTAGAGCTTCTTAGGTTTACATGAGTGTTGTGTCTCTGTTGTTCGGGTCTGTTGCAAGAGGTGGACTGCTAAACTGCGATTACACGCGGAGCCCAGAGGACTCCATTGACTCCCACGTAGCTCTGGTTTCAACATCATTCAGTCTGTCTGAGATTACATGAAGAGATAGAAGGATTGGAGCAAGCTACATTCATAGAAGATCTGGGCTTAGTTCCCCAAGATGGCGGCAGGAACAACCCCCCTGCCGAGTTCCTTCAAAAACTGTCTACAAGTGTACCGAGAAGAACTGATGGAAGTCAAAGGGCAAAGGTCACACCAAATATTGAAGGGATTTAGATTTCACTTTTCTTCATTCACTTCATTTTATTTGGTAAAGATAAACCATTAACACTTCTATTTCTGGGAGCATTTTTACTTTGCAGCATATATTTTCACACCTGCCTAAAACTTTTGTACAGTACTGCATATTATAACTTGTTTACATAACTGGTTTAGCGTTTCCATGGCATAATATTTGGGAGAAGTGATACTCTGTAACATATACAGTATTACGTGTGGTATAGATATCAATATATTAAGACTAGAGCCGCATACAGGGGCAATTCTAGGTATGGCAGGGGTATACAGTATTGGTGAATTCTGCAGTCCAGGTTATACGCTTGTCAGAAGAGATATGTTTTCAGTAAGTATATAGGAGGAATGGTTCTGTGAATATTTGATGGAGTGAATTGCAGAAAGTTTGTGTAAATGAGATAAAAAAAAATAGTTTTTTTTTTTTTTTTATAGAAAGAGTGACGCTATTGTCGTATGTGGAATTACAGCTCAGCCCTATTGACTTGAATAGGATTGAATTGCAGTACCACACACTGCATGTGCACTGCATTTTGTCCACACCTGCCTTAAACATTTGCACAGTATGCAGGGGTGAACCTGCTGCTTTCGCCGCCCGAGGCAAAGTACAGAAAGTCGCCCCCCCCCTTGCCCGGAGGAGGGGCGGGGCTTAGCAGAAGGGGCGTGGTGACTTGAAGGGGCGGGGCTTAGCACCGTTCGCCAGCAGAGAGCAGGCCCGGAGACTGCCTGCGCTCTGCCTGAGCGTGAGGGGAGGCTGCTGGAGCAGCGCTGCTCCAGTGGCCTCCCCAAACCACCTCTCCGTGCTAAGCCAGTCCAGGACAGCTTGTCCTGGACTGGCTTAGGTTAGCAAAAATGCCGCCCTCCCTGAGGCCCTGGCATAGCGCCGCCTGAAGCGCTCGCTTCAGGTCGCCTCATGGGAGGTGCGGCACTGATTGTAGGTACATATTTTATTGGAAAGTTCATTATAAAGTACTTAATATGTTGCGCCTGTGTCATTCTGAAGAAACTTATAATGACAGAACTGCCAATGTTGACCAGTTCCCATAGTCAGAGACTGGTGGTGGTGAATGGGCCTACGATGAGGAGGAGGATTGTTGGCCGATTGTGTACCGTGCCGCACATTTGTCCCTCTTTCTGTTCTTCAATAGTTGGGGGGTATGGTAATGTATATACTACTGTGCAGCATCCCCGAGTGCTGCTGCTTTAAGTCTTTGTCTGTTGTGTCTCCGGGTTGTGTTGTTATGTCCCATGTTCAGTGTTATATGACTTTATTTTGCAGCTTTCCCTTGTAATTTTTCCCCCTCACAGTTCAAAAGCCTTGCCTAGATCAGCGCTGGTCTATCGCAGGCCACTGAGCAGGGTTATGGTAGGCTATAGTCTTCATGGCGACCATTGAAGGTCAGTTCAGAGAGGACAGTCATCCTGTACAGTTCATGGTGGACTGTCCAGGGAGGCTACCAGCCCTGGAACTCTATGGCCACCAGTACAGTCTAGAGGAGGATTATTTATCACCTCAGGCTCATCCAGAGATAGCCCTGAGACAGGGAATAGTGTGGAGCATCTCTGTTGGAACATTTACCAGTCGTGCCAGGAGGAGTAACGGAGGATCCTGACAGGAGGAACTTATTCAGGCCTAGTATCCAGGTAACCAGACCCCTGTCAGGACTCCCTGCTCCACTACTAGCCCCAACATCCTAGCTTGAAGTATAAAGTTCCGGCAAACCAGATTCAGTGATGAACCTGGTACCAAGGAACTGCGCTCTTCTTAATAATTATTAGAAAACACGGCTTTATTGGCATCAAACTCACACAACGCATTTCGGGCGTCAGACTATGCCCTTCCTCAGGTGAAATAGTTTCTTTATCTGCTGGGATGATGGACTCAACATCCTAGCTTGGGAGTGGCATAAGAGGAAGAGTAGTTGCTGGACTTTATTACAGAGCCTGTAACATCCCTGGGCAGCTTCCTAAAACTAAGGCAGGGGAATTGTTCTGTGCACACAACCCCCATCTACAAGCTGCCGGTTTGTTGTTTAGCTGAGTTCATAAATAGAGATGAGCGAACACTAAAATGTTCGAGGTTCGAAATTCGATTCGAACAGCCGCTCACTGTTCGAGTGTTCGAATGGGTTTCGAACCCCATTATAGTCTATGGGGAACATAAACTCGTTAAGGGGGAAACCCAAATTCGTGTCTGGAGGGTCACCAAGTCCACTATGACACCCCAGGAAATGATACCAACACCCTGGAATGACACTGGGACAGCAGGGGAAGCATGTCTGGGGGCACAAAAGTCACTTTATTTCATGGAAATCCCTGTCAGTTTGCGATTTTCGCAAGCTAACTTTTCCCCATAGAAATGCATTGGCCAGTGCTGATTGGCCAGAGTACGGAACTCGACCAATCAGCGCTGGCTCTGCTGGAGGATGCGGAGTCTAAGATAGCTCCACACCAGTCTCCATTCAGGTCCGACCTTAGACTCCGCCTCCTCCGGCAGAGCCAGCGCTGATTGGCCGAAGGCTGGCCAATGCATTCCTATGCGAATGCAGACTTAGCAGTGCTGAGTCAGTTTTGCTCAACTACACATCTGATGCACACTCGGCACTGCTACATCAGATGTAGCAATCTGATGTAGCAGAGCCGAGGGTGCACTAGAACCCCTGTGCAAACTCAGTTCACGCTAATAGAATGCATTGGCCAGCGCTGATTGGCCAATGCATTCTATTAGCCCGATGAAGTAGAGCTGAATGTGTGTGCTAAGCACACTCATTCAGCACTGCTTCATCACGCCAATACAATGCATTAGCCAGTGCTGATTGGCCAGAGTACGGAATTCGGCCAATCAGCGCTGGCTCTGCTGGAGGAGGCGGAGTCTAAGATCGCTCCACACCAGTCTCCATTCAGGTCCGACCTTAGACTCCGCCTCCTCCGGCAGAGCCAGCGCTGATTGGCCGAAGGCTGGCCAATGCATTCCTATGCGAATGCAGACTTAGCAGTGCTGAGTCAGTTTTGCTCAACTACACATCTGATGCACACTCGGCACTGCTACATCAGATGTAGCAATCTGATGTAGCAGAGCCGAGGGTGCACTAGAACCCCTGTGCAAACTCAGTTCACGCTAATAGAATGCATTGGCCAGCGCTGATTGGCCAATGCATTCTATTAGCCCGATGAAGTAGAGCTGAATGTGTGTGCTAAGCACACACATTCAGCACTGCTTCATCACGCCAATACAATGCATTAGCCAGTGCTGATTGGCCAGAGTACGGAATTCGGCCAATCAGCGCTGGCTCTGCTGGAGGAGGCGGAGTCTAAGGTCGGACCTGAATGGAGACTGGTGTGGAGCGATCTTAGACTCCGCCTCCTCCAGCAGAGCCAGCGCTGATTGGTCGAGTTCCGTACTCTGGCCAATCAGCGCTGGCCAATGCATTCTATTAGCCCGATGAAGTAGAGCTGAATGTGTGTGCTTAGCACACACATTCAGCTCTACTTCATCAGGCTAATAGAATACATTGGCCAATCAGCGCTGGCCAATGCATTCTATTAGCTTGATGAAGCAGAGTGTGCACAAGGGTTCAAGCGCACCCTCGGCTCTGATGTAGCAGAGCTGAGGGTGCACAAGGGTTCAAGTGCACCCTCGGCTCTCCTACATCAGAGCCGAGGGTGCGCTTGAACCCTTGTGCAGCCTCGGCTCTGCTACATCAGAGCCGAGGGTGCGCTTGAACCCTTGTGCACACTCTGCTTCATCAAGCTAATAGAATGCATTGGCCAGCACTGATTGGCCAGAGTACGGAATTCGGCCAATCAGCGCTGGCCAATGCATCCCTATGGGAAAAAGTTTATCTCACAAAAATCACAATTACACACCCGATAGAGCCCCAAAAAGTTATTTTTAATAACATTCCCCCCTAAATAAAGGTTATCCCTAGCTATCCCTGCCTGTACAGCTATCCCTGTCTCATAGTCACAAAGTTCACATTCTCATATGACCCGGATTTGAAATCCACTATTCGTCTAAAATGGAGGTCACCTGATTTCGGCAGCCAATGACTTTTTCCAATTTTTTTCAATGCCCCCGGTGTCGTAGTTCCTGTCCCACCTCCCCTGCGCTGTTATTGGTGCAAAAAAGGCGCCAGGGAAGGTGGGAGGGGAATCGAATTTTGGCGCACTTTACCACGTGGTGTTCGATTCGATTCGAACATGGCGAACACCCTGATATCCGATCGAACATGTGTTCGATAGAACACTGTTCGCTCATCTCTATTCATAAACAGTTATCTGGTTTTCAGTGCACACCCGGACTCCTGTGTCATGCCTGCTTCACCATCAGGGCCCTTCTAAACACCATCACACCTGCTCAGAGAGAAGAGGTCCCCTCTCCAATTGGAAGTGCCCCGGGGGAATACTAGTACTACTACCGCCATCCAGTAGAGCTGCAGGACCCCCCTCGGCTGTGTCCGGCCCTGGAATGGGATTGGGATGTATGTGGAGTGTGCTCAGTCTAGCAGGTGGCGCGGCATCCACCACTATAACTCCTAACCTCCGGTCTCCTCCATTGGGTTTCGGCATACTGTACTATGAAAACTATTTATAGAGGTTATTGATGACCAATCCTTAGTTTCCGTATCCCATCAGTGGTGGTCTGACACTCAGGACCCCCACAGATCAGACGTTTATAATACCGCAATGTTAGGGTGAGCACTGCTGCCTCTTCACTGAATACCAAACAAAGCACCATACATTGTATAGGAGCCGGGCTTGGTACCGCAGTTCAGCCGCATTCACTTCATTGCAGACAGGTTATATAATGAATGAATAAGATGTCACTTGCATGAAAGGCAGAAGCAGTTCTCACTTAGGCATTGCTGCTTCAAACAGCTGATCTGTGGGTGTTCCCAGTGCTGGGCTCCCATTGATCTAATACCGAGGAGATGACATCAATATGTAAGTCATACAAATCCCATTATAACCCATAGAAGTTTTAAAAATCCAACATTACATTGAAATATTTGACAGATCTTGTTAGAGTTTGGTCGGTATTGCACAGCTATCATTCATTATATGTCACTTCAATGATCACATTACATGTCTTACTCTCATATCTGCACCCGTGCTAATACACAAGGACACAATGCAGGTTGTGGAGATTATAGATTATTTCACAGTCTTTTAAAAGCTTCTACACATAGCAAGATATCCTGTATATGTGTGGCCAAAGCTAGAAGTAGTTACTGCATTTGAATGTACCTGTAATCCAGGTAATAATGCAGGCTCTGGAGTTGTGCCTGTGCATTAACCCCTGAGGCTGACATATGCTCCCAATTCACACCATTTAACTCTTTATAGGGATTTTAGGCTAAGGCCCCATGGGGCCCCGCTGCACGATCACACTTTTAAGAGAAAGTTCACAGAGTTTTCCTCCACAGACTTTCTCTTAACATTATATCTACGGGAAAGCCGCCGGCGTTTGCGTAGATATAATTGACATGCTGCGATTTGCAAAGCCACAAAGGCTTTGCAAATCGCAGCGTGTCCGCGCTGCGATCTTCTCCGCAAAGTGGGCATGGGAATCGCATGAATTCCATCCACCTAGCAGACACTGTATGACGCTGCGATTTTTCCTGCAGCGTCTCCGCTGCGGGCAAATCGTGGCGTTTCCGGCCCGTGGGGCTATGGCCTAAGAGAGGCTTATTCATCTCCTACACAGTATTGTAAGTGGCCATTTTCTTGTGGCTGGCAAGCATGCGCAGTCGGCTTTGCCCTAGACCCGAGGCCTAGAAATCTGAAGCCAACCCCCGGAAGAAAATGTGAAGAAGACCTGTTCCTGGAGAAGATGGAGAGTTCTCTCATAGCATTGGGGATGCCTCCAGTGCTGCAAGAGAACTCATTTGCATACTGGTGAAAACCGGGATTTCTACAGAACAGCGTCGCGGAGAATACATCTAAAGGTAGGAGACAAATAGACAAAATTGATTTTAATGGTAGAATCCCTTTAAACTTTGTGGTTAATACTACTGGAGGTGTTAACAAATGAACCCCAGCAACAGCACAGGCAGCCTAAGTCCAAGGAACCTAGGGGTATCTTATGTGAGGGTTTGTTAGGGCATATTCTCTCTTATATCAAATCATATTATTGAAATATTTGATATATTATTTAAACTATTTTATCATGTCTAGGTCTTCATATAGAAGTCAATAGTGACTGTGCTATCTAAGGAGATTGACAAATGGAAGGGGCACTCTGTCTGTCCAACACAATCCTATGGCAGAGTATAGATTGTAGATTAGTTAGAAATTACAGTGCCGGCCTGTGGGGCCTTATAAGTATATAAATATAAATATGCCAAGGTACAGGTTGATAAAACAATGGTGTAAATGGTGCAGCCAGTAGTTAAAGTGACCTCAGCGGTAAATGAAGGGGTTAACCATGGCTTTCTGCCGCCTGAAGCAGACGTCAGAAAGTCGCCCCCCCCCCCCCGGAGGAGGGGGCGGGGCCGAGTGGAAGTGGGCTGGTGGGGCCGCGCGGATGAAGGGGGGCCGAGTGGAGGGGGCGGGGCCGAGCGGAGCGAGCGTCTTTAGCAGGCAGACAGCAGGCACGGAGAGGCTCCAGCAACCTCCCCAATCCACCGCTCAGTGACGGTGACCCTAAGCCAGTCCAGGACAGCTTATCCTGGACTGGCTTAGGTCAGCAAAAATGCCGCCGTCCCCGTGGCCCTGGCATAGCGCCGCCTGAAGCTGTCGCTTCAGGTCGCCTCATGGGAGGTGCAACGCTGGGTAAATGGGTAGCGACTGAAAATCATATTTAAAAAAAAGAAACAAAATTACCTTACATAGCATGACATAAGAACAGCACTGAGACTAGAATTCTTCACCATTCTTTCTGAATAACCCTGCATTACATATCTAAGGGACAAAAAAGTCTACCTTACAATAAAAATATATGAAACAAAAATATGGGGCAATACAAAAATGTAATACTTTATCATGCAAATATACAACACATAAGGGACTATTCAATAAATAAAGTATTTTTTGATGCAATTGTGCAAACCTTTAGGAAAGTCAACATTACCCCACATAACAGAATACAATTTCCCACAAAACAAGGCCTCATACTGCTATTATAATAACAAAGCTATGACTGCTGGCATACAGAAGGTTAAACATTCCTCTGGTCTGGAGGACTAAAAGTTTGGTTTATGAAGGCATTTACATTCCAAAATTCCCCTAGATATGTTATATGTACATATACATTTTGATGTGGTTAATATGCATTAATTCTGCATGACAGAATTAGGATTACAGACTTGGAGGGAGGTAGAAAATAATAGATACATAAATTATATGTGACCAGGGTCAGACTGGCCCACCGGGGGACCAGGGAATCCCCCAGTGGGCCCCGAGCCTTCACTATTAGTCCTTATTATGGGGGCCTTTATGGGGCCCTGCCGGACCAAAAAACCTAAGTGATATACACAGCAAATCTGTCAGGCCATATATGCTCATTCCAGCTTTCCTCGGTGTATACTCCCCAAAAAACCTAAGTGATATACACAGCAAATCTGTCAGGCCATATATGCTCATTCCAGCTTTCCTCGGTGTATACTCCCCAAAAAACCTAAGTGATATACACAGCAAATCTGTCAGGCCATGTATGCTCATTCCAGGTTTCCTCGGTGTATACTCCCAAAAAACCTAAGTGGTATACACAGCAAATCCGTCAGGCCATATACATTCAATCCAGCTTTCCTCGGTGTATACCCCCCAAAAACCTAAATGGTATACACAGCAGATCTGTCAGCACCCAATCACCAAACTCACCCAAACCTCAGCTGGGGGAAGCCTCCACTCACCCCAAGGGCCACAGGTCCAACTTCTACACCCAATACGTGTAAGGCGCAGAGGGATTGGAGAGGACAGGGCTGTGGTTGGCCAGGTACTCATGCAACATGTGCCTATACTTTTCCCTCCTGATACGCTAGGCTCCTCAGTGGCAGTGGTAGTTTGGCCTGGGGGCATTAACGTGTCCCAGACCTTGGAGAGTTTTCCCCTGGTGGTTGTGGACCAGATGGCAGTTGTTAGCCTATTGGAGGAAAACTCCTCTCTGCCGCTAGTGAGGGTTTACAGAAACATTTCCATCATATTCTGCACCAGTTGCTTGTGGCAATCATTTATGCGATTTTTCCTCTCCCCTACTAGAACAAAGGACGAGTTTTTTTTCTTATGCCGGGTTCGAGGATTGCAAAAATCCAGTATTGTTTGCTTTCTATGATGTGAACTATGCCTTTGTCTCTTGAAAAGCAACAAACATGAAGTCAGCCATGTGTGTCAGAGTGTTACTTGGCATGTCTTTGCTGCCCCCACGAGAAGGGTCACTCTCCATTTTCTGCATTTTCCACTCTCATTCACACCATCCATGCTGAAGCAATGGGATGCACTGAACTTCTCTCAAGCCTGATGTGGGACAGTGGCATCAAATGCCAGTTCATCCCCCTCGTCTTGTTCCGTCAGCCAATGGTGCGAAGATGACAGGAGTGTGCTCTGAATGTTTTCAGCCTAGCAGAGGCTACTTTTCACTTATGAAAATGCAGCTCTGATGCAGCAGAGCTGAGTGTGCAGCAGGGTTCACATCTCTGGTGTAGCAGTGCTTGCCATGCACTCAGCTCAGCTGCATCTCTGGTTTAGCCGAGCTGAGCGCACAGCCAGCACTGCTACATCTCGGCATAGGAATGCATTGACCTGCGTTGGTTGGCCGAATGCCATACAGAGTACAGCATTTGGCCAATCATCGCTGGTTCTGCTGGAGGAGGCGGAGTCTAAGATCTGTCCACAGCAGTCTCCATTCTGGTCTGATCTTAGACTCCGCCTCTTCACTTACGAGCCTCCAGCAGAACCAGCATTGATTGGCCAAATGCTGTACTTTGTATGGCATTCAGCCAATCAACGCTGGTCAATGCATTCCTATGGGAAAAAGTCAGCTCCTGCATATCGTAATACGTAATACAGTGACTTGGGCATGTTAGATGCCCCCAGACATGCTTCGCCTGCTGTCCCAGTTGCATTCCAGGGTGTTGGCATAATTTCCTGGGGTGTCACCTTGGACTTGGTGACCCTAGTGAGTCGAATAGTGGTTTCCCCCTAAATGAGTATTTATTTCCCATAGACTATAAAGGGGTTCAATGTTCGATCGAACAGTTGAGTATTGAGCGGTTACTTGAATCGAACTTCGAACATTTCACTGTTCGCTCATCTCTAATCATAGTATAAAAGGAGTTGTTATTGGTTATAGGACTCTGGGAATTCGGTCACACTCCATTGGCGAAAGAAAACGCTCAGACCTAAGTAATCTGTTTTCTCATCTTTCGAATGTTATAGACAAGAGCCAGTTTTTTGAGATCATGGATTTTGAGCTGAGAAGGAGTTTCCATGTAGAAATTTATGATAGAAGAACAAAGATTTGGCAACAACAAAAAATCTTTAGACCATATTTGCCAAATTATTTTTCCAGATAGTACTGTGAATGTAGGTATTTTGACAAGGAGATCATACGGCTTCTTTCTACTCATGAGATCTTTATAAGATGCAGAATAAATCCTAAATTTACATCCATTGGCCAGGACAGGAGAGACGAGATTTCACCCTTCCTTTCCTCTTATAAACCATGATGTAAATCTCTGTAAAAGTGATGTGACGGGCTTACTTTCATGGTAGTGTTAGCTCACATAAACCATTTTATGTATTTATGAGTTAATATAGGGTGCCCCCTGTCCTAGACCACCCTCAGTCGGTGTGGATAGCAGCTACAAAGTGCATTTTTACTCTAGTGGACCTGAAATATCCAGACGCACTGATTTGTGTTGTGCTTCAGCTTTCCACTGGAGGAGCTATAGGGGAATTTAACATCAGAGAAAGCCCCACTTCGAGCTGGTTACCCCTATAGGTGCAGCAAACAGTCAGCACCGGGGTGATGGACTTGAATGTCAACCTCGAGCCCAAAATAGACTTCCAGAACTTATCAGACGCAATATCTCACTGGACCTACTTGAGGTACTTTATGTTCCTTATAGGCACCCGACATGATTTTTTCTGAATAGTCAATAATGTATGAACCCTTAAAGGAAGTGTATTGCCATTTTTTTATTTATTAAAATTACATAGAAAAATTTATCACTTTTTTCAAACCTATTTTTATTTTCTGACTGTAGATTTTTTAATTTTTTTTGGACATGGTTATGGGGGTGGCTATATAAATGAGGTGCGAAGAAAACAGATTTGACCAGTTTATTAGTGTATATTGTAATGTATATTATTATATAGCTATTAAAAATTGCTAAATAAAAAAACAAATATACAATTTCAATAAAAATATATTTAACCTAAAACTTGGTCTAGAAAGTAGATCATTTTCTGGCTGCACCTTTCCCTATATCTTCTATATATGAAGAGGGGGGGCACAATTCGTCTCTAATCCCCAGAGTGTTTTGATACTGAAGGACCGCTTTCCTAGAGAAAGGTATATGTCCCAAAAGTGAGACCCACATGTATCATCTGTAAGAATATTCCTTTACATGAAAAAACAGATTTTTATGGAACATCCCTCACATTTGTATCACTTCCATTAGAAGATTATATTAGCCGAAATTCTGGATTCATTATGACATTTACAAGTTTGTACTGCGTATCATCTCCAAGTGTAATTTGGACTTGTACTCAATATCTGAAAAAATAAAACGTCTCTCCGTTCTGGAAGAACGCTTAATGTCTTGCAATCGATACAAAGTAATGCACTAAATATTTGCCTTTATGTCAATTGGCAGTGAAATTCCCTGGCAATGATATATGAGAAGAACAGACATTACACATCTGCAAAACCATTTTAATTTGATTTTTATCCAGAATAGGTTAATCTGCTCTTCTGAAATCATTCTTCAGTTTATTAAATGGCAGAGGAACAGAATCGCATGTCTTATACAACATGTTGGCCTCTGAAGCTGTAAATCTTAAAGTGGCCTCAATCTGCAATGTATTCCCGGTATTCAAAGGGTCATAGACAGGGTCTCTATATATATTCCAGGTCAAGACTGAATTTTGGGAGAGTGTGTCTCACTCATACAGTACGTGTAACCTGGGGATGAGAACACAGGTATGGGGTACACAGGGCACTACAGCTAAAATGTATTATAATGATATTCCTGATGATGTAGGGGAAAAAAATTGTCCCAAAACGCGTCAATCGTTGTTTTTAACTATTTTTTTTTTTTTTTTGTTATGTCTTTTCCTACCTTTTCACTTCTGAAATTATTTTTCTTTTATTATTATTAGAGATGAGCGAACACTAAAATGTTCGAGGTTCGAAATTCGATTCGAACAGCCGCTCACTGTTCGAGTGTTCGAATGGGTTTCGAACCCCATTATAGTCTATGGGGAACATAAACTCGTTAAGGGGGAAACCCAAATTCGTGTCTGGAGGGTCACCAAGTCCACTATGACACCCCAGGAAATGATACCAACACCCTGGAATGACACTGGGACAGCAGGGAAAGCATGTCTGGGGGCATAAAAGTCACTTTATTTCATGGAAATCCCTGTCAGTTTGCGATTTTCGCAAGCTAACTTTTCCCCATAGAAATGCATTGGCCAGTGCTGATTGGCCAGAGTACGGAACTCGACCAATCAGCGCTGGCTCTGCTGGAGGAGGCGGAGTCTAAGATCGCTCCACACCAGTCTCCATTCAGGTCCGACCTTAGACTCCGCCTCCTCCGGCAGACCCAGCGCTGATTGGCCGAAGGCTGGCCAATGCATTCCTATGCGAATGCAGAGACTTAGCAGTGCTGAGTCAGTTTTGCTCAACTACACATCTGATGCACACTCGGCAGTGCTACATCAGATGTAGCAATCTGATGTAGCAGAGCCGAGGGTGCACTAGAACCCCTGTGCAAACTCAGTTCACGCTAATAGAATGCATTGGCCAGCGCTGATTGGCCAATGCATTCTATTAGCCCGATGAAGTAGAGCTGAATGTGTGTGCTAAGCACACACATTCAGCACTGCTTCATCACGCCAATACAATGCATTAGCCAGTGCTGATTGGCCAGAGTACGGAATTCGGCCAATCAGCGCTGGCTCTGCTGGAGGAGGCGGAGTCTAAGATCGCTCCACACCAGTCTCCATTCAGGTCCGACCTTAGACTCCGCCTCCTCCAGCAGAGCCAGCGCTGATTGGCCGAATTCCGTACTCTGGCCAATCAGCGCTGGCCAATGCATTCTATTAGCTTGATGAAGCAGAGTGTGCACAAGGGTTCAAGCGCACCCTCGGCTCTGATGTAGCAGAGCCGAGGGTGCACAAGGGTTCAAGTGCACCCTCGGCTCTCCTACATCAGAGCCGAGGGTGCGCTTGAACCCTTGTGCAGCCTCGGCTCTGCTACATCAGAGCCGAGGGTGCGCTTGAACCCTTGTGCACACTCTGCTTCATCAAGCTAATAGAATGCATTGGCCAGCGCTGATTGGCCAGAGTACGGAATTCGGCCAATCAGCGCTGGCCAATGCATCCCTATGGGAAAAAGTTTATCTCACAAAAATCATAATTACACACCCGATAGAGCCCCAAAAAGTTATTTTTAATAACATTCCCCCCTAAATAAAGGTTATCCCTAGCTATCCCTGCCTGTACAGCTATCCCTGTCTCATAGTCACAAAGTTCACATTCTCATATGACCCGGATTTGAAATCCACTATTCGTCTAAAATGGAGGTCACCTGATTTCGGCAGCCAATGACTTTTTCCAATTTTTTTCAATGCCCCCGGTGTCGTAGTTCCTGTCCCACCTCCCCTGCGCTGTTATTGGTGAAAAAAAGGCGCCAGGGAAGGTGGGAGGGGAATCGAATTTTGGCGCACTTTACCACGCGATGTTCGATTCGATTCGAACATGGCGAACACCCTGATATCTGATCGAACATGTGTTCGATAGAACACTGTTCGCTCATCTCTAATTATTATTATTGTTATGGAATAAAAGTTACATTTTATGGAGCCAGGAAGTCTTGGATCCTTTCTACTCTATTTGTGACTTTATACGGCTTTGATTAGTCCCAAAGATGGATTGTGCACCCTGAAGCCTCCAAGTATTACTGGTAACCAAAACTTTTTTGTATTTTTTGTAGAGGTGTAACTATTCGGGGTGCAGACGGACCTCAGCCTGGAGGTGTAAACAGAGGTGGACTTGGCATTCCAGAGGCCCCCTAATGCTGTTTTAATTTACCCCCAAGCAATATAACACCCCCTTTGTTGGCCCTCACATAGTTTACTGCCTTCTTTACTAGCCCTCACACAGTATATTGGCCCCTTTACTGGCCTTTATGCAGTATAATAATGCCTTTATTGGCCTCCACCCAGTATACTGCCTCCTTTACTGGTCCCCACACAGTATATTGACCCCTTTACTGCACTCTATGCAGTAGAATGATGCCTTTATTGGCCTCCACCCAGTATACTGCCTCCTTTACTGGTTTCCACCCAGTATACTGCCTCCTTTACTGGCTTCCACCCAGTATACTGCCTCCTTTACTGGTCCCCACACCGTATATTGACCCCTTTACTGGACTCTATGCAGTAGAATGATGCCTTTATTGGCTTCCACCCAGTATACTGCCTCCTTTACTGGCTTCCACCCAGTATACTGCCTCCTTTACTGGCTTCTACCCAGTATACTGCTTTCTTTACTGGCTTCCACCCAGTATACTGCCTCCTTTACTTGCCCCCACAGAGTATATTGGCCCCTTTACTGGCCTCTATGCAGTATAATGATGCCTTTATTGGCCTCCACCCAGTACATTGCCTTTTTTTTTTTTTTTTTTAATGTAGATTGTGAGCCTCACATAGAGCTCACAATGTACATTTTTCCCTATCAGTATGTCTTTTTTTGGAATATGGGATGGAAATCCATGCAAACACGGGGAGAACATACAAACTCATTGCAGATGGTTTTTTGCCCTTGGCGGGATTTGAACACCAGGACCCAGTGCTGCAAGGCTGCAGTGCTAACCACTGAGCCACCGTGTGGCCCCTTACATTGCCTTCTTTTCTAGCCCTTACACAGTATATTGCTCCATTTCATGACCTCACACAATCTACTGCCCTCTTTATTGGGCCCCACATTAGGCAGTTACTTTTTGTATTATTCTAAAAGGTAGCAGCCAATTTACTTACCAATCCCTGCTCCTGTCCAGGTCTACCTCCTCTTCAGCTCCCCCCTACTATTGCTTACTACATCTGGTCACTGATAAATGTTAGAAAATGGTGTCCAGACGTTATTCATTGCTGAGCGGTGTTGCATCAGAGAGTAGACTGATTTAAAAAAAAAAAATCATAACGCAACCCAGCACTGCAAGGCTCCCTGATCTCTGGCCTCATACCATTACATGGCTGCATTATGGCCAATTTAACCCCAGGTCTTAAAGGCACCCCTCCCCTTTGCCTATATTGTGAGGTAATTACTATAAATTTAAAGGGATTCTACCATTAAAACACTTTTTTTTTTCTCGTTGGCATGACAGAATAGCCTTAAGATGTCTTCTGCGCCCGTATGCCCCTGCCCGTATGCCCCCGCCATTTTTCACCGGTATGCAAATGAGTTCTCTCGCAGCACTGGAGGTGGGCCCCAGTGCTCAAACAGCACTTCGGGCTTCCCCAATGCTGCAAGAGAACTCTCCAGTGCTGCCTTCATCTTCTTCAGGAACGGGGTCTTCACCACAACTTCTTCCGGGGGTCGACTTCAAACTTCTAGGCCTTGGGCCTAGGGCAAAGCCAACTGCGCATACCTGCCGGCCGCTTGCTTGTGTTATGTAGACATTGAGGATGTACATAGAAATGATGGAGCCCCATAGCAAAAGTCATAGTTGGACCCACTCCCCTCCGAAAAGAAAAAATAACCCTGATATTGAAACACAATGGTTGAAGAAGTTATGTATTTTCTCTTGATGTTATTATATATCTAAATGCATTTGAATACTAAAAAAATAAAAATACAAGAATACAATGAGCAGCAATTATATCTGTGCACTTACCAAGATCTATTCTGTAACCCTTTCAATTACATTTTATTCCGTAGTCTCCTTTATTCGACTGTGTACTGACTTAGGGATGAGCGAACCAATTCAGATTGAACTGGATTTGACCAATATTTTACAAAACTTTGAGGCTCACCCAGAACCTTGAACTCTTGGAGTTCAATTTTACTTTGTGGTCTTCTCAAACTGAAGGCCCGGGGAGGTGAGTAAAAGTAAGGCTTATATGTCTCACCTCTCCTGGGCATCCGGTGATCTACTGGTGTCCTCTTCAGGCCTCTTCCAGCTTCTGGCTGATGTCATACCATGCACCCCAGGGTTACAGTTGAGACTTGTGATTGTCTCAGGTTATGTGGGGCTCGCCAATTCCTTGGCCCTAGAGAATGTGATATCAGTCAGAGGTTGAAAGAGGGCTGAAGAGGACTGTGCCCGCCACGAGATGTACAGGAGAGGTGAGTATTACTTTTATTTTTATTTTTCCTCATCTCCCCATTGCTTCCGCTTACTATAGTCTGGGTTCTGAGGAGGCCTCAAAGTATAATAAAAACAATATCTATTTATGCTGATGAAGGACCGATTCTCACCGATATTTCTTGAAACAAATCTAGGGAGGTTTACTACTGTTTCATTGAAAGGATTAATGATCTCCTGATCATGTCACTGGTTGGAAGTATTTGCTTTAAAATTTGACCACTTGCGGATCCTGTAACTCTCTTGATTCGCAAAAGCTTACAGCTTGTCCTTCGTAGCACAATTTCAATACTGAGGAGTGTATGTGATATTATACAGTTAGGTCCAGATATATTTGAACAGTGACACAAAGTTTTGGCATTTTGGCCAAAACACATTAAAGATTCAGTTATATAATCAGTATGGGCTTAAAGTGCAGACATTCAGCTTTAATTCGAGGTTGTTCACATCCTAATTGGAGGAAGGGTTGAGGAATTACAGCTTGGAACATGTAGCTGCTTCTTTATCAAGGGGTCAAAGGTAATTGGACAATTATCTTTAAAGAACTCAATGGGCTGCATGGGCTATCCCCTTGTCATTACATCATCAATAAAGCAGGTCAAATGTCTGGAGTTCACTCTAGGTGTGGCATTAGCATTTGGAAGCTGTTGCTGTGAACCCACAACATGCGGTCAAAGGAGCTCTCAGTGGATGTGACAGAACATCATTAGGTTGTTAAAAAAAGAAATTCATTAGTGAGATAGCAGAAATGTTAATAGTTTGGTACAGTCTGGTAAAAAATAGAGTGCACTGGTGAGCTAGGGAACGCAAAAAGTCCAGGAAATCCACAGAAGACAACAGCTATCACAGAATTCTTTCTATGGTGAAGAAAATCCCCTTCACAACATCCACCTAAGTGAACAAACACTCTTCAGAAATTCATTGTAGCACTATTTGTACTATTTAAAGAGGATATTTCATGTACTTGGGTACATGCGGTTTTATGTACTGTTAGAAAACCGACAGTGCCCTGAATTCAGCGCAATGTCTGCTTTTCCGTTATGTGCCCTGGAGGAAGAGATATTGGTGCAATTGTCGATAGCTTTTCACTGTCAGAAGGGCGTTCCTGGCAGTCTAGCTGGGAACGCCCCTCCTGACAGTACTGTCCATAGCTCTATACCAGGGGTAGGGAACGTACGGCTCTCCAGCTGTTGCAAAACTACAACTCCCAGCATGCATACTGGCACTGCTGTTCTGGGAACTCCCATGGAAGTGAATGGAGCATGCTGGGAGTTGTAGTTTCACAGCAGCTGGAGAGCCAAAGGTTCCCTACCCCTGCTCTATACTGTCAGAGGGGTGTTCCTTAATACCCAGCTATGACACTGAGCAGTGGGGATCACCCCCCCCCAGTACTAGTCTATGGGTGAGTACTGTCAGGATGGGGGAGGGAGGTGTTCTTCACCTCTCAGCGTCATTGCTGGGCGGTAAGGAATTCCCCCTCTGAAAGTATAGCGCTACGGACAGTAATGTTAGCAGGGGCATTCCCAGCTAGACTGTCAGGAACGCCCTTCTGACAGTGAAGAGCTATTGCTAAATGCACCAATATCTCTTCTCTAGGGGCATATTACAGGAAAGCCCAGGCTTTCTAGCGGTATATAAAACTGCACGTGCCCAAGGACATGAAAGGTCCTCTTTAAGTCTACCATAAAGAATAGACTTCTTGAGAGCAAATAAAAAATGTTCACCACAAGGTGTAAACCATTAACCAGCCTCAAAAATAGAAAGGCCAGATTACTTTGCCAAAAAAAAAACATCTAAGAAAGCCAGCCCAATTCTGGAACTGCATTCTTTGAACAAGTGTAACTAAGATCAACCTGTGCCAAAATGATGGGAATAAGAAAGTATGGTGCACACCAGATCATCTGAAAAATATGGTGCAGGCAGTGTGATGGCATGGACATACATGGTACTGAGTCACTAGTGTTTATTTGACAGAAGACAACAGCTGGATGAATTCTGAAGGGTACAGGGGTACAGGGGTACTTACTGCTCAGATTCAACCAAGCACTTTACAGTAACGATGGACAATGACCCCAAAAAATATTTACCAAAGCCACCCAGGAGTTTTTTTAAGGCAATGTTGAGGAATATTATGAGTCAATCACCAGATCTCAATACAATCACACATTCCTTTCACTTTCCTAAAACAAAATGTGGGGCAGAAAGACCCTGAAGAGACTGAAGACAACTGCAGTTAAGACCTAGCAAAGTAGTAGAAAGGAGGACACCCAGTGCCCATGGTGATGTCCGTGGCTTTCAGACTTCAGACAGTTATTGCCTGCAAATGATTCTCTACAAAGTATTAAAAATGAACATTTTATTGATGGTAATTGTTAATTTTTCACTTACTTTTGCATTCCAGAAATAAGGAGACTTTATAGAAAAACGGTCGCAATTCCTAAATGTTTCACAAGATATATTCATTCCCCCCATTGCATTAAACCTGAAAGTATAGACTACACTTGTATCTTAGTTGTTCCATATCCAATGTGGTGGCCGCACAGCCCAAGTCATGAACATTGTGTAGCTGTCCAAATATTTCTGGATCCAACTGTATTTCTTGATAAATTGTAATCCTTAACCTTACTGGAGAACAGATAAGGGTGGACACTTCTGTCTGTGACTGTCATTGCAATGATGGAGAAAAATTGTGCCATGACCCAACTACTTAGAAAGTAACAGCTTGTATATAGTAGATATGATATTGTATAATATGATAAGCTTATAATATACAATTTTAATAACAGGTCGACAGGACTATGTGCGTGTAATAGATATCTGCACAGTAGTCGCCTACTCGCCTGGGACCAACAATTCAATAAATATTTGTTACAAGCGCTTGGCATATTTATTTCATCCTATGGGCATTTGCAGGAAACAAGCAATGTATTTTTCACTCCCTCCAAGTATGGTAACAGGCATAAGGTCATGCGAGTGTTGGGAAGATCGTTGCAGCTAGAGGCTCATTAGCTCCCAGCAAGCAATAGCCAGATGAGGCAGTGCGAGATTTCCCTTTCATCATTCATGCTTGAAAGAAATCTGTCAGCAGCCCCTTGCTCTTAAAACAATGTGAATTTAGGTGGCAGCAATCTCATTAGTTCCAGGATATTATTCACTGAAACGAAGGGAAGGAATTCTGTATTAAAAAATAATCAAGACTGATCGGATATTGTAATAAAGACACCAGGAGCGAAAGATTGCTTAACAAACAGTGAGATGTACATGGAAGGTAATGTAAATTATGGGGTAGGGTTAATGCTGCGTATTCTGCTACAGGAGGTGGCAACCCGTCATTAGGTTTAGGGTGAAAGCAAGGTGAACAATATAGGTAGCGGAGGGGGTGTCATTAGAAAGGGGATTGGCTGTCATTGGCATATGAAATGAATTAGCTCATATACAGTCCTATGAAAAAGTTTGGGCACCCCTATTAATCTTAATCATTTTTTGTTCTAAATATTTTGGTGTTTGCAACAGCCATTTCAGTTTGATATATCTAATAACTGATGGACACAGTAATATTTCAGGATTGAAATGAGGTTTATTGTACTAACAGAAAATGTGCAATATGCATTAAACCAAAATTTGACCGGTGCAAAAGTATGGGCACCCTTATCATTTTATTGATTTGAATTCCCCTAACTACTTTTTACTGACTTACTGAAGCACAAAATTGGTTTTGTAACCTCAGTGAACTTTGAACTTTATAGCCAGATGTATGCAATCATAAGAAAAGGTATTTAAGGTGGCCAATTGCAAGTTGATCTCCTATTTGAATCTCCTCTGAAGAGTGGCATCATGGGCTACTCAAAACAACTCTCAAATGATCTGAAAACAAAGATTGTTCAACATAGTTGTTCAGGGGAAGGATACAAAAAGTTGTCTCAGAGATTTAACCTGTCAGTTTCCACTGTGAGGAACATAGTAAGGAAATGGAAGACCACAGGGACAGTTCTTGTTAAGCCCAGAAGTGGCAGGCCAAGAAAAATATCAGAAAGGCAGAGAAGAAGAATGGTGAGAACAGTCAAGGACAATCCACAGACCACCTCCAAAGAGCTGCAGCATCATCTTGCTGCAGATGGTGTCACTGTGCATCGGTCAACTATACAGCGCACTTTGCACAAATAGAAGCTGTATGGGAGAGTGATGAGAAAGAAGCCGTTTCTGCACGTACGCCACAAATAGAGTTGCCTGAGGTATGAAAAAGCACATTTGGACAAGGCAGCTTCATTTTGGAAACAAAAATTGAGTTGTTTGGTTATAAAAAAAGGCGTTATGCATGGCGTCCAAAAAGAAACAGCATTCCAAGAAAAACACATGCTACCCACTGTAAAATTTGGTGGAGGTTCCATCATGCTTTGGGGCTGTGTGGCCAATGCCGGCATCGGGAATCTTGTTAAAGTTGAGAGTCGCATGGATTCCACTCAGTGTAGCAGTCAGTAGTAGCCCCTATTGTCTTAACAGTGGTGTTTTGCTGCCATCTACTGGTATGAAGAAATATAGCCTTGGACTGTACTACTGTGAGACAATAATCACCCTGTTCTGTTTGGTAAATGGTGCGGTCCAGAGGAAGTGACGTGGGCAGCGTGGTGTGGATCCAGAGTGTGTGCTGTGAGGACCTGTGAGAGGCCATTGCTGCTGTAGGCCATAGTAGAAGGCCTGAAACACTGCAGAGACTGACTGGAGAAAGCGGCAGTGTTGTGGAGATTGTTCTGGGGACTAAAGCCAGCCTGTGCCTTGGACTGTGTTCAGACCTTCACCCAAGACAGAAGCAAGCCAGAGTCTGCTGAGTTCCTGGACAGGCCTGCATCGAGGGAGCACCACAGAGAGCAGAGAGAGACTGTATAAACCCGGTACCGTACAAGTATCTCAGGGACAGCTAGGGCCAGTTTATAGCGGGCGTTATCCTCATACTGTTATATGTAACTTAGTTTTATTGTGTTGATTCCTTCCCATTTTCCATAAGTAAAGTGTGTTATATACCTGCCAGTGTGCGTCTGTCTCCTAGTCGCGGATGCTTGTTACCTGCTGGCCCGTACTTACATTTTGGCGTAGTCGGCAGGATTCGAACCTGCGCGGGGACATGTCGGACAGGGAAGAGGGAACCTCTGCCGGGTCAAGCTCAGGCGCCCCAGCTGATAGTCCCAATGTAGCTGTTTTACCAGGAAGGAGAATGGTGCCACCGGGCTCAGTGATGAGCCAAGTGACAAAATTTAATGGATGTAATATGACGGTAGCTGAATGGGCAGATCAGATACGAGGCTTACAGCAGATATATGACATTGCACCAGATGTGATAGTACAGTTAGCCACACTGACGCTGACAGGGGACGCCAAGACGACTGTCAGGCTACAACCAGCTAATGAGAAAAAGACATTTGATGAAGTAGTGACTTTGTTAGAGACCATTTATGGAGAGACAGCATCATTAGGTTCCCTAAAGGTCAGGTTCTTTCAGCGAACCCAGTCAGAAACTGAAACTCTCCCTCAGTATGCCAATGCCCTACAAGAACTACTCAATGACGTTAGGGAAAAAGGGGGAACCAACGCTATAGCCGACTATGACCGTACTCTCCGAGACCAGTTTGTCATAGGAATACGTGACAAGATCATAGCAGAGGCAATGCAAGATGAGATAAGGAGACGGCCACAATCTACCTTCAGTGACATACGGGTGGAGGCAATTTACCGTGCGAATAGTAAAGTGACAGAGCCACAGGTGAGACAGAGTGTCACACTAAGTCAAGGGGCTGAAGCAGCAGCTATAGGAAAAGCCAGAGACCTGGAGTCCATTATTCAGAAACTACAGGTACAAGTAGAATACCTAACAAAGCGCTGCGAAGATTATGCACAGCAGGCCAAGAGAGGCTATGAAGGAGGAAGAGTGAATAAAGTACCTGAGAGTGGAGTGTCAGGGGCCTACCGAGGGGGCCCAGAACAGGACCGAGAACGTTGGGTCTACCGAGGGGGCCCAGAGAGACGACCACCTTGGCGAGAGATCCAGTGCTGGGTGTGTGGAAGACTGGGACATGTCGCTGCAAAATGCCCAGACAAGTTCCCAAGACAGCCGCCTTTAAACTAGAAGGTTCCAGCGCAGCGGGGCATGCGTTGGAAGGGAATAAAAGAGTGAAGGAAGTTAAGAGCCCTGATGATACACTGATTGCAGCAAGCCCAGTATTGCAGGTCAAGATGAATGATGTTCTTGTTACTGGAATGATAGATACGGGATCACAGGTTACCACTATGGGAAGAGAATGTTATGAACGGTACTTCCAACAGTCTGCCCAGTATGACCCTGGGATGTTTGTGAGTGTGGTGGCAGCCAATAACCTACCTGTCCCGGTATGCGGAGTAGTCTGGATGGACGTGAACATATGCGGCCGAGACTTAGGCAGAAGAGGTATTATCGTAGTCCAGGAGGGCTATGATAAACAGATCCCCGTAATTTTAGGGATGAATATTCTGAAGGACATGGACCACCTGCTGTTTGCTAGAGATGGGCATAATTATTGGAGAGAAGCTACTGCTCACCAACCCACTCGGGCTGCCTTACAGCGATTAATAAGGATGTGTGGACTACAGAGAGCCACCGGTGGAGAACAGCCCGTGGGCTGTATTACTGTTCCTCATCACACCAAGATAACACTACCAGCTGAAAGAGAGACTATTATATCGCTACCACTGGGCACCACTCGGAAATTAGAAGGCCTCTCTGTCATGATTGACCCATTATCTAACCAGAGCGGGTGCACTAATGTGCTTGTGGCTCGCTCCTTGTCTGTGGTAACCCAGGGGAGAGTGTTGGTGCGGTGTGTCAATACCCATAACCAGAGTTTAGATCTGACTCCAGGTAGCCTCCTTGCCAAGGTCTATGCTGTCCCAGCTGAAATACGAAAGGCGACACCTTTAGAACTGACCCCGTCCGGGAAGGGGGAATGGTCAGTGACCGTGTCCACAGAAGCAGAAGGGCTCATTGTCTCCCATGAAGAAGGGCGGTTGCTGCGGGAACGGATGAAGTTAAATGTTTCCCGATTCACCACTGATCAAGTCAGAAAGATAGACCAGTTGCTAGGAGAACACAAGGCCTCATTTGCACGACATGAGAATGACTTTGGCTGTGCACAGGGAATCTATCACGAAATACCCACTGGAGATGCGGCTCCCATCCGAGAGAGATATCGGCAGATACCACCCCAACAGTACCAAGAAGTGAAAGATCTGCTGAATTCAAT
The DNA here is from genome assembly GCF_031893055.1 of Leptodactylus fuscus. Taxonomy (NCBI): domain Eukaryota; kingdom Metazoa; phylum Chordata; class Amphibia; order Anura; family Leptodactylidae; genus Leptodactylus; species Leptodactylus fuscus. The sequence goes on from NC_134265.1 coordinate 42,933,056, forward strand.
GCTGGAGAATGGAGTTGTTAGAGAAAGTCAAAGCCCTTGGGCTGCACCAGTGGTGTTAGTCAAAAAGAAGGACGGATCTTTAAGGTTCTGCGTGGATTATCGTAGACTGAACTCCTGCACTGTACGTGACTCTTACCCGCTCCCCCGTATTGAAGAATCGCTTACGGCCTTAGGCAAGGCCCGTTACTTCTCGTCCCTGGATTTAGCAAGTGGCTACTGGCAGGTCCCCATGAGTGAGAAAGACAAAGGGAAGACGGCTTTCATCCTCCCAATGGGTCTATATGAGTTCAACCGTATGCCTTTTGGTCTGACCAATGCCCCGGGTACATTCCAACGGCTCATGGAGAAATGTCTGGGCGATTTCAATTTCGAATTCACTCTGATTTACCTCGATGACATCATTGTCTACTCCGCTACATTCGAAGATCATCTTCAGAAGCTGGGGCAGGTTTTTAGAAGACTGAGAGAGCACGGTTTGAAGTTGAAGCCCAGTAAGTGTCGCCTGTTACAGGAAGAAATTGAATATTTGGGACATCGAATATCAGGACGTGGAGTGCAGCCATCCAGTGAGAAGATTGCGGCTGTGCGAGACTGGCCCACTCCTACCACCCCACGAGAGGTCCGTGCCTTCTTAGGGCTTGCTGGATATTACAGGCGATTTATGAAAGACTTTGCACACAAAGCTGAACCACTGAATGCGCTATTGAGGAATACCGCTAGGGGTCCAAAGGCTCAATGCGTGCCTTGGGGTATCGAACAAGAGAGAGCATTTCAAACTCTGAAAGATGCTTTGACCAACCCTCCAATTCTGGCATATGCTGATTACCATCTACCCTTTCAGCTTTATACAGACGCCAGCCAATATGGTCTTGGGGCAGTACTCTCCCAAATCCAGAATGGAGAAGAAAGAGTGATCGCATATGGCAGCCGGTCATTACGAGACTCTGAAAGAAACCCTGCTAATTACAGCTCCTTCTGCTTGGAGTTATTAGCCCTTGTGTGGGCAATGACTGAGACGTTTGCGGGGTACCTCACTGGGGCAGAAGTACAAGTGTTGACGGACAACAATCCACTGGCACATTTGGATAATGCGAAGCTAGGTGCCCTGGAGCAACGGTGGATGGCCCGACTTTCTAAGTACCGCTACAGTGTGAAATATCGCTCCAAAAATGAGAATCAGAATGCCGATGCATTGTCCCGAGTCACTACCCAACCACCGGTCGGGGACATAGATCAAGAATTAGAATCAACAGAGGTACCTGATTTCACCCAGTTTTCCCAGAAGGTGGTGACTGCTCGACAGAGCGAAATACTGGGAACTCAAGTAGCTCCCTTCCTGGGCCCAACCCACCAAGAATGGATTGGGCTCCAGCAATGTGATCCAAGCCTGGCACTGCTATGCCGTTGTGTTAAAAAGGGGTGCAAGCCTACTATTGACGAAAGAGACCAGCTGTCACCCGAAGTATTAGCGGTACTGGGGCAGTGGAACCGATTGGAGATGAGAGACGGGATCCTACGACGGCGTGTATATTTGCCAACTGAGATTGACGCCTGTTATCAAATTGTAGTGACTACTGACCTGGCCCGACCACTAGCCGCCGAGGTACATCGTAGGAATGGCCACTTTGGAGCTGAGAAGACCTTTAGGTGGCTCCAACGATTGATCTTCTGTCCGAGTCTCCGCTTCATTGTTGAAGAAGTATGTCGTGATTGCAGAGCATGCGAAATCAACAAAGCAGTTGAACAGAGGGCTCCAACACAGACCATAGTGACGAAAGAGCCACTTGAAGTATTGATGATTGACTATCTCGCCATGGGATATTCTGCAAGTGGGCATCAGTATTGCTTAGTTATGGTAGATCACTTTACCAAATTTGCTGTAGCCGTTGCAACAAAGGACCAGACTGCTGAGTCGGCTGCTGAGGCCCTGTGTCACCACTTCATACGAGTGTACGGCTGCCCGCAACGCATTCACTCTGACCAAGGCGCCTGCTTCGAGGGGCGAGTCATGCAAGAGGTGCAACGTATTTATGGAATGAAAAAGTCACGCACCACCCCATACCACCCACAGGGAAACGGGGCATGTGAACGATTTAACCGCACATTACTTCAGATGATCCGCACCTTGGAAGCCGACAAGAAGCGACAATGGCCGCAGTACCTGCCTGAATTGTTGTGGGCCTATAATAATCAAGTCCACTCTGTCACAGGGTACGCCCCATATGTTCTCTTCTTTGGGCGATCCGGAAAAGGTGTGGGAGACCTCAACCTCGAAGACACCGATGAATTTCCTTATCGAGGTCTGCCCACTTGGATTCAGGCTCACCGTCAGAGATTAGAGACTGTCCATCGGATAGTACGCGAGAGACTACAAGAACAAGTTCACCCTAATCATCGGCCGGTGCAGGACACCCCTCTTAAAGTGGGCGACTTAGTCTTGGTACGAGTAAAGAAGCCACTAGGGAAATTGGACAGTAGGTGGGAACCTGACCCTTACTGCATTGTGGCCCACCCTCATGTTGATAGTCCCGTTTACCAAGTCCAAAATACCCTGACCAAGCAGAAGCGGACGCTACACCGTGACATGTTACGCCCATGTCAGTCTCAGGGACCAGTTCAGAACGACAGGGAGGAAGTGATTATGACACACCCCTCCACAAATGAGCCCTGGTTGTGGGATGACGATGATGATAACGGGGGTGTTGTGGAAGCTGTGACCACCCCGACAGTAACTGGGCCTGCAACAGTAGTGACACCCCCGACTGCCATATCTGACCGTCCTAATGAGAGACCGACCTCTACACTTGCTGACGATATGACAAGCTTGCGGCGGACTAGTCGTTCTACAGCGGGTGTACCGCCAGTGCGCTATGCCCAGAATGAGTTTGTTTGGCCAGCGGCCCATCGTTACATCACAACATTACGATTACAGAAATGTGTTGATGGAGCTATTGTTGTCAGGGACTGCCAACATTCGACTGGGGGGGTATGTAGCAGTCAGTAGTAGCCCCTATTGTCTTAACAGTGGTGTTTTGCTGCCATCTACTGGTATGAAGAAATATAGCCTTGGACTGTACTACTGTGAGACAATAATCACCCTGTTCTGTTTGGTAAATGGTGCGGTCCAGAGGAAGTGACGTGGGCAGCGTGGTGTGGATCCAGAGTGTGTGCTGTGAGGACCTGTGAGAGGCCATTGCTGCTGTAGGCCATAGTAGAAGGCCTGAAACACTGCAGAGACTGACTGGAGAAAGCGGCAGTGTTGTGGAGATTGTTCTGGGGACTAAAGCCAGCCTGTGCCTTGGACTGTGTTCAGACCTTCACCCAAGACAGAAGCAAGCCAGAGTCTGCTGAGTTCCTGGACAGGCCTGCATCGAGGGAGCACCACAGAGAGCTGAGAGACTGTATAAACCCGGTACCGTACAAGTATCTCAGGGACAGCTAGGGCCAGTTTATAGCGGGCGTTATCCTCATACTGTTATATGTAACTTAGTTTTATTGTGTTGATTCCTTCCCATTTTCCATAAGTAAAGTGTGTTATATACCTGCCAGTGTGCGTCTGTCTCCTAGTCGCGGATGCTTGTTACCTGCTGGCCCGTACTTACATCAGTATCAGCAGATTCTTGAGAATAATGTTGAAGAATCAGTGACGAAGTTGAAGTTACGCCGGGGATGGATATTTCAGCAAGACAATGATCCAAAACACCGCTCCAAATCCTCAGGCATTCATGCAGAGGAACAATTACAATGTTCTGGAATGGCCATCCCAGTCCCCAGACCTGAATATCATTGAACATCTGTGGGATGATTTGAAGCGGGCTGTCCATGCTCGGCGACCATCTAACTTAACTGAACTTAAATTGTTTGTCCAAAATACCTTTATCCAGGATCCAGGAACTGATTAAAAGCTACAGGAAGCGACTAGAGGCTGTTATCTTTGCAAAAGGAGGATCTACTAAATATTAATGTCACTTTTCTGTTGAGGTGCCCATACTTTTGCACCGGTCAAATTTTGGTTTAATGCATATTGCACATTTTCTGTTAGTACAATAAACCTCATTTCAATCCTGAAATATTACTGTGTCCATCAGTTATTAGATATATCAAACTGAAATGGCTGTTGCAAACACCAAAATATTTAGAACTAAAAATGATTAAGATTAATAGGGGTGCCCAAACTTTTTCATAGGATTGTATATATATATATATATATATATATATATATATATATATATATATATATGATAAGATAATTCTTTAATAGTCCCAAAGTGGGGAAATTTCAGTATGTTACAGCAGCATAGTAATACAGATACAGGATGATGCACAGTAATATTTTACGGAAGTAGGCACACATAAGCTGAGAAGAGAAGATATACTAGGAGTCCATAGCAGCTAAGGAACAGAAGAAGAAAGAAGGAAGACTTCATAGTCTTCATAGTCATAATCATTTTCTGTATGGAGTGATCTTCGCTTGGTCTGATGTAGATTGGAAGGAAGGACTTGCGATAACGCTGCTTCTCACACTTGCTAAGTGCCGTCAAGGGATTTGTTCTCCCACATGGAGCTCACCACGGACAGTATCCTTCTGTCACCCACCACCTGTACTGGGTCCAGGGGCTCCCCAGGACAGAGCTGGCCCTTATGATCCGCCTGTCATGTCTATATCTGTCCCTGGTTGATATACTGCTCCCCCAGCAGTCCACACCAAAAAAGATGGCTGAAGCAACCACAGATTTGAAAAAGGCCCCAAAAGGTCGCCCCTGGACTCCGAAGGCCCTCAGCCTCCTGAGCAGGTAGAGTCTGCCGTGACCCTTTCTGTTCAGCGCCTCCAGGTGATCGGAGGCTCTGAATTAATCCTGATATATATCATATATATCACATATATCATATACAACTTCTCACTCCCTGGATCTGCATTGACGTGCAGGATCAGCAGCCTTTTTCTGGCCCATTAATGAGCCAAGGACTCACACCTGGGCTGAGGCCTACTCAAGACCAGCACTGGACCACACATATGTCAGAAACCTGGGGTAGATATAGTGATATTCCAGCAGTATTGAAAATAGAATTGAGTTCCACAGTCAGGACAGCATCAGGAATGCCGCGCAACTTGACATTATTGTTCTTCTGATCATCAATCTGGAGTAGAAGATGGCGGTTGAACATGCGTTGGGTAGACAAGGACTGTTCCACAGCCGTCAATCGATGGTCAATAGAGTCGGTTTGTTGCTGCTGGGTAGAAACCTGTACCGAAAGAGACTGGAGATTCAGATTTAAAGCCCAACAAAATCTTATCTTGCTTCTCCTCCACTCTGCGGACCATAGCCTCCAAGTCCATTTTAGCAGGCATAGCATGGAGGAGCTCCCAGATATCCGACAGTATAGGTCGCTTGTGGCAATGAGGTGATTTAGATGAATCGGAGGAGTCAGAGACAAGAGGGGCACGTAGGGCCGCTGGTGTTGCAGAGAAGTCCATTTCCAGGTTAGACAGAGGAACAGACCTGGGGTCGTCACCCCATGGGGGGTGAAGCTGAGAGGCAGCGGAGGATAGCAGAGAGTTCATGGCCCCAGGGGTCTGGGCTAATCTCTCAGTAATAGAGCAAGTGGAGTCCAGCAGGGGGGGCTTATTGGAGGTGAGGAGCTCAGTAGGCTGGACCAGGGCACCCCTCTGAGAAAGGTCGGGGGCCTGGAGAGGCATCTGAGGAGGAGTTGCAGATAGGGGGGCTGCCGGAGGTCCCAGTGAGGGAGAAGGCAGAACAGCAGGCAAATCCCCATCCTGCAGGGGCACCGAGGACATGGGAGGGAGCTGTGCAGCTGCCGGGGTGGTGTGACAGTTTGACAAGTGGGGGAGGGGGACAGCCAGGAGGGGACCGCCACCATTATTGGGCCCAGAACGGAGCATTTGTACCTTGTCAGTAGCCGGCCACGGGGTCCCCATATCGGGGAGCTGCAGAGGAGCCTTAGAAGGACCAGAGGGAGCCGTGAAGAGAGGATGCCGAGCTGGGGAAGCACTAGGTTGCGGAGGCGGGACCTCCGTCCCCTTCGTTGCAGCGCGCGCTGGCGCCATCTTGGAGCTGCCGGGCAGAGAGGAGGGAGACACTGCTGAGAGGAGAAATCTCGCCAGCTGCGGCTCAACCCGGGAGGAGGAGGCAGATTTACGTCCCATCCGACGGACCATGGTAGAGGGAGAAGGTAACCGAGATATCAGGCTAAAAAGCTGCTGGGGATCGGGAGCTCTGGAGAGATATGTCTGCATGGCACCATTACCTAGGCCACACCCCACCCATTTGTTTTAATCTGTGACTGTAGTAATCTGTTCTCAGAGACCTACTAACAGCACTAACTTCAGCTCCAATCCTATATCTTCTTTTGCTGGTGCTAGAATGAAATTTTTTCCTCTCTCTTCTAGTAGCCACTTCAAGGCTCTTGGAAGCTAGCAGACCCACTCTCTCTAGTAGCCTTGGGATGGAGTCTGCTATGTTACAACACCAGGCACCTAGGTGTATTCTGACCCAAGAATAGTCCCCAAAATATGTTAAGGCCATAACTCTAAAAACTTAAAAGGGCTTTTCGGGCTAAGATTATTGATAACTGATTCTAAAGATAGATCATTAATAGGGCTGAGCCGATCTTGAAATTTCAGGATCGTTTTTAAAATCCAATTTCCAATCATTTTCCATCTGAACCCGATCCTAATTCCGATCCTAATGCAAGTGAATGGGATTTTTTTTAAATTATCAAAGATCGGATTTTAAAATTCCTATTGACTACACAGCATGGAGTCCAAAAGTTGATTCAAAAAAATTGATTTAAAAAAAAAAAATCCCCTGGATACTTAGCCCCCCTGGTGTCCGCTTACCTGCACAGATCCGCTGCCACTGACGCTCCCCGTTATTCTCGGTCCAGTCCTCTCTCATTGATATGCCTTCAGAGCGCCGTGCGCACCCCCACCTCCCTAGGCTAGTGTTAGAGATGATGGGAGTAGGCAGAGCTTTTTGTGGCTTAGGAGAATGTGGGCGAGGAGATGTGAGTGCATCACTCATGTCTCCCCTCCCAGTACCCGCCCACACTCTCCTAAACCACAAGCCCTGCCTTCTCCCAGCATCTCTAACACTAATCTAGGGAGGTGGGGGCGTGCAGGGCACTCTGAAGGCATATGAAGGAGAAAGAAGAGGAGCGGTAAGTTGAGCAATCGGGATCAGAATTCCGTTTCCGATCTTTTTTAGGCAGGATCGAAACCCAATCGCGATCGTGAAATTTATTCGATTGCCGATCGGGATCCGATCTTTTCCGATCTCGATCGCTCAACCCTAATCACTAATATCAGATTGGTGGGAGTCTGACACCCGCACACTCATCGATTAGCTATATTCAGCAGCTGATACAAGACCACAAAATTCATTTACAAACAAGACCACACCCTAAAATGAATCTAGTCTTTAAATAAATTAAAACCCCAGACAAGGTTGCAAAATGTAAACTAAACCCCCAAATGTATTCAGACCCCAGCAAAGACCCCAAATGATATTGAACCCCAGTTCAGTCCAGCTCTATGCAAGCACTGTTGTATACTAATCCTTATGGTCTCCAATATCCAGACATTTTGTCTGCCACTGCACGCCATGTCATAAACGGTGGAAGATCCAGTGCTAAGCATAAGGAAGAACCATTGCAGTGATACCTGGAGCAAAAGCGGAACAGGAAGGTAGCCCCAGTACTGATGAGTTGATTGAAAAGCTCGTTGGAAGATGCTCATTGTACAGTTTTACCCTGTTAGAAAGCAGATAACCTCTATGGACTTAACTTTTCCTTGAACTACCCTCTACAACAGGGGTAGGGAACGTACGGCTCTCCAGCTGTTGCAAAACTACAACTCCCAGCATGCAAACTTGCTCTGCTGTTCTTGGAACTCCCATGAAAGTGAATGGAGAATGATGGGAGTTGTAGTTTCACAGCAGCTGGAGAGCCGAAGGTTCCCTATCCCTGCTCTACAAGGTCAATTGGCATAATTCTTTTGTAACTACAATAAAATAAATAGACAGATTCATAATGATTTCAGGTTCAACGGAGGCTAAGGGAAGGTGGGTATACATAGCACACAGACATACTTGTAATGTCCCGGTCCTGCTCGTCCAATTCCCTTTAATAGTCCTTGCAGACCGAGATGGTATGGACATTTGCATATAAGGTAAATAGGTTCCTCCCCCTTCATTCCTTCTATATATTTACCAGTGTTTCTATTTCACCATAGCCAGCACACCTGGGGGTCTATTAATGCGCCATCTTGTGGATGATTTGTGAACTACACCTGCCTATACTTGCCATTGTAATTTATGTTGCCAATGTAAAGGAGTGTCCAGTATGATCAGGTGACTTTCAGGACCAATCAAGCTCCCTTGACTGGCCTGGAGGAGGAGGAGTTACAGCCTCTCTAGAGGGGGTTGGGAACCCTTTGTCTTGGTCTTTTTGTGTGAAGAGTTCAAGACATGTGGAGCTGAAAATGGCAGCCAAGCCTCAGGGGACTTCAAACAGAGATGTCTTTCCCTCTGTACTCAAGATCCTCCTCAGAGAGTATTTTCCTCTGAATTTCCAAGTCTACAAGTACTAAAGGATACGGACCTGGTTATCCATACATCTGGGACCTCTACACGTATTTCTCTATTCAAGTAAGTCTTTGGGACAAATCTATATTTAAGAAGCCCACAGCTAGTCTGGCATAATTTGAGGGTCTCCCGCTGTCGACACCCCTATTTCCTCTCCTACATACGTGTACCCAGTTTATTGAGGACTAACCCCCTGGATACAGGCCATCTTTACAAGTATATACAAGTTTAACTACCCAAGCAACTACTAATTAAACTATCCAAAGCATTCCTGCTCCAAGCTCCATCACCTGCTTGCCTGGACACTCCTACAGGCATCACTGTATTGTATGTGAAGAATTACTCCATATGTACATTTTTATTACCTTGTCCTGCTAGTAAAAGAGCAACGACTACCCCCGAGACCTGGTTGTCTGTTGTCATTGTCATGTACCACGTGGGGGTGGGTAGTTAGGGACATCAAAAAGGAGATTTTGTGCACATTTTGGGACTCAGGGACTACCTACAAGCCGGCTACATCTGATATATTACCCGTGATACCAGCCCTGGCCCTCCTGAGTGTTACATTCTCTCCTCTTATGGGCTCCATTGTGGGATCTAGTGCACGTTCCTGTCCCCTTAGGGCTCCTTCCAGCCTCCTGATTGGCGTTACCAGCCCTAAGGGATTGCCAAGGCCTATTATTGTGCATCAGTAGTCACATTGAGCATGCCAATGTAACGAGGCTTGCATTACAGCATCACAATTTCTCCAAGTGAATGCTCAACAATCCACCCGGTTCCCTGTTGTCATTCAGGAGTTTGGAAAAGATCCATAGAAGATGTAGACCCATACTGGACATCTTGACCAAGCTCAGGTGAGCTACAATGGTTTGTTATGTATGTCGTTCAGTAACTTTGCGGATATCTGTGAAACAATCTCATGAGATTCACCTGTCTCATTGTGTCCCTAACCTTGTTTCTAAATGTGACGCTACCTATTGTAACTTCGTAAGATGTAATCATTTTAATTTCATTAGTTTCCATAGCTAGAACAATGGTTGGTAGGTAAAAGGACATTTTTTTTTCCTCTAGTGTTTTTTGTGAATTTCAATGAAAAAAACTCCAGAAAATATAGAAAAGTATCTGCAAACAAAGCTATAATTGCTAGAAATGACAATTCAGCAAAGCGCTAATGGGTGACACTAATACAATGGCATTTTCACTAGTGGAAGGTGTGGAAACAAATTTCTTAGACGTGCCAGAAAGTTTTCCTTAATGAGATAACTTAGGACAATTTTCTATAGAGAACTCGAGATTCATGAAAGGTTTTCTTTACAGCCAATTGTATTTTTAGATACAGTAGCTATGTGTATGTGTTGTGACGTAAACTAAACTATGTGATATGTTTTTTTTCTTGTTTTGTTTCTCCTTTAGTGTTTTGGGGAAAAATGGATCTTTTATCGTGGCTAAGTATTTGCAATAGATTGAGTTCTGGCTAGGTTGAGCCGATCTTGACTTTTCAGGATCGATTTTAAAATCCGATTTTTGATCATTTTTCATTCAAACCCGATCTCGATCCCAATTCCAATCCCAATGCAAGTCAATGGGATTTTTTTATTAATCGGAGATCGGATTTTAAAAGCAATCCTATTCACTATACAGCATGGAATCTAACAATTGAACGCATTAATTGTTAGAATCCACGCTGTGTAGTGAATCACTAAGTAGCCAGAGGATTTTTTTTTAATTCTCTGGATACTTAGTCCCCCCTGGTGTCCACTTACCTGCAGAGATGGCTGGGCCGGTGCACGGTGTTCTTCTTCGCCTCGTTGCCGCTCCACGCTGCTCTTCTCGCCTCGCTGCCCCCTGCCTCCCAGATTAGGAGAGTGTGGGCAGGTTAGGGGAGTGTGGACGGGTACTGGGAGGGGAGACATCATGTCTCCCCGCTGTGTACCCGCCCACACTCTCCTAAGCCACAAGCCCCGCCTTCCTAGCTCTTTAAACACTAACCTGGGAGGCGGCAGCAGGAAAGCGAGAAGAGCAGCATGGAGCAGCAGCGAGGTGAAGAAGAAGGAGGGCACCGGAGCAGCCATCTCTGGAGGTAAGTAGCTACTAGAGATGTTAGTTTAGTCTCCCATTAGAATGAATGGAGGCAGCCGGCGCGCAGGGGATTAAGGCTGTGTGTCGGTTGCTTCCATTCATTCCTATGGAACCACAGCAGAGCCTTCACACTGAGTATACACAGAAAACAAAGCATTGTGGGAAATAGTACCGATCTCGATCCCACCTAAAACGATCGTGTTCAGAATACCGATCGCGATGGTGAAATTTTCTCGATCACCGATCGGAATCCGATCTTTTCCAAACACTATTGCTCAACCCTAGTTCTGGCTGAATACATATCGAAAATTGTACACATGTCCTAACACTGGTCATGGATTCTCTATAATGAGCAGTGTCTGCAAGACATTTCGGAGTTCAGTTCCTGGAAGCTTGTAGTTCAATCTGGTCCGTCTTCGGCTCTTCGAAATGCAGCCTTAGGATCGTGTTGGATTAAGAATCTGTGCAAAAAGTTGGTAGTCAGTACCACTGTTATGCCGATGACACCCAAATCTACATCTCTGGACCAGACATTACCTCCCTGCTGTCCAGAATTCCAGATTGTTTAGCGGCCGTAGCCTCCTTCCTCTCCTCCCGCTTTCTCAAACTCAACATGGAGAAAACAGAGTTTATCATCTTCAGCCCATCCTGTATGGCCCCTCCACCTGACCCATCTATCAAAGTTAATGGAACCACAATTACCCCTGTCCCACAGGCCCGATGCCTTGGGGTAACCCTGGACTCTGACCTATCCTTCAAGCCACATATTCAAGCCCTCAACACCTCCTGCCGCCTCCAGCTCAAGAACATCCACCGAATTCGCCCCTTCCTCACCCAGGAAACTACCAAGATGCTTGTCCAGGCCCTCATAATCTCCCGCATAGATTAGTGTAACACCCTTCTCCATGGACTCCCAGCTAACACCCTCGCCCCCCTCCAGTCCACCTTAAACTGCGCTGCTCGCTTAATCCACCTCAACCCCCGATCTTCATCGGCTGCTCCCCTCTGCCAGTCCCTCCACTGGTTACCCATAGCCCAGCGAATCGAGTTCAAGCTACTAACGCTAACATACAAAGCCATCCACAACCTGTCCCCTCCATATATCTCTGAACTAATCTCCCGCTACCTGCCCACACGTAACCTCAGATCCTGCAATGACCTCCTGCTCCGCACTGCTCTCATCCACTCCTCACATAGCCATCTCCCGTGCATCCCCCATACTCTGGAACTCCTTACCACGACACATAAGACTGACTCCCACAATCACAGGCTTCAAGAAGGCCCTGAAGACTCACCTATTCAGGAAGGCCTACAACCTCCAATAACACTATCACCACACCACCATCTGTACAGTCTCCCCCTCTCCTTCTGTCTCTACCCACTTCCCTCATAGATTGTAAGCCCTCGCGGGCAGGGCCCTCTACCCCACTGTGCCAGTTGGTCATTGTTAGTATTATATCTACCTGTATATTCTGTGTATTGTATGTAACCCCCAAATTGTATGTAACTCCCAAATGTAAAGCACCATGGAATTAATGGTGCTATATAAATAAATAAATAATAATAATAATATTTACTTGGTACACCAGTCCCCAATCCTCTACACATGGAGTGTGTTACATTGATGGGCACATAACTCACTTTCGATGAATGGACAGTTACACGTGTTGCGATGAGAAGTATTGCTACCTTGTTATTATCTCTGAACTATTAACTTATGCTTTGGTAAAGCTTTGTTTTTGTAGATGGTTGAAAGTGTATTTCCTCGGTCTGCGCCACACATCACTCCATACATGCTGGATGTACTTCATACTATCTCACCCAAGGAGAGTAAATGGATACTTCCAATGATGAACTGCTGCCAGAAGTGATGGAGGGAGATCCATCTGGGAGAGCTGGCTGACCAAACACGTTGGAGTGGCTTCTGGCAACTGGAGCAACTAGATCATTGACTCTCATGATCATGTCACCTGCTGTCACTTCTGTCCAGAGTCATGGTTGTCATCACTGAACGATAAAAAAGAGCTTCTAGAATTCTGTTGTGTTAAAGTGTTTTCATTATAAAAAAAAGAAAAAAAAAGTAGCTTCAGTGCTAGATAATTTCAGCAGAACAGATCCTGTAGCATTAGCTTGTGTTTCCAATCTATGAGTCCCATCTGTTCATGTCTATGTGGTAAACCTGCACATGATTTTGGGAAATTAATTTTCCTGTAGGCAACACACAAAGCAATAATATGATCTTTAGGGACCTTTAAAGGGGTTTCCAATTTGGAAAATCCATTTTCAGATTCCATACTGGCGATTTATGAGTTAATAGAGGTCGGGGGGGGGGGAGAGGGGTTTACCGTTCTTAATCTCTTGGACAAAGTAGAGTATAACTAAGGCTGAGGCTCCATGTTACAAAAATGCAGCTTTTTTTGTTGTGTTTTTTTGATTCAAAGTAAAGAATGTCTATAAAAGGAATGGGAAATATATAGGAAGGTCTAAGGCTGGGTTCACACTGAGTTTTTTGGACCGGATTTTGAGGCTGAGGCATTCCGCTCCGGATTAGGCCCAAATAAACGGGCCTAGTCGGGAGGGAGTGTCGTGAGGTGGAGGTTCGCGGCTGAATTAGTCACGAAATCGGCCTGAAGAAAGGGCATGTCATTTCTTTTTTCCGCAAGCGGGAACAAACCACTTGCAGAACAAGGAACCCATTGAATTCAAAGGGAGACAGTTTTTTTGAGCCGGATTCTGCGTCAAAATACAGCCCAAAAAACCCAGTGTGAACCCAGCTTTATACTTCTACCTTCTTCTCAATCCACTCCTGGCTTTAGCTCAAAACACTGCAACAAAATCTTCAACAAAAAGCTGTGTTTCCGCAATGTGGGGTCTTAAGCCTAATAGATCTTCTCTTCTCTCTGTCTGGAGGACCTGCCCTGTCCTACATTACACAGATGAACCACTGATATGAATTGTCATTGTGTAATACTTAATTTGCCCTTTGGAGGTACTATATGAGCATTATATAATAATTGCTGGAGGGCACAGCAGGAGCTTACGTCAAGAGACCCTTCTAACAATTAGGGAATGTCCAAAAATCCTCAAAATACTCACCTCAAAAAATCTGCATATTCAGTCAATATTACAGTATTATACATTACACAAAATCTCTTCATAGCGTCTGTTTCTCTTCTTAATAGAGAAGTATATAATATTATAGTAGAATAGTGATGACAGTAAAAATAGATGGGGTCATTGAAATCTAATTAATCCTACATTTTTCATTGGGTGATCAATTCTGGCATTGCCTGTTAGACGTCCCTCCGTTCCTTATTAAATGCCTTTTGGTCCTGAGGATCTTTTCCAAGTCCTCACTACAAATCCTGATCATCTATACTGGCTACAGTCGTGGCTGTAATCTCATGTGCCAGTCAATCTCCTGCCACAGTTTTATAGTTCTTAAATCGTCACTAACAAACTTTGTGTAAAGCAAAAGTTAGACAGTATGCTATATACGTTATCTTATACGTGAAAAACGTCTCTTTCACCATGTATCTGCCTGTTTTCCTGCCTACTCCTTCCGTGGTAAACTGACATTAACTCTGAATACTCTGCTGAGTTTGCTTAAATAAAATGGACAGAACATCCCAGAGGGCTCACATTACAATTAACAATAGAAGTCTATGGAGATCAATGAACAAGAACAAAATAAGAGAAGAGAGCAACACATAGTTCAGTTCTACTTCCCAAGTCCATCTCTGCTGTGTTGTAACCATGTTCCTTGTACTCCACTCCTGTGGCCTTGTTCTCCACATCCTGTTCCTGCATCACTGTTACAAGTATGAACTCTACTTTGCTATTTCATGAACTTGGCTCTGCTTAGAAGGCTAAGAAGCTGATATTCTTGTACATAGGAGCAGTATTATAGTAGTTATATTCTTGTACATAGGAGCAGTATTATAGTAGTTATATTCTTGTACATAGGAGCAGTATTATAGTAGTTATATTCTTGTACATCGTAGTATTATAGTAGTTGTATTCTTGTACATAGGAGCAGTATTATTGTAGTTATATTCTTGTACATAGGAGCAGTATTATAGTAGTTATATTCTTGTACATAGGAGCAGTATTATAGTAGTTATATTCTTGTACATAGGAGCAGTATTATAGTAGTTATATTCTTGTACATCGTAGTATTATAGTAGTTGTATTCTTGTACATAGGAGCAGTATTATTGTAGTTATATTCTTGTACATAGGAGCAGTATTATAGTAGTTATATTATTGTACATAGGAGTAGTATTATAGTAGTTATATTCTTGTACATAGGAGTAGTATTATAATAGTTATATTCTTGTACATAGGAGTAGTATTATAGTAGTTATATTCTTGTACATAGGAGCAGCATTATAGTAGTTATATTCTTGTACATAGGAGGTAGTATTATAGTAGGTATATTCTTGTACATAGGAGCAGTATTATAGTAGTTATATTCTTGTACATAGGAGCAGTATTATAGTAGTTATATTATTGTACATAGGAGTAGTATTATAGTAGTTATATTCTTGTACATAGGAGCAGTATTATAGTAGTTATATTCTTGTACATAGGAGCAGTATTATAGTAGTTATATTCTTGTACATAGGAGGCAGTATTATAGTAGTTATATTCTTGTACATAGGAGTAGTATTATAGTAGTTATATTCTTGTACATAGGAGCAGTATTATAGTAGTTATATTATTGTACATAGGAGTAGTATTATAGTAGTTATATTCTTGTACACAGGAGCAGTATTGTAGTAGTTATATTCTTGTACATAGGAGCAGTATTGTAGTAGTTATATTCTTGTACATAGGAGTAGTATTATAGTAGTTATATTCTTGTACACAGGAGCAGTATTGTAGTAGTTATATTCTTGTACATAGGAGTAGTATTATAGTAGTTATATTCTTGTACATAGGAGCAGTATTATAGTAGTTATATTCTTGTACATAGGAGCAGTATTATAGTAGTTATATTCTTGTACATAGGAGCAGTATTATAGTAGTTATATTCTTGTACATAGGAGCAGTATTATAGTAGTTATATTATTGTACATAGGAGTAGTATTATAGTAGTTATATTCTTGTACATAGGAGCAGTATTATAGTAGTTATATTATTGTACATAGGAGTAGTATTATAGTAGTTATATTCTTGTACATCGTAGTATTATAGTAGTTGTATTCTTGTACATAGGAGCAGTATTATTGTAGTTATATTCTTGTACATAGGAGTAGTATTATAGTAGTTATATTCTTGTACATAGGAGTAGTATTATAGCAGTTATATTCTTGTACATAGGAGCAGCATTATAGTAGTTATATTCTTGTACATAGGAGGTAGTATTATAGTAGTTATATTCTTGTACATAGGAGCAGTATTATAGTAGTTATATTCTTGTACATAGGAGGCAGTATTATAGTAGTTATATTCTTGTACATAGGAGTAGTATTATAGTAGTTATATTCTTGTACATAGGAGCAGTATTATAGTAGTTATATTATTGTACATAGGAGTAGTATTATAGTAGTTATATTCTTGTACATAGGAGCAGTATTATAGTAGTTATATTCTTGTACATAGGAGCAGTATTATAGTAGTTATATTCTTGTACATAGGAGGCAGTATTATAGTAGTTATATTCTTGTACATAGGAGTAGTATTATAGTAGTTATATTCTTGTACACAGGAGCAGTATTGTAGTAGTTATATTCTTGTACATAGGAGCAGTATTGTAGTAGTTATATTCTTGTACATAGGAGTAGTATTATAGTAGTTATATTCTTGTACACAGGAGCAGTATTGTAGTAGTTATATTCTTGTACATAGGAGTAGTATTATAGTAGTTATATTCTTGTACATAGGAGCAGTATTATAGTAGTTATATTCTTGTACATAGGAGCAGTATTATAGTAGTTATATTCTTGTACATAGGAGCAGTATTATAGTAGTTATATTCTTGTACATAGGAGCAGTATTATAGTAGTTATATTATTGTACATAGGAGTAGTATTATAGTAGTTATATTCTTGTACATAGGAGCAGTATTATAGTAGTTATATTATTGTACATAGGAGTAGTATTATAGTAGTTATATTCTTGTACATCGTAGTATTATAGTAGTTGTAT
Organism: Leptodactylus fuscus; assembly: GCF_031893055.1. Classification (NCBI taxonomy): domain Eukaryota; kingdom Metazoa; phylum Chordata; class Amphibia; order Anura; family Leptodactylidae; genus Leptodactylus; species Leptodactylus fuscus. Next base: position 42,949,890 of record NC_134265.1, read on the forward strand.
TCTTGTACATAGGAGCAGTATTATTGTAGTTATATTCTTGTACATAGGAGTAGTATTATAGTAGTTATATTCTTGTACATAGGAGTAGTATTATAGCAGTTATATTCTTGTACATAGGAGCAGCATTATAGTAGTTATATTCTTGTACATAGGAGGTAGTATTATAGTAGTTATATTCTTGTACATAGGAGCAGTATTATAGTAGTTATATTCTTGTACATAGGAGGCAGTATTATAGTAGTTATATTCTTGTACATAGGAGTAGTATTATAGTAGTTATATTCTTGTACATAGGAGCAGTATTATAGTAGTTATATTATTGTACATAGGAGTAGTATTATAGTAGTTATATTCTTGTACATAGGAGCAGTATTATAGTAGTTATATTCTTGTACATAGGAGCAGTATTATAGTAGTTATATTCTTGTACATAGGAGGCAGTATTATAGTAGTTATATTCTTGTACATAGGAGTAGTATTATAGTAGTTATATTCTTGTACATAGGAGCAGTATTATAGTAGTTATATTCTTGTACATAGGAGCAGTAGCATAGTAGTTATATTCTTGTACATAGGAGTAGTATTATAGTAGTTATATTCTTGTACACAGGAGCAGTATTGTAGTAGTTATATTCTTGTACATAGGAGCAGTATTGTAGTAGTTATATTCTTGTACATAGGAGTAGTATTATAGTAGTTATATTCTTGTACACAGGAGCAGTATTGTAGTAGTTATATTCTTGTACATAGGAGTAGTATTATAGTAGTTATATTCTTGTACATCGTAGTATTATAGTAGTTGTATTCTTGTACATAGGAGCAGTATAATTGTAGTTATATTCTTGTACATAGGAGCAGTATTATAGTAGTTATATTATTGTACATAGGAGTAGTATTATAGTAGTTATATTCTTGTACATAGGAGTAGTATTATAATAGTTATATTCTTGTACATAGGAGTAGTATTATAGTAGTTATATTCTTGTACATAGGAGTAGTATTATAGTAGTTATATTCTTGTACATAGGAGCAGCATTATAGTAGTTATATTCTTGTACATAGGAGGTAGTATTATAGTAGTTATATTCTTGTACATAGGAGCAGTATTATAGTAGTTATATCCTTGTACATAGGAGGCAGCATTATAGTAGTTATATTCTTGTACATAGGAGTAGTATTATAGTAGTTATATTCTTGTACATAGGAGCAGTATTATAGTAGTTATATTATTGTACATAGGAGTAGTATTATAGTAGTTATATTCTTGTACATAGGAGCAGTATTATAGTAGTTATATTCTTGTACATAGGAGCAGTATTATAGTAGTTATATTCTTGTACATAGGAGGCAGTATTATAGTAGTTATATTCTTGTACATAGGAGTAGTATTATAGTAGTTATATTCTTGTACATAGGAGCAGTATTATAGTAGTTATATTCTTGTACATAGGAGCAGTAGCATAGTAGTTATATTCTTGTACATAGGAGTAGTATTATAGTAGTTATATTCTTGTACACAGGAGCAGTATTGTAGTAGTTATATTCTTGTACATAGGAGCAGTATTGTAGTAGTTATATTCTTGTACATAGGAGTAGTATTATAGTAGTTATATTCTTGTACACAGGAGCAGTATTGTAGTAGTTATATTCTTGTACATAGGAGTAGTATTATAGTAGTTATATTCTTGTACATCGTAGTAATATAGTAGTTGTATTCTTGTACATAGGAGCAGTATTATTGTAGTTATATTCTTGTACATAGGAGCAGTATTATAGTAGTTATATTATTGTACATAGGAGTAGTATTATAGTAGTTATATTCTTGTACATAGGAGTAGTATTATAATAGTTATATTCTTGTACATAGGAGTAGTATTATAGTAGTTATATTCTTGTACATAGGAGCAGCATTATAGTAGTTATATTCTTGTACATAGGAGCAGTAGCATAGTAGTTATATTCTTGTACATAGGAGTAGTATTATAGTAGTTATATTCTTGTACACAGGAGCAGTATTGTATTAGTTATATTCTTGTACATAGGAGCAGTATTGTAGTAGTTATATTCTTGTACATAGGAGTAGTATTATAGTAGTTATATTCTTGTACACAGGAGCAGTATTGTAGTAGTTATATTCTTGTACATAGGAGCAGTATTGTAGTAGTTATATTCTTGTACATAGGAGTAGTATTATAGTAGTTATATTCTTGTACATAGGAGCAGTATTATAGTAGTTATATTCTTGTACATAGGAGTAGTATTATAGTAGTTATATTCTTGTACATAGGAGCAGTATTATAGTAGTTATATTCTTGTACATAGGAGCAGTATTATAGTAGTTATATTCTTGTACATAGGAGTAGTATTATAGTAGTTATATTCTTGTACATAGGAGCAGTATTATAGTAGTTATATTCTTGTACATAGGAGCAGTATTATAGTAGTTATATTCTTGTACATAGGAGCAGTATTATAGTAGTTATATTCTTGTACATCGTAGTATTATAGTAGTTATATTCTTGTACATAGGAGAAGTATTATAGTAGTTATATTCTTGTACATAAGAGCAGTATTATAGTAGTTATATTCTTGTACATAAGAGCAGTATTATAGTAGTTATATTCTTGTACATAAGAGCAGTATTATAGTAGTTATATTCTTGTACATAGGGGGCAGTATTATAGTAGTTATATTCTTGTACATAGGAGCAGTATTATAGTAGTTATATTCTTGTACATAGGAGCAGTATTATAGTAGTTATATTCTTGTACATAAGAGCAGTATTATAGTAGTTATATTCTTGTACATAGGAGCAGTATTATAGTAGTTATATTCTTGTACATCATAGTATTATAGTAGTTGTATTCTTGTACATAGGAGCAGTATTATAGTAGTTATATTCTTGTACATAGGAGCAGTATTATAGTAGTTATATTCTTGTACATAGGAGTAGTATTATAGTAGTTATATTCTTGTACATAGGAGCAGTATTATAGTAGTTATATTCTTATATATAGGGATAGTATTATAGTAGTTATATTCTTGTACATAGGAGCAGTATTATAGTAGTTATTAGAGATGAGCGAGTACTGTTCGGATCAGCCAATCCGAACAGCACGCACACACGCATTGAAATGAATGTACGTAGCCGGCACGCGGGGGGTTAAGTGGCCGGCCGGCGTCAAAGCAGAAGTACCAGGTGCTTCCATTCATTTCAATCGGCTGATCCGAACAGTACCCGCTCATCTCTAGTAGTTATATTCTTGTACATAGGAATAGTATTATAGTAGTTATATTCTTGTACATAGGAGCAGTATTATATTAGTTATATTCTTGTACATAGGAGGCCGTATTATAGTAGTTATATTCTTGTACATAGGAGCAAACGAATGGGGAGAGGCAGCAGCAGCACTTCTGTGAAGGTAAGTTGAGCGATAGAGATTGGAATTCCGTTCCTGATGTTTTTTAGGCGGGTTCGGAACCCAATTGCGATGGTGAAATTTACTTGATTGCCGATCGGGATCCAATCTTTTCCGATCCCAATTTCTCAACCCTAATCACTAATATCAGATTGGTGGGAGTCTGATTAGCTATTCTCAGAAGCTGATACATAGTGGACAGTATTATATGGTTATATATTTATCCATAGGAGGGAGTACTACAGTAGTTATATTGTAAAATGGGCAACATGTTCTTGTGCCAAACAGTGTAGTATCATCCTTGACATAGAGAGATTATATTGTGGTGCACATTTGGCGTCAGGCCCTTTCTTGTGCCAAACATACGCTACAACCCTGTTTACCAGATAGTGTGAATGTTCCAGAATGGGGTGAGTCAGGGATGTCTCATTGGGGATGTCAGTTTTCTGACATAAGTTATAATGGAAATCTACACCAGTTCATAACTGCCGTAGATCTTCATTCTGGTGCTGGGACGTGCAGCTGATTTATGAAGAGGTTGGATCAATTTCTTAATTTCAGTCATTTCTTGTACCCCTCTGGGCTTTTATTAAAGGGTTTGCCCAGGATAAATTCCTAATTAACCCCTAAACTAAACTCCTTTCCCCCACCTAACTTCTAATTTACATTAATTAAAAAAATGTATCGTAGAGGAAAAATAGGTAGTCCGGCAACTCTTCGATGAGTAATAAAATGTAACTTTTAATGATATTCATAAAAACGATCAAAACATGAATGATACAAATAGAAAAAGAAAAAGAAAAAAAGGAAAAAAAAAACTCCTAAAAACCGCCCCCCTAAAAAAAGTCAATCATTCTGTTACTTCTAGTGGATAAAATTCTGACCATGGTCATGTGATTTACGGTCCATGGTCATGTGATGAGCACACAGGTGCTGCTCATTATAGTCACAGCACAGTAATCAGACATCTGCCTGGTAATTAGCTGTGCACCTGTGTGCTCATCACATGACCATGGACTGTAAATCACATGACCATGGACTGTAAATCACATGACCATGGTCAGAGTTTTATCCTCTAGAAGTAAGAGAATGACTGACAGCAAGCCGAGATCTAGAAAACCGTGAGGAACTGATACAGAAAGTATATTGGAAAATTGTATATCTTTTTATTATACAAACAATAACATTTGTCTCTCAGTATTGGTCTGAAAGTAGACAACCCCTTTAACTATACTATGGAGTCTTTTCAGACCCTAAAATATAATAAATGGGGCCAAGGAAGGTGCTGTAAAATAATAAATACTGATATTCACCTTCCTTCACCTCTTCTGGGCTCCCTCATGCAGTTGTCCATCGTGGCCCTTTCCAGTTACTGGTTGATGCCTTGGGTCCGTTGAGACAATGAAGTGAAGTGTGTCAATGTCACACATTTGTATCACACGTCATGATATTTTCACAACCTAAGTGATCGGTTAGGCCAAACCGCAGGGATCAGAGGTTCCCAAAGCCTATGATGAAACCCAGGCAGCAGGAAGAGTCCAGAAGAAGACCTCCTATAATAGTATAGACTCCACACACCTACATGGTGGTTCTCTCCCTATGGAGTGACGATATCCCCTCAACCCTATCTAAGCCTCTCACCTCTGCCAGGTCAGTCCTCTCTGCGTCAAGCTGATGAGATGCAAGAACATCGAAACAGCTGTCCTTGGCTGAGAGACTGTACCTGGTAAAATCCCAACATCATTGCAAACAAAGGCCTCTGAGAAGGTCGGCATGACGTTAGAGGGAGCGCCCTCTATTGGTTTGCTGGACTGAGACTCTGTCTTCCTAATTACATCATGGAAGATAGACTTGCACATTCTCAGTCAGTGCCCTCTATTGGTGTGCATTCTTGAGACACTGGCTTCCTAATTACGTCATGGAAGTCAGATTTGCATATTCATCCCATATAATAGTATAGTATAATAGTATAGTATAATAGTTATTCTTAGGTGGCAAACCCCAAAAATCTCTGGTTTGACCAATCTCTAGACTTTTGGAAAATTCATATCAAACTCTGATCTAAGTATCTAAGTGAAATTGATGTCTTTACTGCTCATCTGTCTTAAGGAATGAAACTTGCTTTGCTCTCATTCATGGAACATCAGGTCATTGTGACTTTCTGGAGTCGCTTGCATTTTAGATAAGCTGCCATTGCTCTCTTTGGTAATCCTCCTCGGTAGTGACTTCCATTTAGACGTGTTTCAATCACTATCTCTACAGGCCGCATGCTATGTTTTGCTCACAATATATAACACAAATATAGCGCCCAAGGTCAATTACAGACACTTACAGATGGGATTTGATGTCATTTTGTTAATGCATTACAGTTTGTTGAATAATTCGAGCCTGGTACTTTAGTGTTTCTTTTTGCGCTGATTTCAACAATTCTTGTGCCAACGGATGCATTAGAGCAGTGTTATTCATCCCGGCACACAATGCAGCAATGGAATAAAGAGTAATATTATGTGTCTTAACTTCTGCTAATTGATGAGTCACATTGTCGGGAGGCTCAGATTTACTGCATGTATCTGACTTGTAAAAAATTTTATGAGAGATGTATTTTTATGTATTAATTCATTAATAAATAAGTTAAAGGAACCCTTCAGGTGGAACTAACGCCCTGTGTAGGGTGCAGGGCATGGAGAGTGGGGGGTAGAGCAGATGTTATCCTGGTATTATGTTCTGTCCTACTAAGGGTCTCCTTTGGCATCAATTTCTCCTTGAGTAAATGAAGATTAGCTCTCCTCCCAAGTCTCTCTAGTGCCACCTATTGTAGGCAGAAACTGTATAAGTCAATGTTTAACCCATTACTAAAACCCAGCAACCCCACAAATAGATAGATTAGGGTCACCTGAATCAAACTGTGTTTTTCCCTTGTCAATCAGTGACTCCTTATCAAGACATTGCCCTTTTTGCCAACATACAAATTAGTTCTTTGGAGCAACAAGGGTTTGGCCGTTTTTTTGTCAATATGTAAATGAGCTCTTTGGAGGGTGTTGCCATTGCTTCAAAGGGCCAAATTGCATATTGACAAACAAAGTATTATCTTGGCAAAGGAGGCATTTATTCAAAAAGAGTAAAACTGCTTCATTCAGGTGACCCTAACCCATATATCTGTAGGGCTGGAGTGATATGCTAGGATCTGGTGATACTAACCTATCTATCTGTGGGGCTGGGGTGATATGCTGGGGTCTAGTGACCTTAACCTGTCTATCTGCAGGGCTGGGTTGATATGCTGAGTTCTGGTGATACTAACCTATCTATCTGCAGGGCTGGGGTGATATGCTGAGTTATGGTGACACTAACCTATCTATCTGTAGGGCATGGGCGATATGCTGTGATCTGTGACCCTAACTTATCTATCTGCAGGGCTGGGGTGATATGCTGAGTTCTGGTAAGGGGCATAACTATCGTAGAGGCAGCGGAGGCGGCTTCCACAGGGCTCGGGCCATTAGGGGGCCCGGTGACAGCCGCTACCGCTGCGGTTTTTTTCAATAGGCCGTTACGGGCCCTATTCACTTGACACTGCGGGCCCCACAAAGACTATCATTATACTCGGGGGTCTTTGCAGACCCCCAAGTATAATGATCGGCGGACCGGAGAGGTAAGAAACATAAAAAACTGTTACTTACCTCTCCACGATCCTGCCAGGCCTCCGTCCTACTTTGTTTGACGTCTCTGACATCACATGAACCCGGCATGCTTCCCGGGTCATGTGACGTCCGACGTCATTAAAGAAGGATGTGAGCGGCGGTCAACAGCATAGGAGCCGCGAGACAGGTAAGCAACAGTGTTTTTTTTTAATGTTATTATTTCCTGGGTCTCCGATTATTATACTCTGGGGTCTGAAAAGACGCCACTGGTTCTGGTGACACTAACCTATCTATCTGTAGGGCTGGGGTGATATGCTGGGATCTGGTGACAGGCTCACTTTAACAATTCTTGTAACATATTTAATGATTATCCAAACCAAAAAGGAAAGAGACCCATTTGTATCGGGCCATTTTAGGAGTTCTAGCCCTTAATCCATACAGAGCAGGATGCTTGTTGCTTGGATAGGTATTTGGTATGTTTCTTCTTGTGTTATAGAGAGCCTTATAGGTATGCCTTAAGGGTATGCAGATAAAGTCTATTCCAGGAAATCCACTCTCTCATGCCAACTGTTTCAGGAAGTTACTCTATAAGTCAATGCTGACCCTTTGACAGGCCTTGCAACATGACTATGAATATTAGCCAATCCATCTCCAAAAGGGTAAGAGATCCATTTTTAAACAGATTTTTTGGTGTTCCCAAGAAGCATTGGTAGGCCCATAAATGTCCCTTAAGAGAAGACAAAAGCCTGGAGTCAAGGTTAATCCATGTACTATTTATAGTTCTACCATAATGTCCACTTGGGTACATCAAATCCAAGCTCAATATTTCACAGTTACTAAGTTGTTGAGATAATATTAATCTGAATATATTGTACTAAAACTTTTCCAATTTAGACTTTGGACACTCAGCTTTGTACTAGGAGTATGTTCGAAATGATAGAAACCAAATGGATAAAGACGCTAGTCATAGTCTTATGTGGAGTCTTCTTTTAAACATAGAATTTGTCAAGAAGGTTTATAATATAATAAAAAACTGGGACAAAGGCAAATGAGTGAGAATCTGGTATACAACTATAAAAGACCCATTACTCAACCAATAAATCCTATGTAGAGATGAATGAACCTTGTAAGATTTGTTTCAATGAATATTCATGCAGTTTGGCCCTCCCCCTTGTTTCAAGCTGATCTTGTTGGACAGAAACTAGAAGCATTATTATACTCTGGGGTCTCTTCAGTCCCCAAAGTGGAGGCCATGGGGAAGTTCATTAACATAACAAACAGATATACTCACCTTGCCTTACTTCTTCTCAGCATCCAGTATCCAAATACCGTATATACTCGAGTATAAGCCTTTTCTTTTCTTTTTTTCTTTTTGGTAGAGTTGGAAGGGACCTCAAGGGCCATCGGGTCCAACCCCGTGCGAGTGCAGGTTTTCCTAAATCATCCCAGCTATATGTTTATCCAGATTCCGCTTGAAGATTTCCATTGTTGGAGCGCCCACCACCTCCCGTGGTAGCCTATTCCACTCTCTCACTACCCTCACTGTCAGAAAGTTTTTCCTAATGTCTAATCTGTATCTCTTTCCCTTTAGTTTCATCCCATTGCTTCTTGTACTTCCTTGTGCTAATGAGAATAGGGTAGATCCCTCTGCCGGATGTTTCAGCACAGTTTTTGTGCTGAAAAAGCCCCCCTCACCTTATATATTTTTTAGGATAGGAGGGGGGGGGGGTCTATGACCAGCCGCAATATCAATGTATAGAATCTCCCATCAAATAGTGGGGGGAAAAAAGAAGCTTTAAAATAAGTTGTAAATCCCTCATTTCCCCAGAATACATATAAAAGTAGAAAATTACTATGAAACACATGCACATTAGGTATCCCTGTGTCTGAAAGTATCTACTGAATATAGGGTATCTGCAGTGCTCCTGTTCTGTCAGGAAGGGGTTAATAGGAGCACTGCAGATACCCTATATTCAGCCAGGCTGAATTCCAAGTGGGGGAAAAAAAAACAGTCCTCAAGCTCAGGGAAGGAGCAGACAGACAACCAAAATACCCCCTCCCATTCCCCAGCACCTACTGCACCCAAAAACACTGACAATTTAAATTTTTGAAATTTTCCAGTAGCTGCTGCATTTCCCCCCCTAGGCTTATACTCGAGTCAATAAGTTTTCCCAGTTTTTTGTGGTAAAATTAGGGGCCTCGGCTTATAATTGGGTCGGCTTATACTCGAGTATATACGGTAAGTCCAGTTTGGAGAAAAAGGGGTACATTCTCTCCCGCCAGCTTTTGGAAGTTGCTCCATGTAGATCAGTACTGATCACCAGTTTTTTAATAGTGAGCCATCCAAAGGAGGAACTAGAGCAAGTTCTCCCTTTTCCACCAAGGTGGACTAATTTGAGTATTCTTTTCCTAGGTTTTACCACACAATCGTGCCTATCGGCCAGGGGCATAGCTGTAGGTGGTAGAGAGGCAGCAGAGGCGGTAATGGGACATGGTAGGCGTGGGACCCTTAAGGGTCAGTGCACACTGAGTTTTTTGGCGCTGATTTTCACCCTAAGCCTTAACACTTCAGATTATTCCTTTACTAAGGGGCTAAATTGGGTTCTCCTGCTTAGTCTCATCTAAAGGCTACTAGACATCGAAGAGAGTGAGCCATTCAAAAAGTATTTGCTGGCGGTTGCATTTTTATAAAAACTGACACATAAGTTACAACCAGTCTCTATTAGTTCAGCATGTGGTTATAATGTCAATGAGGCATAAAACATATAAGCTTCGGGTTGTAAAAAGTATTTCCTTCTTACTCAGTGACAGCCTAATACATTTAATGGGTAACTTGCTTTTCTTTTGACAATAAAAAAATCTTTGGTAAAAACAAAAACTTAAGAAATATTTTTGAATTTCTAAAAGGAAAAAATTCCATATATATAGCTTTTTGTTTCTCAGGCGTTTGACAACGTGTTTCATACTTGTTTACTGCGTCTGAAATTCCTTCACTTCAGCTCTAAAATTGGAAATAATTCGTTCCAAATGTTTCAAGGACCGGCAACCACTAGTTTGCATGATTTCCAAGTTTCGAGAGAACTGTAAACCCTTCCAAGTTAATGAGCCATTAAAAAAGAGAAGGAAATGGGGTTACAATGAAATATTTTGATGATATGTCTGCGTGCATTGTTACTTTTTGCGGCTCTCTGCGTCGCGAACGGGATCTCTGCTGAGACTTATCAATTGCAAACATCTTATTTAAATTGGCAACAATGACCGTGCCGTATGTAAGATTATAAGAGACTCGCTCCAATTCTGAAATATGTCAGAGACATTTAAATTTATTGTAATCTTAATGGCTGATTATATCCAAAGAATCTAATTTCGAAAGCCATGTGGTGCAAGCCGTATAATTTCGAAGCGAACAATGGCTGGCATTATGGTATACATTTATGTGTACTAGCCTTATTTTAATAGCTACCTTTTCTACTTATACAAAAAGGTCCTTTATGTTCATAAAAGCAAATTTGACTTGTAAAGCGCCTGCAGTTTAACAGGTTTGCGATAAAACCTAATAACTGACATTAGTAATACAAGCATTTAAAAAGGGTTTTACATTCTGGTTTTCGAAAAATTATAAAACTGAGCCCAACTCTCGAAATACAGGAAATTTATTTTGACAGACTTCACCTGAGCATGGATTGAGGAAAAAAAAATGACCTTAAAAATGTAACTTATGGAAGAATGTAGTCATTGTTTGAAAGGGGTCTCTAGAACTTCAACAGTGGGAACTGGGTCATTTGTAAAAAGTGAACTTAAGCTAGGTTCACACCTGTGCTGGGCCTCCAGTGTGAGTTTCCATCCCAGAATCTGATTTAAAAATGCTGCAAACAGGACTTTTCTCTCCGCATTTTCCACCTCTTTTGGGTAGAAACCTGGCGGACTCCATTATAGTCTACAGGGTCTTTGGGTTTCCACAGGTAACCACTTTTTTAAGTGGATTAAGTTTCCGTTTGTCGAAGGGAAACCCAGTAGCAGGTGTGGACCTAGCGTTAATTAATTGTAATTTAGTGACCCCTCTCTGTTAGGACTTGAACCCAGGAGAGGAACCCATGGACCAGAAGAGAATTCATGAGAACCAGAAAACAATGTTCACACCCCTAGACTTACAAGGGCAGGAATATCATAGATATCCAGAGAAACCAGCTCCTAAGATGCCCAGAGGCCATCCTGAAAGGAGGGGACTACTGTCAGGACTTCAACTCAGGGACTTCAGTGTCCCAGGCTGCAGCTTTCAACTGAGCTATCCAGCCTACTGGACAGCTCCTGTGCTGATCTGAGCCTAGTTCCTAGTACTTCTAGTTTCAGTTCCCATCTCTCTGGTTTGCTCCACCCTGTTCTCTGATTGAACTTCCTATATAAACTCAGCCTTGCACTTCCTGCCTTGTGAGATTATTGAGCTCTGCCTGTAATCTAGCTGCTCTCTCCTGCTCTGCTGCCAACACTGACGCTCCTCTTGTGCATGGACCACTGGCTTGCTCCTGACTACAGTATTTGCCTTCTCCTCTAATACTGATGCTCATCTTGTGCATAGACCACTTGCTTCCTCCTGGCTATGTTATCAGCCTTGCAAGTAAGTCATCCCTCAAGGAACTTAAAACTCCAAACCAAACCCGGACCATTACACTCTCTTTCTCTTTAGTTATAAATGTTTATATATATGTACAGTATAGTATCGGGCAAAAGTTTGAGGTAGGTGTGAAAAAATGCTGCAAAGGAATAATGCTTTCAAAAATAAAGGTATTAATAGTTTATTTTTGTTAATTAAGAAAATTAAGGGATTGAACAAAAATCTGAATCCCATCAATATTTGGTGTGACCTTTACCCTTTGCCTTCCATCTTTTCTTTTTTGGTACTTGCAGACAGTTTTTGAAGAAACTGGACAGGGAGGATTTTCCCACCATCTTGGAGAACTAAACACAGATCTTCTGTGGATGTTGGCTTGCTCCTATCCTTCTGTCTCTTTATGTAATCCCAGACAGACTGGATGATGTTGAGAACAGGGTTCTGTGGTAGCCATATCATCACTTCCAGAACTCCATGTCTGACTTTACACTGAACTTGGTGCTTAACCCAGCTCCGGAGATGGCGTCACGTTGGCATGACAGCCGGGAGCCTAGTGAAGGCTCCCCGGCCTGTCTGCATTGACTTTCTTTTGCAGGCTAAAGAAATGATGATTTTTTGCAATGCATTGTTATGCCTTAGCATTAGTGATCAGACCCCCTGGAGTTCAAGACCCCTAAGGGGTCTTATAAATGCAAAGAAAGAAAAGTAAAAAAAATATATAAAAAAAATGAAAAATTCAAACCACCCCCCTTTCCCTAGAACACATATAAAAGTACTTAAATACTTTGAAACACCTACACATTAGTCATCCCTGTGTCCAAAAATGCCCAGTCTACAAATCTATAAAATATTTTTCCTATACGGTAAACGCAGTAGCGGGAAAAAAAAGTCAAAATTGCCAAACCGCCGTTTTTTCACTGTTTTGACTCTGATAAAAATTTTAATAAAAAGTGATCAAAGCAAAAGCAATACTCCAAAATGGTAGAACTAAAAAGTACACCTGGCGCCCTGCAAAAAAAGACACCCTATGCATCCCCATACACGGAAGTGTAAAAAAGTTACGGGTGTCAGAATGTCGACTTTTAGAAAAAAAAAAAATTGTCACAGTTTTGGATTTTTTGTTAAGGGGTTAAAATGTTAATAAAACTATATAAATTTGGTATCCTTGGAATATAGAATACAGATGACATGTAATTTTGGCTTCACAATGAACGCCGTAAAAACGAAACCCGTAAGAAAGTCGCACAGATGCTCTTTTTCTTCAAATCCCCCCATTCTGAATTTTTTCCAGCTCCCCAGTACATTGTACAGAATAATTCATGGTGGCATCATGAAGAAAAATTTGTCCTGGGAACATTAAGACCTCATATGGCTCTGAGAGTGGAGAAATAAAAAAAAATTAAGGGGTTTGGAAGGGGGAAGTCAAAAACAAAAAATGAAAATTGAAAAATGTCATGGGTGGCAAGGGGTTAATGACATTAGTCGTATGTTTGGGGTCACTGTCCTACTGCAGAATAATTTTGGTGCAAATGAGATGTCTTCATGGTATTGAATAATCGATAAGTATCTGCCCTTCTCACAAGAGATACTCCAAACCCACACAGACATTGCTGCTCAGGCTTCACGCTGAAATCTGCTCCTCTGATTTTCAGGCTGGGTTCTATCTATGGGATTCCCTTTGATACTACCAGCAGATGAGTTTCTGGACAAGATGTAAAAAAACAAAGACTTTGGGAAAAGAAGACATCTAAAGGAGTTGGAAAGCTCCTTTTAAGGATATGTACATTTTGGGCATAGTCAGAGGATTAAAGTTAAAGGTAACACCTCTATTGTAGATTTGGAGACGGATAAAATAGTGTAAGCCGATGGCCAGCAAAATAATGGAGGGGGTGTACATCTCACCCAGACTACTCAGGTGGGCAAGATGAGAGAAAGTCCAGGAATTACTTGTTCTCAGCAGACCGCTTTTGTCTGCTGAACATTTTTGTTACATGCTCAGAATTGGGACGGATTTTTTAGGAATGGCAGGTAGGATTGGCAGTGGGACCTGTCATTCCACCCCCCTCCAGTCCACACATTGTGGATGTTTCTGCAGCGTGTCAGCTGCTGTGGATTGTCCTCATCAGTGAGGTTTAAAAGGTCAGCTCCAGCAGCAAGAAGTTGGTCAGAGCTGGGATGCAGGGCCAGCTGGAAGGTCACACTTTGGGAGCTGTGTCTTGTACCGTTCAATTTTGCTATTGAATCTGCTATTATAGGTGAGGTAACCTATTTATGTGTATAGTTAGAGCCTAGCTGGGCAGGTATTTATTATGTATTGTTTTGTTTTTTTCTTCTTGGTTGCTGCACTGTTTCTTGTGGAGTAAAAATAAAACTCTACCTTTTGGACTGAAAATCTGGGCTTATGTGTCTGTGTCACCCCACCTACCAACCCCAGACCCTGACAGTAGGATTGACTATTGAAAAATTCAATAGGTGATGGGGACATGATTCATTGGATGAACATCGTCATGGATGAACATGGATTAGAGAATTATCACAACTCTATACCATAGAAGCCAATAGCTTGTTTTTTTATTTAAAATAAAGTACATATGCAGCAAGGTTTAACTTGACACTTATCAAGTTATCATGTTATCCCCACTCTTTCAATGGCTTTCCAGAGTTTAAACTTTGCTGTATCCTTAAATTTCCGAATAGATTTTTTTGTATATGTTAACGTTCCAGTACGTGTTTCTTCTTCAACCAATTACAACATCGACCATCAAAACCTATAATCTGCTATGTAATAAGGTTCTCCAGTTCTCAATTTTCAGTGAAGCTGGGAAAAATGATAGCCTTTCTATACTTTGATTAAAATTCTTCTAAGTTCGTTCCTTGCTGAGTATTTTCTTTCTGTCTTCCAAATTTACTGACCCAAAAAGAAATATTCGATAACTAGAAAAAACTTTAATCAAAGCTATGCTAAAGGCGCATTGGCACAAAGCTGTCAAAATGTAAAATAAGGAATGGTGATGCCCATTATTGCTGCACTCCGAAAATCTTAGAATTGTGAGAGGGATACAGTTCAGTGTGAAATTATCATCTTCTTCTCTCTTTATAGTAAAAATCTATTTTTGTCTTAAGGAACGAGAAACTAAAATGATAGATGGGAAAGTGTGTATCGATGGAGCGGGGATGAATTTGTATTTCACTTTGTTCTTTAGGTGGGCACACATGTATTTAACTTTGGCAGTCATGGAAATGTCCTTCAAAGTGAGAACAGGTCTTTCACCTTTGGTGATCCTTCCCCCTATGATGACTATATTTTTTGAGATATCTAGATAAGGGTTTATCCAGTGGCAGAGGGGTCACATTATGGTGCCAGGTTTTGCTACAGTAGTTAGGACAGATGCCTTGCAGTGCTCGAGTCATAGGTTCAAATCCAGCCAAGAGCAAGATGTGCAAACAGTTTGTATGTTCTCCCTGTGCTTGCGTGGGTTTCCTCCCACACTCCAAAGACATACAGTGCTTATAGGGGATATAGATTATGAGTCCTATACAGGACATTGTTGACAATATCTGTAAATTGCTGAACAATATTATGGCACTATAAAAGTAAGCAACATAAATAAAACAGTAATGGGAATGGTTTGGACCTCCTTTATAAATGGCCCATAGCATTAGTATGGTCTGTCTCTATGTAATGTGCGTGTGAGGGACAAAACACGGACAATGTAGCAGTAAGTGCAAAGTTCTCTTGTTGTGCACTGTATTAGGTCACACTGCAACTCCTTCAATAATGTAATTGAATGGAGTCACATTGTTGGGTCTTGGGTGTCTCATTGGTAACGTCTAGTTGCAAAAAGAACTGACATTGAATCACAGCTCAGATCCATTCACTTACATTAGTAAGAAGTCATAGTGCAGCCCAGCAATCTTAGGTCACGTGGCAGGGGTCAAGGCACAAGTTGCAGTGCAGCCCTACTATTACTGAAACAGTCTATGAAACAGAGAATTGATAAAGTAGCAAATGGTCACAACAAGTCTTGAGCCACCTTGCTGAAGTAAAGGGAATCATCATCTTCCTCCAGTATATTACTTGAGAAAGGTGTCTAGGTCGAAACACATTGCTCACTGGTTTACAGTGGTCTGTTAAACAATTTCCTAGTCTTAGGGAGCCTTCACATAGTTACGCTCCGCTCATTCTGAACATAAAAGTCGTTCAGAATGAGCAAGTAAAAAACAGCTCCCATTGACTTTAATGGGAGCCGGCATACGAGCGCTCCCCATTGAATTCAATGGGAGGCTTTTTTCCCTATTGCTTTCAATGTGATACGCACGTATGTCGGCACCCATTCAAGTCAATGGGAGCTGTTTTTTACGCGCTCATTCTGAACGACTTTTACGTTCAGAATGAGCGGAGCGTATACTCCGTGTGAAGGCTCCCTTAGACTTTACTCTACAATCTTCTAGTCTATCCTGGACCAGTCTTCTTGTATGTGCGAGGAGTCATGTAATTCTACACCCCAACAACTGTGGTTTTGTTGTCCTCATGCTCCACCGACTTTAGGCTCCCACACTTGACAAGCCATCCATGATGATAAGATTAATGTTCTCCGGCATGCTAGGGGTGAGCCACACTCAGAGTTATATGCACTTGACTTTGTCTCAATGGCATATCCCATTATTGAAAAAATAAATCCAGCTGACAATTGAAAGGAAAAAAAGGAAAGTATAAAACAGTCCCTTCTCTAGTACTACTGCTACACGAAATATAGGGGAAAGGGGTGTTTAACTACACAAGGCAAACCTCATGAGATTTATCTCATGAATATTCAATTCACAAGGATCATCCTCCAGTTTAGTTTTAGAACCAAAAATGCTATTATTATACTGCAAGGACTCCAGAGTATAAGGGTAAGTTCACACGGAGGTTTTTGGTCAGGATTTTGAGGCCGTATCTGCCTCAAAATCCTGACCAAAAAGACGGCTCCCATTAAAATCAATGGGAGCCACTCAGGAGTTTTTTCCGGGAGCCATTTCTTCTGGCTCTCAGAAAAAAAAATTTCTCATTCTTCAGGCCGAGTCACCATTCATTGGGCCTAATCCGGAGCGGAGTGAGAGGCTGGATGCCGGCCTCCACCTCAGCTTCCAGACCAAAAATCTCTGTTTGAACTTACCCTAAAAATTGGAGGCCAGAAAAAGTGTAGTAAAATAATTAACTATCATATTCACCTTCCCTCATCTCTCCAAGGTAACCATCACAGCATCTGGTGTTCTTCCTCTACTGTCTTTTGGCCTCTTCCAGTCTTTTGAGTGATAATGTGGTCCCAGTGGACCACTGAGGCCTGTGATAGGGCCTCAACCTATTATACTCAGGGATCTCAGGAGACCCCAGAGTATAATTATCTCACTTTCACTTTGACATAACTTCAGCTGTGTTTGACTTAGAGAGTTAGAAATTAAATAGTGTTATACACTATGTTTTATAGATAGCTTCCTAGGAGCCCTGACAGTGTTATACACTATGTTTTATAGATAGCTTCCTAGGAGCCCTGGGAGTGTTCTACACTATGTTTTATAGATAGGTTCATAGGAGCCCTGACAGTGTTCTACACTATGTTTTATAGATAGGTTCCTAGTAGAGATGAGCGAACACTGTTCGGATCAGCCGATCCGAACAATACGCAGCCATAGAAATGAATGGAAGCACCTGTGACGCTGACTCTGCCGGCGGCCGGCCGGCCGGCGTCACAGGTGCTTCCATTCATTTCTATGGGTGTATGCTGTTCGTATCAGCTGATCCGAACAGTGTTCGCTCATCTCTAGTTCTTAGGAGCCGTGACAGTGTTCTACACTATATTTTATTGATAGGTTCCTATGAGACCTTACAGTGTTATACATTATGTTTTCTAGATAGGTTCATAGAAGTCCTGACAGTGTCATACACTATGTTTTATACATAGGTTCCTAGGAGCCCTGACAGTGTTATACACTATGTTTTATAGATAGGTTCCTAGGAGCCCTGGGAGTGTTCTACACTATGTTTTATAGATAGGTTCCTAGGAGCCCTGACAGTGTTCTACACTATATTTTATAGATAAGTTCCTAGGAGCCCTGACAGTGCTCTGCACTGTGTTTTATAAATGAGTTTCTCGGAGTCCTGACAGTGTTCTACACTATGTTTTATAGATAGGTTCCTAGGAGCCCTGACAGTGTTCTACACTATGTTTTATAGATAGGTTCCTAGGAGCCCTGACAGTGTTCTACACTATGTTTTATAGATAGGTTCTTATTAGCCCTGACAGTGTTGTACACTATGTTTTATAGATAGGTTCCTAGGAGCCCTGACAGTGTTCTACACTATGTTTTATAGATAGGTTCCTAGGAGCCCTGACAGTTTTATACACTATGTTTTATAGATAGGCTCCTAGGAGTCCTGACAGTGTTATACACTATGTTTTATACATAGGTTCCTAGGAGATCTGACAGTATTCTATACTATATTTTATAGATAGGTTCCTAGGAGCCCTGACAGTGTCATACACTATGTTTTATACATAGGTTCCTAGGAGCCCTGACAGTATTCTATACTATATTTTATAGATAGGTTCCTAAGAGCTATGTGACTGCTCTACACCATTTTTGAAGTCAATTTAAGGTGTGGTTCATACTGAATTTTCTCGACCCGAAACTAATCTTGAACCCAAGTCCTCTGAACCTGTAACAAAACGAATCCTGAGAGGTTATCTCTAATCATTTTTTGTTTCTCTAGGTTAAATCTGTACTAGTGTTTCCATTCTTGTGCCCAATCTGACATCTTTGCGAAAAATGATGCAAAGTATCTGCTGGCAGTCCAGTTGTCGAGTTAATCACCTGCATGGATCACATAGATTAGAAGAAGCCATAATGCAGGTGATTCTTTGGGTGTCCCACTTCGGCACCTAACCGACTTGATGTGTACCCTCTGCACTTAATTTCAGACTGAGCAGAAAAATAGTGTTATAGAGGAGATACTTGAATTTTTTTATGACACAGCCGGTTCATAAGCAGACCTATGAAAGCAACGATTTCAGATTATAATGGTGTCAAATTGGTGTTGCAACAAACTCATCTATAGATTGCATAAGATTTAATGTACAGCTAAAAACTCTATGAGTAGCGCACGCTGATAAAGTTGGCTCGCCAAGCCTATCATGGATTGTTTTAACAAGAGAACATTATGATTAGAGAATATCATTTCAATTATAAATCAGGATTGCATGGTGACATTCTAGCACTAAGTAAGAACAATCTGTGTGCAGTGGTGCAGAGTACGCTGGCACCATATAGCCAACCCTAAATAGTAGTTATTAAAATAATGGCATCAATAATTGTTCATCATCATTAATATCATCCCATGTAATCGCTTTATGGATCTCAGCTCAAGTTGTCATCTTTCATTTTCCCTGAATTTGTCTCTCTGGTTCATTCCTACAACCTGGAGCCGTTCTGTACTTGCTGTAATGAAATCAGCTTTCCATGTTCAGACTTTTTGCAGAGATGGTTGGGGGCTTGTGCCTATCCGCAACAGCCAATCTGAAAAGCAGATCTTCAGCATCAAATATGGAGGAAGATCGGATCAGCAACTTCAAACTTTAAATAAATAAATAAATAATGAAGCAGATGTACAAAGAAATAACATTAATTTCCAGAACGTTCTTAGCTTTGAATACAAGGCAGTAAAGTCTAGACGGTGACATGATTTTATATCAATTTATATTTTTAGAGCCAGACAGTACACCACCGTGCCACTTGTAATCATCAGTGGGAGATTGTTTCCATAGACACTAATATAAGAGAAAAATCCAATATACACAATAAAATATGGATTACAATGATCTGATAGCACAGGTCAACAGCATTTTTGGGGCCAAAGATATTTCAACGAATTTAGGGTAACTTTGGGGTGCTGATTCTGAATATGTCATCAGTTTTGCCAGATTGGCTCAAGTTTTTGAGATTTTTGGTATCTTATTTATAGCACTTGTTGGTAAATGCGACGCATCATCTCATTAATTTCTTTGGATTAGTACTTGAACTGAGCAGTTCTCAATATAGTTTTTTGTTAATTAGTGTTCTAAAAGTTTGTTCATAGCTTGATTTTTGCACTAACTTTATGTTGTTGCCTGTTTTCCAGTGAAAAGCATGAACTCATCAACAAGAAGTTGTCTTAACGATCCAGACTCATTCTGTTACATTTGTGGTGAATATACACTGCAAAAACATAGAAGAAACATAACAGACTTCATAAAAAAAGTGTATTTGGCCTATTTTGGGGTTATGCTTGCAGTGTATATTCACCAAAAATGTAACAGAATGAGTCTGGATCGTTAAGACAACTTCTTCTTGATGAGTTCATGCTTTTCACTGGAAAACAGACAACAACATAAAGTTAGTGCAAAAATCAAGCTATGAACAAACTTTTAGAACACTAATTAACAAAAAACTATATTGAGAACTGCTCAGTTCAAGTACTAATCCAAAGAAATTAATGAGATGATGCGTCGCATTTACCAACAAGTGCTATAAATAAGATACCAAAAATCTCAAAAACTTGAGCCAA
The DNA here is from genome assembly GCF_031893055.1 of Leptodactylus fuscus. Lineage (NCBI taxonomy): Eukaryota > Metazoa > Chordata > Amphibia > Anura > Leptodactylidae > Leptodactylus > Leptodactylus fuscus. The sequence continues at coordinate 42,970,137 of NC_134265.1, forward strand.
TCTGGCAAAACTGATAGCATATTCAGAATCAGCACCCCAAAAATACCCCAAATTCATTAAAATATTTTGGACACTAGTAAATTTTTTTTTTTTTTTGTTGACCTGTGTAGTCAATCATTTAATCAGTAAATTGTCTTTTAAACTTTTTTTTTTTTTTTTTTAAATATGTGTTACGCTAGGTTCACACTAGTGTTCGGGTCTCCGTTCCGAGCTTTCTGTCTTCTGCTGGCAGAAGACGGAAAGCTGTCAGAGCGGGTCCGGCCGTGAGCGGTGGTGAGAGTTTTATGCTCTCTGCCGCGAAACAGTTTTTTTTAAAACCGAACACAGAGTACTACATGTGTGAAATGTAGAAAACAGGGCACTCACCCACCACGGGATACATAAAACATTCGTTTTTATTTCATCCTCTTTAAAAAAAGGTCAAACCTTGACCATCGGGGTACAGAAGACGGAATGATGCAAAGAAACAGGCAGCGACGATCGTTTCGTGCTTAGTGCACTTCGTCAGGCTTCCTCTTTTTTTTAAAGAGGATGAAATAAAAACAAATGTTTTATGTATCCCGTGGTGGGTGAGTGCCCTGTTTTCTACATTTCACATATGTCACTGCCTGTCTAGGTTTTTTCACAGTGAGCACCACCCTGGGATTTTATTTATTCCATGGTTTTTTTGGCTGTTACAGCCAGAAGATTTGCCAATACTGACACAAGATTGTGAATACGAGCGTTGTCGCAGTAGTGCCGCTGACTACTTTGTTCTTTGTAACAGAGTACTACATGTCCGACTCTGTGTCCGATTTAAAAAAAAACGGTTTCGTGGCGGAGAGCATAAAAAGCTCACCTCCGCTCACGGCCGGACATCTTTCAAACCCATTCAAATGAATGGGTATGAAAGAGTCCTGCAGGTTTCCGTCTCCTGCCTCTGTTTTGTGCAGGAAACGGAAACCTGCAGAACGGAGACCGGGCGCAGATGTGAATGAGCCCTTACTTCGCCTCTAAGCTCACACATTTTTTTTTTTCCTTCTAAAACTTTTCTTTTGGATTGAAGTGATGAGAAAGATGATCAGTTTCTTAAAACAACATGATATTGCAACATTCTGTCACAAGAGGTCTATTCTTCTATAGGTCTCTATGTGTGGCCACCCAATGGTAGTCATGTGTACTGCAGCCGATTTGCAAGCACTTCACTATATTGAATTGAATTTATTTCATGGCAAATTAAAGTTCTTAAAGGGGTTGACCAGGACCGTCAGGCGGCTACCTCACGGATCAACTGTACAGTGCAGGACAGAAACTCAGAATGCAGATTAACTCACTGTAATCATGTGGCAGTGTGAATTAGGGAGAGTTCACACGGAGTAACATGCCGCGTGATGTGGCACGTAGACGCCGCGTGAGCTTTTGCGGGCTGTAAATGCTCCCATTGATTTCAATGGGAGCCGGGATCGTATACACGGATACACGGATTCTGAGTTTCTGTCCTGTCTCCACTACATAAAGTACTGCTTTCCATCACCTGTCGCACTGAACACTTTATTCCTGTGTCCTTTTGCATATAAATATGCATCCCTTCAGAAATTGTGTTATACCATGCCTGATGAAGGGACCTAGCAGTCCCGAAAGTTTGCAATCTGTCATCATTTTTGTTAGCTATTAAAAAGGTATCAACTACTGAAGACTCTCAATTTTTATATTTCATAGTGCAGCAATGGTGTAGTTTTACTAATCCTGACATTGCAAATTTAGACTTGAGATTATCAGATTTGGGGCTCTAAACCTTAGAAACATAAGAACATGCGGTTTAAGGACTTAGAACCTGGCGACAGGTTCCCTTTAAATGCACTTGCCACCAACACGATGTAGATGGTGGCAGGTGCTAAATGTCCGCTTGGCGTTGGGTAGATGATTATAAATGAAAACACATTTGATAGTCTCGGATGTGTTAAGCAAAAACATTCTAACAATAAAAAGTTTTAACTCTGGACACCGAGCTGCAAAGTGCAGATGGTGACAGGATGCGAGTATAAGCTTGGCACCAGCTAACTCACGTTACATGAAAGAGATCTCCCTGCAGATCTGCACCTTCTCCAGAGAGCTTTACATATATAAAACAAAAATAATGGACGCCAGCCATAATGTCATTTATTTTACTTATTTTTACTTCTTCAAGCATAAAGGAGTCTTTATTACTCTGTTTTCATAGGATACTTTCCCTAACCTGTATTTGCCTTTATTTCCGCTCGTGAAAATAAAAATGTGTAATTTCCTTGTATTTTTTTATGGTAAAAAGTGCATTACTTGAATAAATCTTTTTATGGCCCGAACTGAAAAAGAATATATAAAAAATAAATAAATAGCACAGCTGCTCTCGTAAAGACATCCAAATCTAATTAATCGCAGAAGCCTTCGCTATATTAAGCTTCCTCCCTAATCCTTAGCACATCCATTCAAACTCTTATAAAAAAAAAAAAACTTCACCAAAAAAATCCAAATAATTGTATCTGATGTCTCGGAAAAGAACATCTAATGAGGACACCGGGTAATGTGTAAAAAAGAAAGAAAAATAACCCAAACTTAGGAAGAAATTTGTAATATGGAAGCAAACAAACCCAAAGTGAGAAGTTTCTCCATCCATTTTTCCGTAAGTGTCATCTCCTACATTGTCAAAAAGTTCCACATTAGTGGAATCTGTAGATATGGGCCTGCACTAGTTTCCAAAATTCTCAAAAGTAAAGCCAAAACCGTTGGAACTGATGAGGCATTGTGACCCCTTGTATAAAGGACACGGCGTTCTATAAAGTGAATAGAAGGCAGTTGTCTTAGGATTTAAAGGGATTTCCAAGGACCATCCTTAGATAGAAAAACAAGGAGAGGCACCGAGCCGATCCTCGTGTATTATCATAGGGTGAAATGGAAACACAGAGAGATGAGTGTCTGCTCACCTGGTTGGGTTGTGATGGAGTGACAACAGCCCAACGGAGCCTGCTGGTAGTGCAGGACAGTTCAATTGGCAGCAGCTGCAGTGACGTCACAAGAACGTTATGTATGGATGCAATAACTGTTTGGGATACAGGCCAAAGGACAGCGCTCACCAGAAACTTCTTTATTAGAGATGAGCGAACAGTGTTCTATCGAACACATGTTCGATCGGATATCAGGGTGTTCGCCATGTTCGAATCGAATCGAACACCACGTGGTAAAGTGCGCCAAAATTCGATTCCCCTCCCACCTTCCCTGGCGCCTTTTTTGCACCAATAACAGCGCAGGGGAGGTGGGACAGGAACTACGACACTGGGGGCATTGAAAAAAATTGGAAAAAGTCATTGGCTGCCGAAATCAGGTGACCTCCATTTTAGACGAATAGTGGATTTCAAATCCGGGTCATATGAGAATGTGAACTTTGTGACTATGAGACAGGGATAGCTGTACAGGCAGGGATAGCTAGGGATAACCTTTATTTAGGGGGGAATGTTATTAAAAATAACTTTTTGGGGCTCTATCGGGTGTGTAATTGTGATTTTTGTGAGATAAACTTTTTCCCATAGGGATGCATTGGCCAGCGCTGATTGGCCGAATTCCGTACTCTGGCCAATCAGTGCTGGCCAATGCATTCTATTAGCTTGATGAAGCAGAGTGTGCACAAGGGTTCAAGCGCACCCTCGGCTCTGATGTAGCAGAGCCGAGGCTGCACAAGGGTTCAAGCGCACCCTCGGCTCTGATGTAGGAGAGCCGAGGGTGCACTTGAACCCTTGTGCAGCCTCGGCTCTGCTACATCAGAGCCGAGGGTGCGCTTGAACCCTTGTGCACACTCTGCTTCATCAAGCTAATAGAATGCATTGGCCAGCGCTGATTGGCCAATGTATTCTATTAGCCTGATGAAGTAGAGCTGAATGTGTGTGCTAAGCACACACATTCAGCTCTACTTCATCGGGCTAATAGAATGCATTGGCCAGCGCTGATTGGCCAGAGTACGGAACTCGACCAATCAGCGCTGGCTCTGCTGGAGGAGGCGGAGTCTAAGATCGCTCCACACCAGTCTCCATTCAGGTCCGACCTTAGACTCCGCCTCCTCCGGCAGAGCCAGCGCTGATTGGCCGAAGGCTGGCCAATGCATTCCTATGCGAATGCAGAGACTTAGCAGTGCTGAGTCAGTTTTGCTCAACTACACATCTGATGCACACTCGGCACTGCTACATCAGATGTAGCAATCTGATGTAGCAGAGCCGAGGGTGCACTAGAACCCCTGTGCAAACTCAGTTCACGCTAATAGAATGCATTGGCCAGCGCTGATTGGCCAATGCATTCTATTAGCCCGATGAAGTAGAGCTGAATGTGTGTGCTAAGCACACACATTCAGCACTGCTTCATCACGCCAATACAATGCATTAGCCAGTGCTGATTGGCCAGAGTACGGAATTCGGCCAATCAGCGCTGGCTCTGCTGGAGGAGGCGGAGTCTAAGATCGCTCCACACCAGTCTCCATTCAGGTCCGACCTTAGACTCCGCCTCCTCCAGCAGAGCCAGCGCTGATTGGCCGAATTCCGTACTCTGGCCAATCAGCACTGGCTAATGCATTGTATTGGCTTGATGAAGCAGTGCTGAATGTGTGTGCTTAGCACACACATTCAGCTCTACTTCATCGGGCTAATAGAATGCATTGGCCAGCGCTGATTGGCCGAATTCCGTACTCTGGCCAATCAGCACTGGCTAATGCATTGTATTGGCTTGATGAAGCAGTGCTGAATGTGTGTGCTTAGCACACACATTCAGCTCTACTTCATCGGGCTAATAGAATGCATTGGCCAATCAGCGCTGGCCAATGCATTCTATTAGCGTGAACTGAGTTTGCACAGGGGTTCTAGTGCACCCTCGGCTCTGCTACATCAGATTGCTACATCTGATGTAGCAGTGCCGAGTGTGCATCAGATGTGTAGTTGAGCAAAACTGACTCAGCACTGCTAAGTCTGCATTCGCATAGGAATGCATTGGCCAGCCTTCGGCCAATCAGCGCTGGCTCTGCCGGAGGAGGCGGAGTCTAAGGTCGGACCTGAATGGAGACTGGTGTGGAGCTATCTTAGACTCCGCCTCCTCCAGCAGAGCCAGCGCTGATTGGTCGAGTTCCGTACTCTGGCCAATCAGCACTGGCCAATGCATTTCTATGGGGAAAAGTTAGCTTGCGAAAATCGCAAACTGACAGGGATTTCCATGAAATAAAGTGACTTTTATGCCCCCAGACATGCTTCCCCTGCTGTCCCAGTGTCATTCCAGGGTGTTGGTATCATTTCCTGGGGTGTCATAGTGGACTTGGTGACCCTCCAGACACGAATTTGGGTTTCCCCCTTAACGAGTTTATGTTCCCCATAGACTATAATGGGGTTCGAAACCCATTCGAACACTCGAACAGTGAGCGGCTGTTCGAATCGAATTTCGAACCTCGAACATTTTAGTGTTCGCTCATCTCTATTCTTTATTATTGGAATGAGGACATGTCACAACACATTTCGGACCACTGATGGTCCTTTCTCAAGTGCACAATTGCTTGTCTGGATGGCTCAAGAGCTCAATTGTGCACTTGAGAAAGGACCATCAGTGGTCCGAAATGCGTTGTGCCATGTCCTCATTCCAATAATAAAGAAGTTTCTGGTATATCCAGGTGAGCGTTGTCCTTCGGCCTGTATCCCAAACAGGTTGGTCCATCCATTGCATCCATCCTTATTATAGGTTATCAATATCAGATTACCACCAATCAGTCCTGAGTTCAAATCTGTCTATGACGGGGCAACACGGTGGCTCAGTGGTTAGCACTGCAGCCTTTTAGCACTGGAGTCCTGGGTTCAAATCCCGCCAGGAGCAACATCTGCAAGGAGTTTGTATGTTCTCCCCGTGTTTGCGTGTATTTCCTCCCATTCTACAAAGGCATAATGATAGGAGAAAAAAAAAATCTGTCCATGGGAAGCATTTGGATTTTGTTCCACGAGTACTTGGATGGATTTTTTCTGGGTTCTCAATTTTTCTGCCATGTTCCAAAAGTATATTTATTAGTTAAGTGTCTTTCTAAGAAATCAACCCTAAAGTGAGTGTCTGAGGTGGTTGGAAAAGATATGGGGGGCCCCATTGGGGATGTTAAGGAAGACTTTACATATATAGTTCTGTGGAATCTGAATATAATTAACAATACTAAGCTATATAATGAACAATAAGCAAGTGTCACGAGGAGACGAATATAGAAGCTGACAGCTACATGTATATAGTCATACAGCCAAGAGCTAATCTTGTGGGCCCTTCATATCAATGTACACTTGGCTTGGCTGCGCATGGATATGTTCTTCATAAAAAAGAGGAGTAAGCCACTAGCAGACTCCTAAGGTAACTGTTACATTAAATATGCTGACCCTTCTTTCCCTTAACATCTACCATCAGGGGAGTCAGGGCCCCACCATAAGCATATAAAGTGTGACTGTTATTCCAATGTATTTTTGAGATTGTGTAGAGGTTGTTTGGTGAGCAGTTTTGTAATATACTTTACTAATAGTGTTCAGCGAGTAGTATTCGATCGGATACCTCCCGCCATAGGGATGCGTGTAAGCGGCCAAACACCAAGGGATTAAGCACAGTGAATATTCTAACCTATTTTAATTAGTCTTTATAGAAAATAGGCTGCAAATCTGAGCTTTCATATGACACCAAAACCACATATAAGTGGCGTAACTTAAGAGTTCAAGGCTAGTTTAGAGTTTTCCAAAAACCACATCACGGGTCCTGCACAAGAAGAGCTTTTCTCTGTTTTTCTCTTTTTCTATTGGCCTGGCATAAAACCAGAGATATAGCTATTTGAAGTGACCCCTCCCCTGTTACAATTGCTATATCCCATACAGTGTATTTGGGATGGACTGCCCATGGCAATGCTTGGTTAAAGCCTTTAAAGTCTGTTTTCTGCTAATATTGGTGGGTTTGGTTAACATTGGTCTAATGTGTATGGCCACCTTAACTCTATGGACTTGCAGTTTCTCCACACCCCTCCATATAACACTGTAGCCCATTCCTGACTATCACAATATAGTGTATCTTATGGCATTGACAATGTATTCTGTGATTATTGCAGTAAATTTAAGAATTCCCACACCAGAGAGAAGTAAAGGCTGAAGTAACAACTAGGCTAAAAACAACTGGTAAAATACCTATTACACCAAAACCTGAGCCACCACCTCTTACCGTGACCCTGAGATCTGGTTCCCATCTGCATTCAGTAATCTGTTCTGGGAGTCCGGCACAAGGACGCCCCGGAACGGAATACCAAACGCACTGGCAAGCGAAGAGCACATGGACCCCATAGACTATAATGGGATCTGTGCGGTGTCTGTGGACAGGAAAGTAGATCATGAAGTACTTTTCTGTCTACATGTTACGTGCGGACTCCACGCAGAATACACACGGAACCCATTATAGTCTATGGGGTTCGTGTGCTTTCACTGCTCACCGCTTGTCAATGTGTTCGGTAGTTCGTTCGTAGGATCCCATGCAGACTCCCTGAACAGATTACTGAACGCAGATGTGAACCCGACCTGATCTAAAGTCAGAAAAAAATGACACATTTGTAAATTACTATTACAAAAAAAGGTAAAAATCCAATCCAAATAACCAAAGACGAACTTCAATGAAATATTATGGAGAAGGAACAGCAAACTAGTCAACTATGGCAAGTCTATAAAAAGATCTGAAGCTAAGTGAGACACAGTCCGCAGATTAGATTCAGCTTGGAATATATCCAGAGGATCAAACTATTCTACATGTCGGCTCATGATAAGAAATGCCTATCAATTATGTGAGGAAAACAGATTTACATTTTCATCACAAATGTCCTGTGAAGAAGCTGATGTACCATCTGCTCTCCAAACAAGGTCATTATAGCCGAGCACTTAACCGCCATTGTTTTAAGGGAAAACAGAGAAACAAGCAAATAACCAAATCTGGAAGCAACAGAAATGTTATATTTTATCTTCCCTCTGAAAACCAGAAAAATAACCTCAGTCTAGATTGAGTAAAAATATGATTTTTTCCAAAAATTAAAGGGAAAATCTCACCATTTCTGAAAATGATCATACATAAAAATATGTTCCTAGTGATTCATTTGTTTAGGTTTGTTTTGTATGAAAGATATTCTTATCAGGACTTATTTTACTTTAAATTAGCTATATTTATATGACTTGCAGTACCACTTCTCACCACCATAGAAAGAAAATGGTTTCCATAGACATCAATACAATACTGCCATTAAAATTTGATACAAATTATATAATTATTCCTGGAATGTAATTTTGCAAATGTTATATTATGTAGATGGTTCTTCCTGATCAAATCTATGATTTTATAAATGAGAACTTTTATTTCAATTTTTATTTTTAGAACCTGCGCTACCACTTTGAACCATCAATGGGGTGTTGTTCCCATAGACACCAATCAAAGATCATATTTTACTTTATAATCCAATATCTACAGTAATACATGCATCACAACGATCTAATAGTCAATTCTCTAAATTAGTAAAATACCATATATACTCGAGTATAAGCCGAGTTTTTCAGCACAGTTTTTGTGCTGAAAAAGCCCCCCTTGGCTTATACTCGAGTCAAGCAAAAAAATAAATAATTTTTTTTTTTTTGGGGGGGGGGGTGGTCTATGACCAGCCGCAATAGTAATGTATAGAATATCCCATAAAATAGTGAGGAAAAAAAAAGGCTTTAAAAAAATATATAATAAAAAAATAAAATAAATAAAAGTTGTAAATCCCTCCTTTCCGTAGAATACATATAAAAGTAGAAAATGATTGTGATACACATTACACATACACATTAGGTATCCCTGTGTCTGACAGTGCCCGGTCTACTGAATATAGGGGATCTGCAGTGCTCCTGTTCTGTCAGGAAGGGGTTAATAAGAGCACTGCAGATTCCCTATATTCAGCCAGGCTGAATTCCAAGCGGGGGAAAAAAAAACCCAGTCCTCAAGCTCTGGGAAGGGGCAGACAGACAACCAAAACACCCCCTCCCCTTCCCCAGCAACTATTGCACCCAAAAACTCCAACCTTTTTAATTTTTGAAATTTTCCAGTAGCTGCTGCATCCCCCCCCCCCCCCTCGGCTTATACTCGAGTCCAGTTGTCACAGTTTTTTGTGGTAAAATTAAGGGCTTATATTCGGGTCGGCTTATACTTGAGTATATAAGGTAAGCTACATAGATTTTTAGATAATATGTGTCACAACCTCTCTAAGGCCTCGTTCACATCTGCGTCGGTAATCCATTTGGGGGAGTCCGCATGGTGACCCCCCCCCCCCCCCCCGAACAGACTACTGAACGCATTGGCAAGCAGTGTGCAGTGAAAGGACACGGATCCCCATAGACTATAATGGGGTCCGCGTGCTTGCCGCAAGATCTCTGCAGGGAAAATGCGGAAAGGAAAGTACTTCATGATCTACTTTCCTGTCCACATGACTTGTGTGGAGATCTCATGGCAAACACACAGACCCCATTATAGTCTATGGGGTCCGTGTGCTTTCACTGCTCACCCCTTACGGTATTCTGTTCGGGAGTTCCCATGCGAACTCCCCTGAACGGATTACTGATGCAGATGTGAACGAGGCCTAACAATGAAAAACTTTTTTTTTTTTTTTTTTCCAATCCTTTTGTCTTCATGGAACATAACCTGGGATATGGGGAGCAAGATGACCAGCTTTTATCACAACATGATCTTGCAACATTTTATCACAAGTCTACCCTATATGTCTATGTGTGGCCAATCATTGGCTATCTTGTGCACTGCAGCGCATCAATACTTTTGCTAACATTTTTGCTAAATGCATTGAATTTGTTTAATAAGAAATTCAAGTCTTTACAGTGGCTTGCAAAAGTATTCCTACCCCTTGAACTTTTTGTCTTTTTGTCTTTAGCCCCCTATATCAATACTTTGTTGAACCATCTTTCGCTGCAATTACAGCTACAAATCTTTTGGGATATGACTCCACCAGCTTTGCACATCTAAAGACTGAGATTTTTGCCCATTCTTCTTTGCCCTTCTTCTTTGCAAAATAGATCAGCCAGATTGGATGGAGACGTCTGTGAACAGCAATTTTCATGTCTTGCCACAGATGCTCAATGGGATTTAGGTCTGGACTGTGACTGGGCCATTCTAACACATGACTATTCTGTGATCTAAACCCTTCCACTGTAGCCCTGGCTGTATGTTTCATGTCATTGTCTTCCTGGAAGGCAAATCTCCTTCCCAGTTTCAAGTCTTCTGTAAGTCTTCAGGTTTTGTTCCAGGATTTCCCTGTATTTAGCTCCAGACATCTTCCCATCAACTCTGACCAGCTTCCTTTTCCCTGCTGAAGAAAAGCATGATGCTGCCCCCTATGTGTCACAGTGGGGATGGGGTATTCAGAGTGATGAGCAGCGTTACTTTTCTGCCACACATAGCGCTTTGCATTTAGGCCAAAAAGTTCAATTGTAGTCTTATCTGGGCAGCGCACTTTCTTCCACAGGTTTGCTGTGTCCCCTATATGGCTTGTAGCAAACTGAAAATGGCACTTCTTATGTCATTCAACAATGATTTTCTTCTTGCCACTCTTCCAGGAGTGTCCATATTTATGGAGTGCACAACTTATAGTTGTCCTGTGGACAGATTCTCCAACCTGAGTTGTAGATTTCTGCAGAACAATGACCATGGGCCTCTTGGCTGCTTCTCTGACCAGTGCTCTCCTTATTTGATCTGTCAGTTTAGATGGACGACATGTCTTGATAGGTTTGCAGTTGTAGAATACTTTTTCCATTTTTAGATGATGGATTGAACAGTGCTCATTGGGATAATCAAAGCTTGGGATATGATTTTATAATCTAACCCTGCTTTAAACTTCACAACTTTATCTCCGACCTCTCTGGTGAGTTCCTTGGTCTTTATGATGCGGTTTGTTCACTCGTTTTCTCTAACAAACCACCGAGGCCTTCATAGAACAGGTGTATTTATACTGAGACTAAATTACACACAGTTGGAATCTATTAAAGGGATTCTTTCATTAGAAACCCTTTTTAAACTAAATACACGTAGGAATAGCCTTAAGAAAGGCTATTCTTCTCTTAACGTTATTATTCCTGAGAAATATCTTCTTTCTTCCTTATGTAAATTAGTTTTTCGCAGCACAGGGGGCGGTCCCCTGCACTCAAACAGCACTAAGGGCATCCGCAGTGCTGCTTGAAAACTCTCCAGCGATGGCCTCTTTCTTCTTCTCCACCTTCACCTTTTCTCTTGTGCTCCTCTTCTCTTCAACCGAAAGCGCCAACTGCGCATGTCCGTTGGCCATTTTCCTGCATAAACTGATGTCACATTCTTCAGTTCAGATCAGGAAGGCATTGCCGCAGCATTGCAACCACATCGCTAACGCTATTAGAAAATAACACTGAGTTATGATATCAGGCAAAATATCTTAAGTCATTGTATACTAGGAAACATGGCACAACAGAGACCGGGGTATAAATAAACCCTTTATGGCCAAATTTAAAAAAAAAAGAAAAATAATCATTCATTTAGATACGATAGATGGAAAGTCCCAGATAATCCAACTTGCTTTCCAATGCTAACGGTACAATAGAGCCAATAGTACAAAGAACTGATAAGGGTGGAAGGAGGAAACCAGATAAAGAAAGAGGATATGGTATTATTTACATGTATTAAATATATCTAGAACTGAGGGCCAATATTACTTGGTTACAGGGACAAATAGCCAAAACTCGATACAATAGTCCAAGGACGGTCCAAATAATATTAATAATCATAAACGGCCATGAATAAATTGGACCACAAATGCTACAAGATATCAAGTGTGGTGATAGCAGATAATAAAGGACTGTAGGTCTATAAAGTATGACCAGATGAAATAAAACTAAATATTTAGTCCATAGCTTGACCTCCTACAACCAACTCAGGGGCACCGTGATGGGTTATAGAGGGGGTCAAGCTGTGGGCCCAATATATTGCTCATATATTCAACCTGCGTCCTTTGAGGCATTTGTAGAAAGGTGTAATATCAATCCTATTAGCCTAAAACGTACTTGTGTGGTTGGGATTGATGACTTACCTTTTTCCAGATATTCGTATTATTATAGAGTCTAGAGGCAAAAAAGAGATGGCAATTTATGGTAAACCCACCTTATCGAATTCCCTCCTGAGTTGGGAAAGCAATCACCCTGCCCCCCTCAGGAGGAACATACCAAAAGGTCAATATCTAAGAATGTGTTGAAATTGCTCTGCTAAGACAGACTGTCACAGCAATGTAGGGAGCATAGATGTCGATTTCAGGAAAGGAGATACTCTAATAGAGTTCTCAAGGATGTCTTTAGTAATGCGCTAATTAAGAATCGGGAGAGTCTATTTGTCCTTAAGGGGTTGCCCAAGATGAACTGATAATTAACTTCTAAACTAAACTCCCTTCCCCCACCCAACTTCTAATTTACATCAATTTAAAAAATTTTTATAATTACTTATATCCCTGGAGTCATGTGATTGCTCCAGGGACACTTTCTGATAATCTGGTGATGTTCCGCTTCACCTCTTATGAAACGGAACATGACCATCACTCTTTCCCCTCCCCTATCCCCATCAATACTCACCAAGCCTACCTGTGTCTGAGGAACGGGTCCTCCCCCTCTTCCTGTCTTCTAGCAATGAGCAGAATAGGCTAGACAGGAAGACGGGGAAAGGTGGGAGGGGCTAGTAACGGGCTGGATCGTTAGTTAGTGGGAGGGGCTAGGCTTAGCGAGACAGTGAAGGTGGGAGGGGCTAGGCTTAGTGAGACGGAGGGTTTTGTAATCAGTGAGAGAGGAGGGGCTGAGAGAGAAGAAGTTAGTGCAGCAGCTACACAATAAGCTGCAAACAGAATGTAAACAAAAACAGAGGATGCATCAGCAACCAGAGATACCCGTAAATCACTCCAAACACTGCTAAAGGTATATGGGTGTACTTATTAACTCATCACTAGCATTAACACACTTTTATAAATAAAAAAAAAAGATTTTCTGCCCCAAAAACCCATTTAAGAAACAAGATTGAATAGTAGGAGACACCATGCAGTGAGGCATGTGATAGCAAAGTGTTGGAGTGTCTTTCGATTGGACCTTCAACTAATTCTTGGGGAATATTCCCAGATAAATCATTGTAAGGGAAGGTTAGTCCATAGTCATTTTACCAGACCACGTGGGTGCATGTGGATAGGAAAGTAGACTGGCTGCCACAAACTTATTGAGCACATTGCTTGACCATATGTGCAAACTGGGAGACCTGTAAAACTCAAGGAATTGTCTATAGAGTTGTTTTTCAATGTGGATTGGAAAGTTAAAAGGGGATTTCAGTAGATGCATAGGGAGAATCTTGGGGCTATTTCACATCAAAGGTTGTCCACCATGTAATCTATTAAACCAATGAGACAACAAAGTATTAACGTTTATGGGCATCGATAACGTACCGCAGTACAAATGGGAGGGAATTGGGATTTCCATATTCTCCAATGTGAAAGGAGTTGGATGTTTTTTTGCCTTAAAACAGTTACCGAAGGGCTTGAATGAGCAAATTTTTTCATATTTTATTGACCTTCACCCCTTATACCTGGTAACGCCACAGTAGATCTTTGTAACATTTATAGTATTTGTCATCCAAGTTATTCAAGATCATTTGTGATTATTAATAATGTTTGGCCATTTTTGGCCTATTGTATCTAACTTTAACAGTTTGTCCCTGATACCAGATATTGAATAGACAAAAGGGGATACCGAGCTGATCCTCGTGTAATATGTGAAGGTACCAGTGAGAAGTAAAAGGACAAACAAATGTCTGATCACCTTAAGGAGTTGTAAGGTAGTGACAACAACCCAAAAACATTAATACATGTAGATCCTTGGAAGGTTACAGCCAGGGAGTAGGGCAGAAGCTGATGGACATCACAGGAACGTGAGAAACACCAAGGAGGGAAGGGCCAGCCTGAACCGGAACACAGGACAAAGTACAGGGCTCACCCAAGTAAATCCAGAAAACCCAAGTAAATCCAGGCTAGTAATTCTGCTCTTGATAAAGGACCATATGGGTCCGAAAAGCAATGTGCCATATTCACTGTCCGAAGTTCAATAAAGAAGTTTTTCTGGATTTACTTGGGTGAGCGCTGTACTTTGGCCTGTGTTCCAGTTCAGGCTGGTCCTTCCCTCCTTGGTGACCAAGTAATATTGGTCTTGAGTTATAGATATATTTCATAAATGTAAATAATGCCATATCCTCTTTCTTTGTCTGGTTTCCTCCTTTCATCCTTATCTGTTTTTTATACCAATGACTCTATTGTACTGTTACCATTGTAAAGAAAGTCTGATTGTCTGGGACTTTCCATTTCCCTTATCTAAATGAACTATACTTTTCTGCTCTCTATATGGATCCATCCTTCTTAACTCACCGTTGACTGATTGTTTGGATTGGCATGTTTTTAATGTTCAAAGATGCCGAGTGATGTGTGTGTGTGTGTGTGTATATATATATATATATATATATATATATATATATATATATATATATATATGTCATCTTTTTGTACATAGATTTCCTCAGGAGTCTTGTTTCGGACAAAATGCACTGGGATTGGTAGGGACTAGAGATGAGTGAGTAGTATTCGATCGAGTAGGTATTCGAACGAATACTACGGTATTCAAAATACTCGTGCTCGTTTGAATACTATCGCTATTCGCAGTAAAGATTCGATTCAGAACCAGCGTTGATTTAACGAATGCTATACACTGTATAGCATTCGGCAAATCAATGCTGGTTCTGCAGCAGGCTCGTCCTTGCTAGTCGGGAGAGCTGGCAGCATGCGGTTATGCTGGAGCTGACTTTTTCTCATAGGAATGCATTGACCAGTGTTGTTTGGCCGAATGCTATACTGTACAGTGTGCAGCATTCGGCCAATCAACGCTGGTTCTGCCGGAGGCTCGTCTGTGAGGAGGCGGAGTCTAAGATCAGACCACAGCAGTCTCCATTGTGGTCCGATCTTAGACTCCACCTCCTCACAGACGAGCCTCTGGCAGAACCAGCATTGATTGGCCGAATGTTGTACACTGTATAGCATTCGGCCAATCAACACTAGTCAATGCATAAATACAGATGTAGCAGAGTTCAGATGTGTGCTGAACTTTACTACATCTGAGATGTAGCAAAGCTGGCTGTGCACTGAACTCGACTACATCTGAGATGTAGTAGAGCTGGATGTGCGCTGAACTCTACTACATCTGAGATCGGACCACAATGGAGACTACTGTGGACCGATCTTAGACTCTGCCTCCTCCGGCAGAACCAGTGTTGATTGGCCGAATGCTATACACTGTATGGCATTCAGCCAATCAACACTGGTCAATGCATTCCTATGAGAAAAAATCAGCTCCCGGATCATGCAAGCTGACAGGGATCCTGACTAGCAGATAATGGGCTGCCACGAGATAGAGCCAAAAAGAGTTGTTTGAGTAACATTCCCACCTAAATAAAGCTAATTCCTAGCTAACCCTGCCTGTACATCTATCCCTGTCTCATAGTCAAATAATTCAGTCTCATATGACCCAATTCTGAAATCCACTATTCGTATAAAGTGCAGGTCACCTGATTTAGCCATCTAATTACTTTTTTCGACTTTTTTTTTTTTTATGCCTCCATTGTCGTAGTTCCTGTCCCACCTCCCCTGCACAGTTATTGGTGCAAAAAAAGCGCCAGGGAAGGTGGGAGGGGATACAAATTTTTTGTGCTTCTGCCTCGCTGTATTCGATTGGAATCGAATATCTCGAGCAGCCTGATATTCCATCAAATATCAATTCGAACGCCGTTCGCTCATCTCTACTCTTTAATATTTCCAACACCATCTCTCCTATTAAAGGGCTTGTCCATGTTACAGAAACTCCCTTAAAGAAAAATCCTAATAAAACAAGAAGACAAAAAAATACCAAAAACACCCTTCCTCTGCAACTGAAATGGAAAATAGCATTGACCTTCTACTGAGTGCAAGTGACTGTGTTGGATCTACACAAAGACAATGGAGACCCTGAGTAGTCACCCGCCCGCCATGGCGTCCGCTCCTGTCTATTTATTTCTGCTACAGATATTTTCAGGGTCTGTCTATACTTTTATTATGCATAGACGGAGTAGACTTCATTTGTTACAGAAGTTTTGCATTTTCAACCGCAGGAAGCAGATCAAAGTTAAACAGCAAAAATGTGACTAAATAAATCGTTTTGGCCTGAATAAGTGACACATAATACAGAAGAGTTTCTGCTCCGGTTGTTAAGTAAATATTCAAGTACATAAAGTGAAAACGCCTTATTACTATCTCCCGCAGTGTAATGACTTGTTTTTGTGGAAATAATGGGTTCAGAGCAGACTCCAACGAAAATGTGAGCAAAGGATTATTTTGGCTAAAGATATAATTCATAATGTTCTCTTGGTATTAACAGTGAGCACAGCAGGACACGGTCTACGTGCAGTCCGAGTGTTCGGGGATAGTTATACAATGCATTAGTGATAATGGTGATACATGCGTCAATGTCAGCTGGATATACTTTTTAATAGATGATGTTGGAAAATACACTTAAAGAAGTTTTCTGGGACTTACTAATTGATGACCGATCCTCAGGGTAGGTGATCGATTGAAGATTAGCAGGGGTCCGACATTTGGGACCTTCAGCTGTTTAAAACGGCAACGGCACTTCCAGAGTTTACCTTCAGGTCCTTGGTCATAGGGCTTGTCTGCAGCTCAGTCCCATTCGTGGTCATGGACTGAAGGGCAATACCAAGCATAGCCATTATAGAAATGTTCAGCGATGTCTTAACGCTCATCCAAACCCTGTGCCCTCTTCAAATATGTGACCGGTGTCGGACTGATGATCATCAATTATCAAGCCTGAAAATTTTTTGTAGAGGGGAACTCTACTTGGAAAGTCAAGGATAGTTGATGTTCTGCATGCTACTTTCCTCCAAACTTGACTTAACTTGTGACTAGAAATGGGCGAACGTCCCAAGATTCGTTTTGGGTCAAACAAGTTTAGATATAACCAGAAGTTAAATTGTTATACTGTGGGAAATCTTCAGACCCCAGACTATACCAGGTGGAGGCTCAGGGGAGGTGTAAAAAATAAAATAACATTTATACTAACCCTCATTCACCTATTTTTCACCTTCTCGCGACATTCAGAACGCTCTCTTGGTCTCCTCAGTGACGTCATGTTCCCATGGTCACTAAGTTAGTTCACGGCACAGGGGAAAAATACATAGTGATGTCACAGTACAATGAATAATAAACACTGTGATTTGACATCACTGTGCTTGTTATCCCTGTACTGTGACATCAGTATGTTTATTATCCCTGTACTGTGACATCACTGTGTTTATTATCCCTGTACTGTGACATAACTGTGTGTATTATCCCTGTACTGTGACATCACTGTGTGTATTATCCCTGTACTGTGACATCACTGTGTGTATTATCCCTGTACTGTGACATCACTGTGTGTATTATCCCTGTACTGTGACATCACTGTGTGTATTATCCCTGTACTGTGACATCACTGTGGTTATTATCTCTGTACTGTGACATCACTGTGTGTATTATCTCTGCACTCTGACATCACTGTGTGTATTATCCTGTACTGTGACATCACTGTGTGTATTATCCCTGTACTGTGACATCACTGTGTTTATTATCCCTGTACTATGACATCACTGTGTGTATTATCCCTGTACTGTGACATCACTGTGTTTATTATCCCTATACTGTGACATCACTGTGTGTATTACCCTGTACTGTGACATCACTGTGTGTATTATCCCTGTACTGTGACATCACTGTGTTTATTATCCCTGTACTGTGACATCACTTTGTTTATTATCCCTGTACTGTGACATCACTGTATTATCCCTGTACTGTGACATCACTGTGTGTATTATCCCTGTACTGTGACATCACTGTGTGTTTTATTCCTGTACTGTGACATCACTGTGTTTATTATTCCTGTACTGTGACATCACTGTATTATCCCTGTACTGTGACATCACTGTGTGTATTATCCCTGTACTGTGACATCACTGTGTGTTTTATTCCTGTACTGTGACATCACTGTGTTTATTATTCCTGTACTGTGACATCACTGTGTGTATTATCCCTGTACTGTGACATCACTGTGTTTATTATCCCTGTACTGTGATATCACTGTGTGTATTATCCCTGTACTGTGACATCACTGTGTGCATTATCCCTGTACTGTGACATCACTGTGTGTATTATCCTGTACTGTGACATCACTGTGTGTATTATGCCTGTACTGTGACATCACTGTGTGTATTATCCCTGTACTGTGACATCACTGTGTGTATTATCCCTGTACTGTGACATCACTGTCTGTATTATCCCTGTACTGTGACATCACTGTGTGTATTATCCCTGTACTGTGACATCACTGTGTGTATTATCCCTGTACTGTGACATCACTGTGGTTATTATCTCTGTACTGTGACATCACTGTGTGTATTATCTCTGCACTCTGACATCACTGTGTGTATTATCCCTGTACTGTGACATCACTGTGTGTATTATCCCTGTACTGTGACATCACTGTGGTTATTATCTCTGCACTGTGACATCACTGTGTGTATTATCCTGTACTGTGACATCACTGTGTATATTATCCCTGTACTGTGACATCACTGTGTGTATTATCCCTGTACTGTGACATCACTGTGTGTATTATCCCTGTACTGTGACATCATTGTGTGTATTATCCCTGTACTGTGACATCACTGTGTATATTATCCCTGTACTGTGACATCACTGTGTGTATTATCACTGTACTGTGACATCACTTTGTGTATTATCCCTGTACTATGACATCACTGTGTGTATTATCCCTGTACTATGACATCACTGTGTGTATTATCCCTGTACTATGACATCACTGTGTATATTATCCTTGTACTGTGACATCACTGTTTTTATTATCCCTGTACTGTGACATCACTGTGTTTATTAACCCTGTATTGTGACATCACTGTGCTTACTATCTCTGAACTGTGATATTGCTGCATTTATTACCATTATATTGTGACATCTTTATCCGCACCATATTTTTCAAAGTGTCTCTTGCTTAGAGATTGTGAAACCCAATGAAATTTATTCCAACCAGTATTCATGAGGTTTGGCCCTCTGGTTCATTTTGGTCTGAACTTTTTCAGCACAAACCGGAGGTGCCCAAAGTGTACTAAATGGGGGAAAGGTGATTGAAAATAACAGTTAAATTCACCTGGCTTCGCCTCCTTTTCCGGCCTCTTTCAGCCTCTGGCTGATGTCACACTTCCTGGGGACACCACCGAAGCCTGTGATTGGACCTCAGCAGTCACATGACTGAAGTCATGATGCTGAGTTAAACTGTGACATCATTAATGTCCCTAACATAGTAATACATATTAGAAAGTCAGAATATCATGGAAGTACAGGTTAAAATAACATGTACAGTAGCCTAACAGATATATATATACTGTATATGGGCAATTCTATCTGGGGGAAAACCAAGTTCATGGCATCATCAAGGCTTCCTTTGAAAAAGACTTCTTTGATCTTTTAGTTACATGTCATGTCATGGTTAGTGTTGATCGAGGGATATAATGAAGAGATCAGCGCTGAATCCACTATGTAGAAGGGGGTCACATACTTTTGGCCATGAATAAGTGAACACGTTTATTTAGCAGCTCAGGGCTTAACATTATTTATACACTCTTATGGAGTCATAGTACGTCCACTTATGGAACCCAGAAAATTGTGAGACAGTAACAATAACTCAGTGTCTTTGGGAAAACAGTGTCTGGATGTCACCCAAGCAGATTTGTAATAGCTCAATGTCTTTGGCACGAATATTACAGAAACTTTAATTTGATAAATGAGATGGTGCATTTGTTCAAAGAGTTATTTATAGAGTCGCTAGGCAGTATGCAGCACGCAGCCTCTGCCAAAATCTCTTTGAACCATTTCTCAAGCTGAGTATACCGTCTCTGTAAACCTTTTATGTTTGCTGCCAACCCACTAAGGCTGGAAGCCTCGCACCATCTATTTATTAGCTATGGTTTATTTACATAGCAGCGAAATATTCTACCCCGATGCCAGTATTTATTCACATGGACCAGGTCACTGCTGGAGCTTACCATATAATAGCATAGTATACTACTATACCATACTATCCCATACCAAACCAATCTGTATAGTAATAATAACTTATCTAATTACTAAAATATTCCATATGTTATGCCATGAATAGACAGTATTTGGCATAACAATGTCATATAACTAAATCTAAATGAACCTGTCACCAACCAGTATCTGTGAACATACAGATACTAGGTGCATCAGATACTTGGTAACATCTAAATGGAGAGGTCAGGATCTTAGGAATAGAATAGAAAGGCTAGCTTGGGATAAGAAATGTTAGCTTAGTGTGCGGAGGTCAGTTCTGAGACTACTGCAGTTGGTTATTAGTTTGATTTTCCAGGGTAAAGCATTCTAGAGCACCGTGCAGCTCGAGAAAAGTCTTGGAGATGGGAGTGCAATGTTCAGATAACAGAGAATACAAGTATAATGTCATTGGAGGGGCAACATGGTGGCTCAGTGGTTAGCACTGCAGCCTTGCAGTGCTGGAGTCCTGGGTTCAAGTCCTGCCAGAGACAACATCTACAAAGAGTTTGTAAGTTCTCCCCGTGTTTGTGTGGATTTCCTCCCATGCTCCAAAGAAATACTCATAGGGAGAAATGTACATTGTGAGCCTCATCTGACCCTGTATTGGGCTCACAATCTATATTATAAGAAAAAAAAATTATATATATATATATATATATATATATATATATATATATATATATATATATATATATAATGTCATTGGAAGAACAAAGAGGATTGATGGTTAGGGTGGTAGACAGTGACAAGCAATGAGATGTAGGGGGGTTAGCACTATGGAGGAATTTATAAGTGTGGTCATTTTCTATTGTATTCTGTTAAATATATCATGTCAAATCACTTGTATCATACCATACCATACTATTCCAATACACTTCATTCCATACCATATCAGTCCATACTAAACCAATACATGAAGTTTCAAATCATATCAATCTGTACAATATTATTATATAGAGGACACATTTATCATAATTATTTTGAAAGGACTGTAATAATAGGCCATCAATACCAGATTTGTAGGGATCGGACACCTGACATCACCACCGATCATCTGTTCTCAGCAGCTGTTACAAAGAGAATGGAGCAGGAAGCAGGCAGCTCTGTTCTCTGTGTAGTGGCCAAATCAGGTACTGCAGATAAGCTCCTGTTCATTTGAATGGGAGCAAAGCTGCAGTGACTCAGTTATGACTGCTGTCTGCATCCTGCTCCATTTTCTGAGTATCAGTTGCTGAGAATAGATGATAGATGATAGGCTGTATAATCTACATAAGACCAAGCGAAGATCTCTCCGCACAGAGAACTAATGATTATGACGATGACCATGAGGTCTTCCTCTTTCTCTTCCGTTTTTCCTTAGCTGCTATGGACTCCTAGTATATCTTCTCTTCTCAGCTTATGTGTGCCTACATCTGTAATATATTACTGTGTATTATCCTGTATCTGTATTACTATGCTGCTGTAACATGCTGAAATTTCCCCAATGTGGGACTATTAAAGGATTATCTTATCTTATCTTAGATGGTGATGCTGGGTATCAGACCCCCACTAATCCAATATTAACTAAGTATATTTAGGATAATTCATCAATATTTTTAGCCTGGAAAACCCAGTGTAAGATTGGTAGAAGTCTGACTCCTAAGATCTCCACTGATCAGTAGTCCAAAGTTGCCTTGCTGCTACAGATAGTGTTGTGCTCTCTCCAATGTTTGTCTGCACTTCAGGATGTGCTTGATTGAGAAGAACCATAACTGGTCACAAAAAGTGCATGCTCTGTAGCAAAGGCGGTGCAATGATTAAACAAAAAGAGAGTGCATAGAAACACATGCCTCAACGCAAGCATGGGAGAACCTATAAACTCCATGCAGATGTTGTTCTTGGCAGGATTTGAACCCAGGACTCCAGCGCTGCATGGCAACAGTGCTACCCAATAAGGATATTTTGCGTTTTCTCAAAATACCAACTGGATGTTACCATCGGCAAGACCAGATTTTAACAAATCTTACTAATAAGCAAAGGAGAATTTCCATATAGACGAGTGAAATCTGCAGTAAAATCTAGTACCACTCTTCATTCACTGTGGATTTGTGGACAAAATTCAACTTCTGATTTGGTGTAGATGGGATCCTGATCCATGTACAGCTACCCGCTAGGAGCATGGCAATAGGTTGATTCACCAGTGTCACACAAACTTTTCAAAATCATTTTACACACAGGTATTACAAGTGGGACAGTTGGGTAGAGGTTAGTAACAAGGTAAGAAAATGGCTGATCAATACAACTTTAATCAAGTAGTTTAGACATTGGAGTGATGTCCTGAGTCAAAGTGTAAATGCAAAATCATAGTTCCCTTAGATCATTGATTACAGGATAATAGAAGCTTGAACTTGGGTCTTAAGTTGGCCATATACATTCACCAGCTGTCTACCAAATGCCGGACAATCTATATTTATACACATGTATAAGGAACAGGTATGTTGAATTGCCAAATGTCATCCGAACATTTGTATACTGTACATTGGATGGTTGGCTGATCCCAACAAAGTCATTAGGTTCAGCTACTATGAAGCTGGCCAAAGAAATAAGATATTTATTTTCATGTCATTAGTATATCCAACTTATTTTGGTATCATCTACTGTTATCCTTATTCTTAACAGATATCATCAAATTTGGTTACGTCTGCCAAAGGTCTAAACATAAATATCTTATGTCTATGGCCAGCTAAAGTCTAATGTGTGCAACCAAACAAGAGCACAAGGAAAGAAGCCCTATAAAGAGACAAAAAATGAATGAGATCAAGAAGTCAAAGAACAAGACAAAAGCCTCCAAAGTGGAATAAGTGGAAGAGCCCCTACAGTGAGGCAGAAGCCACCAAACAGGAATACGAGGAACAGGGCCAACAACAAGACTAAAGCCTCCATACTGGAATAAGTAGAAGAGTCCATACTGTGAGGAAAAAGCCATCACAGGAACAAGAGGAACATGGCCTAGAACAGTGATGGTGAACCTTTTAGAGACTGAATGCCCAAATTTCAACCCAAAACCCACTAATTTATTACAAAGTGCCAACACGGGAATTTAACCTTAATAGTGTGCAGATCCACAATTGTAGACAATTATGGACGTGCAAAATACGGTCATGTGAATGGGGCTTTATAGAGCTTTCTGCTCCACTGTGACCCCCCACACAGTCCAAACTGCTTCACAGTGACCCCACACAATACAATCAGCTCCACAGTGGCCTCCACACAGTCTGTTCCACAGATGGATGCCCAAAGAGAGGGCTCTGAGTGCCACCTCTGACACCCTAAGCTCGCCATCATGGGCCTAAAACAAGACAAAAGCTTCCAAACTGGAATAAGTGGAAGAGCTCCTATAGCGAGGCTAAAGCCATCAAACAGGAATCCTTTGTGTGAAGAGATCTACACATGTGGAGTTGAAAATTACAGGCAAACATCAGGGCACTTCAACCAGAGATGTCTATTCCTCTGTGCTCAAGATTCTCATCAGAGAGTGTTTTCTTCTGAAGCTCCAAGTCTGCAAGTACTAAAGTATGCTGACCTGCTTATCCATTCATCTGGGACCTCTGCACGTATCTCTCTGCAAGTAAGTCTTTGGGACAAATCTATATTTAAGGAACCCATAGCTAGTCTGACAGAACTTGAGGGTCTCCCGCTGTCGACACCCTTATTTCCTCTCCTACATATGTGTACCCAGTTTGTTGAGGACTAACCCCCTGGATACAGGCCATCTTTACAAGTATATATACAAGTTTAACTACCCAAGCAATTTCCTGCTCCAAGCTCCATCACCTGCTAACTGCACACTGCCTGCAAAGATCACTGTATTGTATGTGAAGAATTACTCCATATGTACATTTGTATTACCTTGTCCTGCTAGTAAAAGAGCAACGACTACCCCCGAGACCTGGTTGTCTGTTGTCATTGTCAGGTACCACATGGGAGTGGGTAGTCGGCAGGCTTTGTGCACACTTGGGATCCAGCCCAAGCTACATCTTACATATTCCCCGTGATATCAGTCCTGGCCCTCCTGAGTGTTACAAGCGAAAGCTTGGAACATGGTCTACTGGAAGACAAAAGCCTCCAAACTGGAATAAGTAGAAGAGCCACTACTGTGAGGTAAAAGCCATCACAGAAATAAGAAGAACATGGCCTGGAGCAAAGGCCACCAAATAGGGACAAAAAAGAAACCATAGAAAGATATGACCAATTAGGAAGGCCTACCAAAAAAGTCAAACGGAAGAAGCCCTGGCCATAAGTCACAAGCTAAGGCTGCTCAGATTTACATCACATCTCAAAACAGTTATATCCGTTTTTTTATGGTCTACTTGGTCTGCAAACCTTCTCCTTATCCCCTGTCCATGGATCCTTGATTAATATATGTTACTTTCCTTCCTAGATTCTTGACAGATGCTCCTGTACAGCCAATAAATTACATTAGAAAATGACCTTCATAATCTCTTGTTGTATGTACGTAGAACATAACACCCCAGAATAGAATCCACAGCGACGTAACAAATAATCCTCCGGGAGAAAAAACAGGTGGGATCCATTACTGCAAGTGCTGGCACATTGCACAAGAATTCCCGACCTCTGGAATTCCAGGAAAATAACAGACAGTGCTGCACAACTCCGCCTGTTTCCAGGAACCCGAGGAGCTCGCATCACAATGACTCAATCATCTCATTTATAATACAAAACTCTCGGCCGTCAATGTTTTTCCTGATTTTTTTTTTTTTTTTTTGTCTCAAGATCTAAAAAGCAACATTGGCTTCCAATCACCGTTGAAATGCTCCTCCACTGTTCTCCATTACAGCAATTACCATTACTTATAATAATCGTCTTCAGAAGGGCTTTTTACGACCCTGAAGAGGACATTTCATTTTCCAAGTATCTTTGCATCTAAAATAAACGCAACACAGCAAATCCCCATTACCTCGCATTTATTGTATTTCTTTAGACATCCAGAGCTGTAAATTAAACTGCTCAACTTGTCTTTTGTCGGAATTTTATTTTTTTTATTTTTTATTTTTTTTTGCATACGCAGCAAGGATAACTACACACCGCATTTATGAGCGATGTGAATAGGTTTCCATGGCAACCTCTCTATCCTCTCTACGCCAAATAACCTTGTCATGTGCACATTTATCAGGAGTATATCAAGTGCCGGATTGCACTGTGTGCTCTTTGAATAAACAGCAGGATTTGTTCCTGAATAATAATTGGTCACGGGCATTTATTTTAAGAATAAACCTTTATAATTTACGGAAATTCAGGACCCGCAGAAGCACTTGATAGGAAAAGACTCTGTTAATCTCGGATCGTTCGGGGAATTACAGCCAAATTACAAAATAAGCTGAAATAAAGACACGTTTGATGCTAACAATGCGCGCACATGATTTAATTGCTGGTTAGCGAGAGAAGCGAACATAATAAAGACGGAGAAGCCTTTCATTGATAGCCACGAGGACGGTGAAACCACCAAATGTTCCGACGTGTTTGGGATTATTGATGAAGAATAGATAAAAGCATCTTAAAGGGGAATTCCACCAATTACACATGGACTTTAACTAACAGGGTCAAAGCATATTAGAACTTGCACTATTCCATGGGACCTGGAAAGGAAGAAAGGCAAACGGCTGCCCAAGATTCATGGGGATAAATTTGTAAAACATTTGAATGTTTCAGGTATAAAACCCTCATAGGTTAGTCTCATTAAGAAGCGTTTTTGGTCCAGACGGTTTGGCCCAGAGACTTATTTGGGGTCAAATAAGCTTGTGATGAGCCAGATGTGAAATTGTTGTACTCTGGGGTCTCAGTCTTTTCATGGCCCAATAAACGTCAATGGGTGAATTTGTGAAAGGAGTCAATGGGTGTTTGTGAAAACAGACCTGATACTTCGATCCTTGAATGGAATATGCTCTTAGGGAGTGGCTCTGTGGTATAGTGTAAACAAGTTATTCTAAGACAGGCTGGCCCACACAAACTGAACTTTTGTTGTTGAGAAGAAGATCTCCACCACTAACAAGTGATGATCTGTATTATTTGCTGAAGCATGTCAATGGTTCCCCAATGGGGTTGAGCCGATCTTGACTCTTCTGGATCGATTTTGAAATCTGTTTTCCGATCATTTTTCATTCGAACCCGATCTCGATCCCAATTCCAATCCCAATGCAAGTCAATGGGATTTTTTTACTAATCGGAGATCGGATTTTAAAAGCAATCCTATTCACTATACAGCTTTAATTGTTAGAATCCATGCTGTTTAGTGATAAAAAAATCCCCCGGCTACCTAAGTCCCCCCTGTTGTCTCTTACCAGCTGCCGCTACCAATCCGCGCTGTTCTCGCTCCTCTTCTTTCTACTGCGCATGTCTTCAGAGCACCGTATGAAATGATGCCGCTGGCACACAGCCTGTGCCGGCATCCGGCGCTTAACTACCTGCGTGCCGGCTGTGTCCATTCATTCCTATGGCATAGCAGGGAGGAAACGGAAGAGTAGATACCAGCTGTGTGCCGGCGGCATCCATTCATTCTTAACATTGTTCGGTTTTCCCACAATGCTTGCAAAGCATTGTGGGAAAAATAACCTCCTACCTCGATCCTGTCTAAAATGATCGGGATCGGAATTCTGATTGCGATCGTGAAATTTACTCGATCTCCGATTGGAATCCAATCTTTTCCGATCCCGATCGCTCAACCCTATTCCCCAACAATGGCAAATATGCAAGGACAAAGTTTGAGTCTTACAAAGTGGACTTGGAGCTGGGGTTGCCACATATTTGCCGCATAAGAAAAGATCACAGGACTAGAAGAGGTTGTGGGGAGCAAATGTTACTCCTGTGTACTGAAAAGCCCTGTAAGTGGATTCTGCAACCTAAGAGACCATGCCGCTATGTTGTATCACTGGATATATAAGGGTACATTCATACTATTAGTCCTTTGCTCTGATCCTATGATGGATAAAACAACTTTAAAAACATTAGTGTGAACCCAGCATAACTGTTTGACTACTGAGGTAAAGCGTGCTGTGAGTGACATGTCTTACACCAGGCTCCTTATTATTATTGCCACAAACACCATCTTCCATAAGCCAGGAGAAAACTCAGACACAAGAGTGTGCCCTGATGTAAAAGGAACCCCCATCATCTACTCATGTGAATGCCCCTCATCACTGTGATGTCCTAGGCCCTGAGGAGATTTTAGAAGGAAAAGCTAAGCCACCATGGCCAGTGAAAGGAGCAAGTCCAGCTGCCATCTTGGGCCTACTATGAAACCCCCCACTATTGCATCAACACATCTACTTGAAAGGTCATGAAGAAAGCATCCCCTTAGAAAATATTAAAGTAATGTTCTTCCTCACCTGTCCTCTTGGTCCTCTTGGCCGGTTATATCTAGATATTTGTTAGGCTGCAAGTTAAACAAAGATACAAACACTAGAAACAATATATGTGTCAAGCTGAACTTTGTTACATCTAAATCGGCCAAACGAACCACAACCCAACACAGTCTATTGTATGGACATCCTTAATCTCTACAGAACTGAGTAAAAGTTCTACCCAAATGTGGACATTGCATCAAGCAAAGAAAGTTTTCAAAAACAATAGTGTTAAAAGTTTATGTTTGTTGTTAGCAAACTAAAGTGAATGAGTGTGAGCCAAACCCTGATCTCAACATCATCCAGTCCGTCTAGGATTACACAAGGATTTGGCCAAGCCACATTCACAGAAGATCTGTGCTTGGTTCTCCAAGATGGCGGGAACAATCTCCCTGCCGAGTCCTCCAAAAACTGTTTGCAAGTGTATCCAGAAGAATTGATGTTGTTTTAAAGACAATGGGGTATTTCTCTATGACTGTATCCCAGTTGTATATTATATTATTATTACATAAATATACAAATATACAAAACAAACAATGCTAACAGTGACCGACTGGCACAGTGGGATAGAGGGCCCTGCCCACAAGGGCTTGGAGTCTATGAGGGAAGAGGGCAGGGTCGGACTGGCCCGCCGGAGCACCGGGGAATCCCCCGGTGGGCCCCGGGCCCCGACTATACTGCTGCTCATTTTAGCATAGGCAGGGGCCCGATCATCAATGGGCTGGATCGGGATAGTTAGGGGCCCGATCGGGGGCCCTGACATTCCAATCGGGCCCCTGCCCAGGTCAGAGCAGGATTAGGGGAGGCGCTTAGGGCGGAAGACCGGGCGATTTTTTAATTTTTTTTTCCTAAGAACCAGCGCAAGGAGAGCTACCGCTCTCCTTGCGCTGGTTCAGCCATCTACGTATCAGCACCATCACGCCGCCTACGCTGATACAGAGATGTCCTGTGAAAGAAGAGGAAGCAGCAGCAGCAGCGCGCGGTCGGTCGGTAAGTATAATAACTGTTTTTTTGGTTTATAATAGGCCGCTGCCTGCTGCAGTATCTACCAGCAGGCAGCGGCCTATTTACCAACCTGGACCTGCTCACTGCCGCCCCGTGATCCCACTGCCGCTGATATTATACTCAGGGGTTTTTTCAGACCCCTGAGTATAATAATCGGAGCCCCAGGGGAGGTGAGAGAACATAATAAACAATGTTACTTACCTCTCCGGGATCCGGTGTTAATCCAAGCAGGCTTCAGGGCTCTATGGTAATGCCCAGACGTCACGTGGTCTGGAATATTACCATATAGGCCCGAAGCCTGTGGTAGTAGTAATAACGTGTTACTGCTAGCACAGGCTTTGGGCCTGTATGGCAACAGGTTGTTACTGCTACCACAGGCTTTGGGCCTATATGGTACTGCTAGCATAGGCTTTGGGCCTATATGGTAATATCCCAGACCACGTGACGCCTGACACATTACCATATAGGCCTGAAGCCTGCTAGGAGTAACATCAGATCCCGGAGAGGTGAGTAACAGTGTTTATTATGTTCCCTCACCTCCCCTGGGGCTCCGATTATTATACTCGGGGGTCTAAAAAGACCCCTGAGTATAATAATAGTTCATGGATGTGCAACTGTGGGGCATAATAGAGCCTGAAGGGTCCACTGTGGCCCCTGTAACCTCTATTATGCCCCACAGCGGCCCCCGGCAATCTCTATTATGCCCCACAGTCTATTGTGCCACTGTGGGGCATAATATAGGCTGCAGGGGCTGCTGTGAGATATATATATATATATATATATATATATATATATATTGTGTATATATCTATAGGGGTTGGGTGCGTGGAGAAGTGAGGAGTCAAAGATGTCTGTATTTTAAACTTTACAGAGTCAAGTCACAGCTGGAAGAAGTGGTCATGGCGGTCCAAAGGGAAGAGACGGGAAATGTGGGAAGACGTCTCCTGTGAGTATTACTGCACAAAATATCACATTGCATTGTATTTATTGTAATGTTGTAATTCATTGTAATGGTACTGCTAGCACCCCCAATTCCCCCGCTGTCTGAGGCAAATGATCAAAAGATGAACAACTTCCCACCCTTCCCCCTGGATTCAATATGGGGGGGGGGGGGGAGCGTCTTTTGATCGTCCGCCTCAGGCAGCAGAGAGGCTAGGTTCACCACTGGGTGAGGGTACATGAAAATGGCCGGCTGGAAAATGTCCCTAGCTATTTGTTGTGAACCTAGCATAAGGCTATGGCTACACTATAACTTCTGTCATACAACCAAAGATGTGTCGCCCTGTGATTCTTTCACTCATGTTAGTGAATGGAGTCACATTGCAACCTGAGGGACCCAATGCGACTCCATTCACTAATGTGAAAGAGTCCCAAAGGGACACTGCGATCTTTGGTTGCATGAAGGAAGTAGTAGTGTAGCCATAGCTGTTTTGCACACTGTATTGTGCGTGAAAGTGCACTATAAACGTGCATAATGGCAAAAACTGGATGGGCGATATTACATATGGCAGTAGGGTGGGCCCCTGAAAATAATCCCACTGGTGGGCCCTAGGCACCCCAGTCTGACCCTGGAAGAGGGATAGAGACATTAGGTGAGGGGAGAGACTGTTCAGATGGTGATGTGGTGACAGTAATGTTATTGGGGGTTGTAGGCCTTCCTGAATAGGTGACCTCCTTGAATCCTGTGATTGTGGGGATCAGTCTTATGTGTCTTGGTAAGGAGTTCCAGAGCATGGGCGATGCACAGGACAAGTCTCAGAGACGGTTGTGCGAGGAGCAGATGGGAGCAGAGCGGAGTAGGAGGTCATTGGAGGATCTGAGGTTAGGTGTGGGCAGGTAGTGGGAGATTAGGTCAGAGATATATGGAGGGGACAGGTTGTGGATGGCTTTGTATGTTAGTGTTAGCATTTTGAACTCTATTCACTGGGCAATGGGTAACCAGTGAAGGAATTGGCAGAGAGGATCGGCTGAAGAAGAATGAGGGGAGAGGTGAGTTAAGCAAGCAGCTAAGTTTAAGGTGGGCTGGAGGGGAGTGAGAGTATTTTCAGGGAGGCCATAGAGAAGGGTGTTACAGTAATCTAAGTGGGAGATTATGGTGGCATGGACTAGCATCTTTGTAGTTTCAGGGGTGAGGAAGGTGCGGATTTGATGGATGTTTTAGCGTTGGAGACAGCAGGAGATGTTGAGTTTCTGGATATGTGACTTGAAGGATATCCCAAGGCAACGGACCCGTAGGACAAGGGTAAGTGCGGTTCCATTAAATTTGATAGATGGATCAGGTGGAGGGGCCGTGCAAGGTGAGGCAAAGATGATAAACTCTGTTTTCTCCATTTTGAGTTTGAGAAAGCGGGAGGAGAGAAAGGAGTCTACTGCCACTAAACAATCTGGAACTCTGACCAACAGAGAGGGATGATATTGTGTCACCTATTTGATACAAGACCCTTTCTTATGCCAAATGCTTGTCACAACCCCATGAAGAGTCCAGAGCCTCGTCATAAATCAGCCATGCCTTGTGCCTGACGGGGTCTTTATTAGGACTGGTGTGTGTGATAAATCTGCCCTACGGGGTGGTCACACCAAATATTGCTGTCATAGCTCTTTTTCTTCATTCACTTTATTTTGTAAACTATTAACCCTTCCATCTCTGAAAACATTCTTACTTTGCAGCATTTGCTTACTTTACTACCCCTTCAAAAACTTTGCCATAGTACTGTATGTGAAAAGAAGTAGTACCCGGAAAGAGAAGGTGTAGGATCTCCCTCCGAATTGGTTGGTCCACATGAGGACACCCTCGTAAAGTTATAAAGAACTGTTTATAACACAATGGTGAATACTATCTTTCTTTAGCTACAATGATACATTGTTGCACCCAGAAAAGAAATGATCATTCTTTTTTCTTCTCTGAATACTTTCCCTTGCCCTATTTTACCATATAACTACTACTTAGAAAGTAGATAAAGTTTGGAGCCTCATATTTCCAAATTACAGCAATTTCAGACACCCTTATCTGTCTTTTCTCTTGTTTCATAGCTGTGATTGAAAACGCTCATTTTCAATACTTCAAAAGTGTTTCATCCTTTAAAGCTTTTCTATGTCGCAGTCTTAATAGAAATTTCAGAAAAGTACATAATCAAGCAATAAAATACAAGAACACTGTGTCCCTTTACATCTGTAAGCACTGGGTATTAGGCAGATGGAAGCTTCTCTATCAGCGATTGTGGGCAAATATTCACATCAACAAGTAAAAGAATTCATTGCTTTGAGTTGGTATTTAGGCTGTTCAATAGCCCAGTTACATTAATGCAGAAAGGTAGTCTCGTAACCATGAGCTGGATACAAGCGGAGTACATAAAAAGGATCAGGAAATATAGAGATGATGGTGGTGTAGAGACAATGTGACCTATCAGATCTCCTCACCCCCCCATCCGAGGGCAGCAGAGGATACAGGAGGAAATGATGTGCTTGGGATGTATAGTTGTCTAGGATTTGGTTGAGGATTTTCATGTTTAAGGCTGAGGCCCCACGTTGCAGAAACGCAGCTTTTTTGTTGCAGGTTTTGTTGCGGTTTTTTGAGCCAAAGTCAAGAAAGGCTTCAAAAGGAATGGGAAATATATAGGAAACTCTCATATTTCTATCTTCTGCTCAATCCACTCCTGGATTTGGCTCAAAAAAGCGGAACAAAATATGTAACAAAAAAAAAAAAGCTGTGATTGCACAATGTGGGGCCTCAGCCTTAATACCGTCAATGCTTATAGAGAAAGCCTGTGAGCCCTGTACCCTGACCTACACACAGTGACTGATAGCTGTTACTGAATACATTAGTATGCAGGAAGAACTATATATAGGAGGCAACATTATAGTAGTTATATTCTTGTACATAGGGGCAATATTATAGTAGTTATATTCTTGTATATAGGAGCAGTATTATAGTAGTTATATTCTTGTACATAGGAGCAGTATTATAGTAGTTATATTCTTGTACATAGGAGTAGTATTATAGTAGTTATATTCTTGTACATAGGAGCAGTATTATAGTAGTTATATTCTTGTATATAGGAGCAGTATTATAGTAATTATATTCTTATACATAGGAGCAGTATTATAGTAGTTATATTCTTGTACATAGGAGCAGTATTATAGTAGTTATATTCTTGTACATAGGAGCAGTATTATAGTAATTATATTCTTGTACATAGGAGCAGTATTATAGTAGTTATATTCTTGTACATAGGAGCAGTATTATAGTAGTTATATTCTTGTACATAGGAGTAGTATTATAGTAGTTATATTCTTGTACATAGGAGCAGTATTATAGCAGTAATTTACTTGTACATAGGGGCAGTATTGTAGTAGTTATATTCTTATATGTAGGGGCAACATTATAGTAGTTGTTTTTGTTGTACATATTAGACAGTATTATATTAGCTACTGTAAATTCTTGTACAAAGGAGAGCAGTATTAGATCAGTTTTATTATTGTACATGAGTGCAGTATTATAGCAGTGTTATATTCTTGTACATAGAAGGCAGTATTATAGTTATGTTCTTGTATATAGGAACAGTATTATAGCAGTTTTATCGTTGCAAATAGGAATAGTATTATAGTAGTTACTGTATATTCTTGTACATAAGAAGCATTGTTTTAATGTTTCTATTTTTATATACATATAATATAGGTTTCTAAGACAGTAATGCATTGTTTATAGCTTTACTTCCTCTATTCCCCCATATATAACGCCATTGACCCAAGAGTATATAGGCCTTTCATTTTTCTCAAACTCCTTTTTTGATCAGAACATAATTTATTCCCCATTTCGACTTCTGACATGTGACATCACATCCATAAGACCTACCTAGTTTATAATGAATACGTATTGTAATACCTCAGCCGAAATAACAGCTGTAGGGGAATTATAGACCCAAACACAAAGTCTAAACTAAACTTCAGAAATGAAATATTACCTCTGTTCCCCCTCTTGGAGGCTTTCCCCCCTATTCCATTAAACGGAAAAGCACTTAGATCATAATTATGTTTCTTAAAATGTCAAACAATTGGAAATTTACTATCACAATTTTCGGCTCCAGATACAGTAAATCTTTATGAATACGTTCTCCCCGGTTTTTGTTGCTATGGCAACATATTGTTTTCTGCAAACAAGACAGGTGATGAGATACATGGTGTATACTGTTTAACAATTTATATGTTGTACTTCAATAGGGCTCCTGTGTGCTCACAATCTCCCAGTGCAGTCCTCCTTTCCATCTGGAAGTCTTTAACTTGCAGTGTTAATTTCTTGCACTTCAGCTTTGTGATGCAGTCATATAGTAAAAATTAGGAGGAATGAAGACCGCTCCTTAACCCTTTAAACACCTAAGACATGTTTTCATTAATTTGCATCTCCTCCTAAAATCCCCAAATCCCCATTGCCAGTAGCTTTATTGATTTCTATTAAAAGTGATGTAGGAAGAGAAGCTAGCTACTTAATACCTTATGGACTCCATTGGATTACCTAAGTCATGTTTGCCCTAAAATCACCAGCTCCTCCAGTATGTATTTAAACTCCATGTCCCTCCCTTACCCTTTTAACATCTGCGTTGGTAATCCGTTTGGAGAGTACGCATGGGGATCCCCCCGAACGGAGTACCAAACGCATTTGCAAGCAGTGTGCAGTGAAAGCACATGAACCCCTAGACTATAATGGGGTCCGTGTGCTTGCTGTGCGCTGCCTGCACGAATCATGTGGACAGGAAAGTAGATGGTGAAATACTTTCCTGTCTGCATGTTCCTTGTGAAGATCTTGCGGCAAGCACATGGACCCCATTATAGTCTATGGGGATCTGTGTTCTTTCACTGCACACTGCTTGCAAATGCTTTCAGTAGTCCATTCGGGGGGGGGGGGGGGGACTCCCCAAATGGATTACCAATAGAGATGAGCGAGTAGTACTCGATCGAGTAGGTATTTGATCGAATACTATGGTATTCGAAATACTCGTACTCGATCGAGTATCACTCACTATTCGAATGTAAAAGTTTGATGCAGAACCAGCATTGATTGGCCGAATGCTATACAGTCGGCCAATCAACGCGGGTTCTTCTCTTACCTTTAGAAGTCTTCTCCGTGCAGCTTCCCTGCGGCGTCTTCCGGCTCTGAATTCACTCTGCCAGGCATCGGGCCTGGGCAGAGCCGACTGCGCATGTCCACTTGTAGTGCGGGCATGCGCAGTCGGCTCTGCCTAGGCCCAATGCCTGGCAGAGTGAATTCAGAGCCGGAAGACGCCGCGGGGAAGCTGCACAGAGAAGACTTCTCGGAGGATCCAGCCCGACCCTCACTCATGGACTTGGTAAGTATAATTTGATCGAACGTTGCCTACCCCTGAAACGAGCATTTTCCCCCCATAGACTATAATAGGGTTCGATATTCGATTCGAGTAGTCGAATATTGAGGGGCTACTCGAAACGAATATCGAACCTCAAACATTTTACTGTTCGCTCATCTCTAATTACCAACGCAGATGTGAACGAGGCCTTACATTTATTTACATGCAGTTTTATCCCTGCTTGAAGCTATGTTCATTTAGATTGAAACTCAAGTAGGAGGAGAAGCTAGCTACTTCATTCCTCATTGATACCATTGGATAACCTAAGTCATGTTTGCTGTAAAATCACCAACACCCCCAGTATGTATTTAAATGCCATGTTTAACCAATATGTTTATTTACATGCAGTTATACCCCATGCTGAAGGAAGCTACATTGAATTTGATTGAAAGTCAAGTAGGAGGAGAAGCTAGCTGCTTAATGCATTATGGATTCCATTCAATTACCTAAGTCATGTTTGCCCTAAAATAAACCAAAACCAAATAATCCAAATCCCCTCAGTATTTTTAAACCACATGTCCAACCCACATTTTTATGTACATACAGTTATATCCCAGGCTGAAGCTATATTGAATTTGATTGAAATTCAAGTAGGCGGAGAAGGCATCTACTTCCTGTCTCATAGATTCCATTGGTTTACCAAAGACATTCTTGTATTGAGTAACATCTCCTCCTCAAAACACAAAATTCCCCCCAGTATCTTTTAAACCCTATATCTGACCCTTTACTTCAATTTAGTAATATCCTAGGCTTTAGATAGATTGATTCTATTTAAGTAGGAGAAGAAGCTAGCTACTTCCTTCTCCCTTGATTCCATTGGATTACTTAAACCATGCTTGTTCTAAACTTACCAAATACCCCCAGTATTTTTGGACCCCATATCTGGGGCCTTATCTTTATTTACATACAGTTACAGTACAGACCAAAAGTTTGGACACACCTTCTGTATTTTCATGGCTATGAAAATTGTAGATTCACACTGAAGGCATCAAAACTATGAATTAAGGGCCCCTTGACATGGAGGATACTCTGGCTGATTCGGAATGTGTAAACGTTCCGAATCAGCAGCGTTTAAAGCAGGTCCCATTGCTTTCTATGGGAGCCGGCATACGCGCGCTCCACATAGAAATGAATGGGAAAAAGCAACCCATTCATTTCTATGGGGAGCGCACGAATGCCGGCTCCCATAGAAAGCAATGGGACCTGCTTTAAACGCTGCTGATTCGGAACGTTTACACATTCCGAATCAGCCAGAGTATCCTCCGTGTCAAGGGGCCCTGACACATGTGGAATTATATACTTATCAAAAAAGTGTGAAACAACTGAAAATCTGTCTTATATGTTCGGTTCTTCAAAGTAGCCACCTTTTGCTTTGATTCCTGCTTTGCACACTCTTGGCATTCTCTTGATGAGCTTCAAGAGGTAGTCACCTGAAATGGTCTTCCAACAGTCTTGAAGAAGTTCCCAGAGATGCTTAGCACTTGTTTGCCCTTTTGCCTTCACTCTGCGGTCCAGCTTACCCCAAACCACCTCGATTGGGTTCAGGTCCGATGACTGTGGAGGCCAGGTTATTTGGTGTTGCATCCCATCACTCTCCTTCCTGGTCAAATAGCACTTACACAGCCTGGAGATGTGTTTGGGGTCATTGTACTGTTGAAAAATAAATGATGGTCCAACTAAACGTAAACTGGATGGAATAGCATGCCGCTGCAAGATGCTGTGGTAGCCATGCTGGTTCAGTATGCCTTCAATTTTGAATAAAGAGGGAAGACCATGTTGGGGATCAAGTGACAGCCCGCAATAGAGCTTATACTCTAGATATGCAAGTAGATTGGTATCTCAATATTGATTTGTACATTATTTTGGCTGCAGCACCTTCCCTGCTTTTGTTTTCATCCATTTAATAAAGTGATAATAGTAAGTCATAATTATGAGAACATCAATTTACCATCTGTGATTTTATACATTAACATCATTGGATGGCCAATGGAAAAACACCGTCTTGATAATGTATATCTTATGTCTTATCCAATGTTTCCATCTGTTGTAACTGTCATCATGTTAAAAAAACAAGCAGATGGGAGAATGAATGGGATGAAAGACATCACTAGTGCCAGACAGGATAACATGTCCATCAGGAATGATGTGTTATGTCGATAGATGGATTTGGGTACATTTAGGATTGAATGAATGGGGCTGCGGAGCACAACCAGTCCATGGGTGGCACATAGATGACATACCAGAGGTGCCCTTGCACCATTGTGAATTCTGAGCAGCTCAAGTACAATATAGGTTAGAATAAGTACAAAATAAAACAAATATTTTTGAGATGACCACTCAAAATTTTATGAAAATCTTTTTTTTTAGAGTGAAAATCCATCGCAAAAAATGTGATTTGAGTAAGGCCGTGGTCTTCTCAAGGAGGTGATCTTTTGAAGCTGTTTCACTGTGCATTGTGGAGAAGGTAGCTCAGTAGCAGCAGTGGTGCGAACCCAACCAATCAAAGGCAGGGACGCAAAATATGCAGGAAACAGGTTTATTTAGGGAAAAAAACTGGAAAATAAGTAAACTTTGACTTCAAGCTCAAAATGAGCAAAATAAAATACAGCCTCAACTTTAGGCAAAATGACGTGAAACCAAAATCCTGCTCGTCCGAGCTCTTAACTAAACAGTAATAACAAGCTAACTGTACATGTGGCTTACTAAAAGCCACATGAACAAACCAATAAGTACGACACAGTCTCACAGGACTCAGAGTAACAGGACAGACTCCAACACCTCCTCTCATTCCCTGAATTTGCCCTGAAGTGCAGGATCTTCTTTTATGGGCCAGTAGTGAGCTTCAGGACCCACACCTGGGCTGAAGTCTACTGCACACCCACCCTGGACCACACATAGGTCAGAAACCTGAGGCTAATATACCTGGACTCCTGCACTCTGCCTGTCACCTTCTCACTATATATATATATATATATATATATATATATATATATATATATAATATATATATATATATATATATATAATATATATAATATATAATATTATATATATAATAATATATAATTAATATATAATATATATATATATATATTATATATATATATATATATATATATATATATATATATATATATATATATATATATATATATATATATGTGTGTATTTATCCAGAGTCTGGGTGCAACTGCTAACTCTCTGGTTCCTACAACTACTAACCTGTAATGCAGTAGAAAATGTGTATTTATTGTAGTGTCCAAACACCCAGCTTTACACAAAGACTGAATGATATACAAATCAGCATTTTTATAAAGAGCTGGACTATCTTCTGCTCTCCAGTTTTCTGCCTATGTAAGTGTCAGTAGTTACTGTAGGTTTAGCATTGAATTCAGAAAGAAGAAGATCAGGATGATCGGTGGTATAGCTCCTATTCAGAGAGGAAAGAGTCCGATCCAGCACTGCAGTGCATAAAATTGTGGTAAGACTGATAAGAAAAACGAAATTTAGTTTCAGAAAATTGAATATTTATGCTCCAATCATGTGATTATTGTCAGAGAGCGCTGCTGCATCTATGCGGCAAGGACTCTTCATACCTCTAATACAAGCAGACACAATATCTACTGTATATTATTTTTTCTCGCCCCGTCTTAAGCCTTGTATAATAACACTGAAACCAGTTGTATTTTGCTTTGGCTGATATATTAAAACAGAAGATAGGGATTTTAATGGAATCACCAAGTCAACCTTAGCGACGCCGCTGCCACCGGCTCGTCTGTAATGACTTTGGCCTTATTCCAGTATTTACTTTTAGTTAAATCAATCGGAAGATATTTCAATCTTTATCCTCGAGGATCATACTTCCTACCGAAGCAAATCACATCTGTTGATACGACATGTTCTATAATTGAGAACTGTCCAGACTGATACATTTTACGCCGTCAGATTGTTTGCTCTTAGCTGAATATGAAATTACTGGGAGCGGGGTGTCTTATTTTTATAGAGAAAAGAAATAGAAGCAGATTTACTAACACTGTAGTAACTGGAAGTGGGAATACTGGCTGGAGCGAGCGTTGCGCAGTATTTAAAGATGTGTCCTGCTTTACCTTTCCCCTTGGCTCAATATATCTCAAAATGTGTGAAATGAGCAGTAGAGATGAGCGAGTAGTACTCGATCGAGTAGGTATTCGATCGAATACTACGGTATTTGAAATACTCGTACTCGATTGAGTACCACTCGCTGTTCGAATGTAAAAGTTCGATGCAGAACCAGCATTGATTGGCCGAATGCTATACAGTCGGCCAATCAATGCTGGTTCTTCTCCTACCTTTAGAAGTCTTCTCCGTGTAGCTTCCCCGCGGCGTCTTCCGGCTCTGAATTCACTCTGCCAGGCATCGGGCCTGGGCAGAGCCGACTGTGCATGTTCGCTTGTAGTACGGGCATGCGCAGTCGGCTCTGCCCAGGCCCGATGCCTGACAGAGTGAATGAAGAGCCGGAAGACGCCGCGGGGACCCTGCAAGCAGAAGACTGCACGGAGGATCCAGCCCGACCCTCAATCGTGGACTTGGTAAGTATAATTTGATCGAACGTTGCCTACCCCTGAAACAAGTATTTCCCCCCCATAGACTATAATAAAGTCCAATATTCGATTCGAGTAGTCGAATATTGAGGGGCTACTCGAAACGAATATCGAACCTCAAACATTTTACTGTTCGCTCATCTCTAATGAGCAGCCTTTAAAAAAAAAACAAAAAAAAAAACATGTTTCCTGATACTCTGTCAGGAGATGTCTATCCTTTTGTTGTCGTCAAGTTGTGGTCACCCAGAGGTTGTTTTGTGAACTGCTGTCAGTTAAGGGTTTTGTTTGCATGTTGCAGCATTGTATTAGGCACAATATATTCTGTTGCAATACTGTGTAGGCATTGTCATTTCAACAAATATTGCATAAATGAATAGTATAGGGCCTGGTTCACATCTGCGTTGGGTATTCCGTTCAGGGAGTCTGCGTAGGGACCCTGTGAAAGGAATACTGAACCCATTAAAAAGCAGTTAGGTAAGAAACCACAGGGACCCCATAGACTATAATGGGGTCCATGTGTTTTCTGTGTGGTGTCCACATGAATCATGCAGAGACAGAACAGCACTTTCCTTTTCACATATTTTGTGTGGAAAAGTGGACTCTCCAAACAAAATACCGAAACGTACATGTGAATCAGGCCTAAGGCTATATCTCCACTTCCCTTTCATCTGATAAACTCATTTTCACTGTGAAAATCACTTCTTCATCCGTACCAAGACAGGCTACAGTTCACATGACACAGATGAACATGAAATACAGGAGATAATAGAAGAAAGACAGGTTTAGGCTGTTGTCAGTAACTCTCTATATATGTCCCGCATGGTCCTAGAGCTGATTCCAAGTAAGAGACAGTTATATGGCAGATTCTCCTGTACTTACTGTGAGAAGTGTATGGCAATTATTCTGCACCCGCCGGCTCATAATAAGTATATATATAAGTCATATAATTATCAGAAATAGGCGTTATTCCTTATATACACAGATATGACAGCATATCCTGAAAAATAAGATGGAAATCTGACAGGGAATATGTGGCAGACACTAAGGAACAACGAACAGCAACCTGTTGGAGGAATCCAGAAGACAGAAAATAGTACTTGCAAAGGTTAAAGTAGCAAAAGACTTGACCAATTTGTCTAGTTCTCATCCTGGGTTGGTGCAATGCTGAGGGGGCCTGCACGGTATCTAATGGTTGTGCTAGTGTTTCCCCCATGGCACATCCTACTTTTTTGTTAGCTTTCATGTGCCTGATGAGAATTGGCTTGTCCATTATGGCCATGAAGGAATAAGACTCAGAAGTCACAAGGTATGCAGGAACAGGGTAACTTGCAGGTAGAACACAGCTGAACTGCGTCCAAGTTGGAGGTACAATGCAAACCTCAGCTCCTAACTCAAAATGGTTCAGCCCATTAAAAGAGGTAACTACACATTATACATACATTATAATGCAAACCTGCAATGCAAAGCACAAATGAACTAGAAACATTTGGTAGAGCCCCCAGTAGGACACCAGGATGTACTTATCTAGAAAAGTGAAAGAAAAGTGAAAGTTACTTGTAAGGGGTGATAACAGGACATTTGTCTTGGGTGCCAAAGGGAACAACATATCATATAGAGTAGTGACAGATCTGTGGCCCATGGGTTAGATAGTGTTGCCCAATCCTGAGAAAAGTAATGGTGGAAACTATATAGCTGAGTTGTTATGGGTGTACAACAACATGGTGAATACAACCCTTAGTGATCCCTTATACACTGATGATTAGACAAAATGGAATATACCCATTGAGCACAATGGTGGCAGCATGCAAGAAAGCAAAGCCGTAAACACAACTTCATGGTTCATCGGCTAATCCCCCAGACTCAAGCTGCAACTTAATGCAGTGGACGTTTGCTGGCGAAGGACTGGTCTGCCTGAGAGGATGGAGAGCTGAGATGGATGTGGGAACCTGTCCCATATGTTGTGGTGTAGCAGCCTAACCCATGAGTGCCAGTGTGTGAAGTGTGCCCTGAGGAGGATACAACGGCTGCATTTGTTATACCTTTGCACATTTGTGGTCTGTGCCCAACATGTTGATTGAAGCCTCTGAAAATGAGGATTATTGGTTCACGCTTGCCACATCGTCTTCACTGCAAAGACTCCTGAAGATGGAGAGATGAAGGACTAGTCACCAAACCCCTTCAGGCGTTCGAAGTACATATCTTTTGGGAAGAGTCCTCCAAGATAATGGAACTTTGTGGCCAGGATGGCAACTCTTAACTCTGTGATGGAGAGATGGAGCTGTTCGCCAGTTTGCTAGGAGGCGACGACAGTATCACGGATGTGTGCAAAGTCATGGAGGAGGTCAGGGGGTGTAATCAAACCAAAGATTAAGCCCCGCAGTTTCTGTGTATAGCATTTGGTGGACAGTCTATGAGGAAGATGACCATAAAGCTTCTAGAAAGGCCAACGAAGGTCAACTAGCTTGGAAATTTTTAGATGAGAGACTGGTAGAATGTGACTCTCTCAACCATAGAGACAGTAGCAAGTCCTCTAAGTTGTATATTGTCACATCTGTAACTTCTTTTACATTATCCTTAGTTCTATCCTAGCAAAGTAAACTGTTAAGCGTAACTGGTCGTCGTCTGTGTCCATTAGGTCCTTCTTGTTGCATCTAGATATGCATTTTAAGACCTTTTCTACAAATCGGACTTCACAACTTAATTTACACGAATGGATTTTACTACAAGCGTATTGTTGTACAGTCTGCGCCTTAATGCATTTCTATGGATGGTGCATAAGCAAGAATGGGTTGCATAATCTCTCTTCCAAAGTTTATGCGTTGCCTGGGTATATCAGTGTACATGTCAGTGTACAGTCCTATGAAAAAGTTTGGGCACCCCTATTAATCTTAATCATTTTTAGTTCTAAATATTTTGGTGTTTATAACAGCCATTTC
Source organism: Leptodactylus fuscus (assembly GCF_031893055.1). NCBI lineage: Eukaryota > Metazoa > Chordata > Amphibia > Anura > Leptodactylidae > Leptodactylus > Leptodactylus fuscus. Next base: position 43,012,704 of record NC_134265.1, read on the forward strand.
AGTTTGATATATCTAATAACTGATGGACACAGTAATATTTCAGGATTGAAATGAGGTTTATTGTACTAACAGAAAATGTGCAATATGCATTAAACCAAAATTTGACCGGTGCAAAAGTATGGGCACCTCAACAGAAAAGTGACATTAATATTTAGTAGATCCTCCTTTTGCAAAGATAACAGCCTCTAGTCGCTTCCTGTAGCTTTTAATCAGTTCCTGGATCCTGGATAAAGGTATTTTGGACAAACAATTCAAGTTCAGTTAAGTTAGATGGTCGCCGAGCATGGACAGCCCGCTTCAAATCATCCCACAGATGTTCAATGATATTCAGGTCTGGGGACTGGGATGGCCATTCCAGAACATTGTCATTGTTCCTCTGCATGAATGCCTGAGGATTTGGAGCGGTGTTTTGGATCATTGTCTTGCTGAAATATCCATCCCCGGCGTAACTTCAACTTTGTCACTGATTCTTGAACATTATTCTCAAGAATCTGCTGATACTGAGTGGAATCCATGCGACTCTCAACTTTAACAAGATTCCCGATGCCGGCATTGGCCACACAGCCCCAAAGCATGATGGAACCTCCACCAAATTTTACAGTGGGTAGCATGTGTTTTTCTTGGAATGCTGTTTCTTTTTGGACGCCATGCATAACGCCTTTTTTTATAACCAAACAACTCAATTTTTGTTTCCAAAATGAAGCTGGCTTGTCCAAATGTGCTTTTTCATACCTCAGGCAACTCTATTTGTGGCGTACGTGCAGAAACGGCTTCTTTCTCATCACTCTCCCATACAGCTTCTATTTGTGCAAAGTGCGCTGTATAGTTGACCGATGCACAGTGACACCATCTGCAGCAAGATGATGCTGCAGCTCTTTGGAGTTGGTCTGTGGATTGTCCTTGACTGTTCTCACCATTCTTCTTCTCTGCCTTTCTGATATATTTCTTGGCCTTCTGGGCTTAACAAGAACTGTCCCTGTGGTCTTCCATTTCCTTACTATGTTCCTCACAGTGGAAACTGACAGGTTAAATCTCTGAGACAACTTTTTGTATCCTTCCCCTGAACAACTATGTTGAACAATCTTTGTTTTCAGATCATTTGAGAGTTGTTTTGAGTAGCCCATGATGCCACTCTTCAGAGCAGATTCAAATAGGAGATCAACTTGCAATTGGCCACCTTAAATACCTTTTCTTATGATTGGATACATCTGGCTATGAAGTTCAAAGCTCACTGAGGTTACAAAACCAATTTTGTGCTTCAGTAAGTCAGTAAAAAGTAGTTAGGGGAATTCAAATCAATAAAATGATAAGGGTGCCCATACTTTTGCACCGGTCAAATTTTGGTTTAATGCATATTGCACATTTTCTGTTAGTACAATAAACCTCATTTCAATCCTGAAATATTACTGTGTCCATCAGTTATTAGATATATCAAACTGAAATGGCTGTTGCAAACACCAAAATATTTAGAACAAAAAATGATTAAGATTAATAGGGGGTGCCCAAACTTTTTCATAGGACTGTATATATCAGTTTTCATACCTTATCATCTATAGCTGGAAATAACATTTTCAGCATTCACTTCTACCATCCTTCAGAAACACATTGCTTTTTAATTAACATCGCAAATAGTGTCACACAATGCTAAACAGATAACAGCGGGCGTCAAGAGTTAGCTTGGCACCAGATACATATGTATACTTTCAGACTCAACATGACTTCTGGCAAATGTCAGGCTTCCAATACTGCTAGATCTGGCGGGTCTCCAAATAGGAAAAGATTATAAATTCACCTGCATAGAGACTTATGCTATCGAAAAGTCTATTTGTCATATCTTTCACTATGATTCATGTCCTATCCCTCTGTGTTGTTTACCAAAGTCCAATTGGGATATCTTTGTATTTCTGCCGCTCCCACAAATTGAATCCACAGATGCAACATCGCTTACTGAATAAGCACATATTATACTCAACAGGAAGCCAGCTCTTCTACTCTCTACTTCATATCTTGAAGGTTTGACAATACCATACCAATCTTTCTGAAGGGTTTGTCCCAAGAAAAGAAAACGCACATGCCAAAAAGTGTGACTGGTATCACACTGGTATCACAGAGATCAGTAGATTAAGACCTAGATCAATTCTAAGAATCCTGAACTTGGAATTTTTCTTATATTTAGGATCCTTCAACCATCCTAGGAATCTGGCAACTAGTGGCCATGACTTAAAGTCCCAACTTGGCATCATTGATAGAGAACGGATGTTAAGATGTTATCACAAAGAGGCTGCTTTGAAGCGTACAATTAATTTTTAGACCATGCATACCCTGCTATCAATTCTTAGAACGGAATACATAAATAAAAGGAATTTACTCTAGTGCCATCTTTAGGAAGGTAGATTCCTATAGATCAATGCCTGTTTTTTTCTGAAAGCTAGTAATCTCTGAATAAAGCCAAGCCAGAAGAACTGCCTAAAGCTGGTGCTAGAGTAAGTTCTTCTTTTCCACCAAGGAGGACTCGTATATCCCTTTCCCAGAGTTTTTACCAGAGCATGCATGGTCCTTGTATACTGCAAAATGGCCTCTGAGACGCAACGTCTCCTTAATATGATAGCTAGAACACCAAGAGTCTGTATTGTAACCTCAGTACTGAGAGTTTGTGTTGTAACCTCACCATTTCTGAAAATTGTACAGATGGCACCTTCACTGATCCTAAGTCTCACTTCTAGGACCTTCACACACATGGAGAATCTGGAGAGCTGGTTCTTTCCTGATAATATGGCAGGTCTTAACCTGAGAATGTAAGTTGTTCATTTATCCCAAAAATGTGGAAACTAAGACTTTCACTGATCCTAAAAGATGGAACCTTCATTGTTTCTTGCTATCTAGAACTTGGGACCTTCACTAAACCTGATGGTTGAAACTTCCTATGATCATTACAATCTTAGAAATGGAACACCAGAGAAGTTTAGAAACTCAAGGATTCTGAAAATCTTATGTGAGTCATGTGACCTTTACTGATCCTGAAAATATCTTAACCTTCTCTTGACCTTCACAGTTCCTGAGAATTTGATACAGTAGAAGGGAACCTTATTACTCCTAAGAATATCAGTTTTAGGGCTCGTTCACATCTGCACCCGGAACTCCATTCTGCAGGTTTCCGTTTCCTGCACAAAACAGGGCAGGAGATGGAAACCTGCCAGCATCTCTCAAACTCATTCATTTGAATCAGTTTGAAAACTGTCTGGCCGTGAGCGCCGGTGAGCGTTTTATGCTCTCCGCGGCGAAACCGTTTTGTTTAAACCGGACACAGAGTCGGACATGCAGTATTCTGTGTCGGTTTAAAAAAAAACGGTTTTGCCACGGAGAGCATAAAACACTCATCGACGCTCACGGCCATACTCAGCATGACAGGTTTCCGTCTTCTGCATGCAGAAGACGGAAACCTGATAACGGAGTTCAGACGCTGGTGAGAACCCAGTGTCACAGACTGGGCCTTCATTGATTCTAAAAATTACTGCTGTAACTACAGGAATTGGTCACACCTCTGACGAGGCCTAGAGACCAAGGGGGCCTGCAGGTCACCCTTAACATACTAGGGCTGGATTCATGTGTTTGATCTCCTTTCTAATTTCCTTTAATCCTAAGGAAGGATCCTGTGGGGAAGGCCCCAGCATAAAAGGGGCATGATTACTATATAGGGGGCACTGACAATAGATGGAAATGATGGGAAGCTTATGTGCACAGACATGTTGTGAACAAGTCATGATGTGTTTAGTCCAGAAATGTAAAAGCTACTAATGTGTAAGGATGGGATGCAGCTGAAGGTTATGAGGATAAGTCGCAAAGGGGAGCCCAAACTGAACTTTACACCAGGGCCCATGAGCATTTAGTTATGCTCCTGCTAAGAATATAACAGATTAGACCGTCATAGATCTTATGCTAGGTTCACACCTGCGTTCATGTCTCCGTTCTTCGGGTCCTCTTGGGACCGAAAAAACACAGAAACCCAATCCACTTAAAAAACAGTTACCCATGGAAATCCACGGACACCATAAATTATAATGGGGTTCACCAGGTTCCTGGTCAAAGAATGCGGAGAGAAAAGTCCTACTCGCAGGAATGGGAGACAAAATTCCAGAATGACGATCCAACGCAGATGTGAACCTAACCTTACAAAGTATAACAGATTGGATCATCAGAGTTCTTAAAAATATAACAGATTGGATCTTATTTAGGGTTGAGCCAATCTTGAAATTTTAGGATCGTTTTTAAAATCAGATTTCCGATCATTTTCCATTTGAAACCGATGCCGATCCCAATTCCATTCCCAATGCAAGTCAATGGGATTTTTTTTTAATAATCGAAGATCAGATTTTAAAAACGATCCTATTCACTACACAGCAAGTAGTCCAAAAATTGTTTACATTTTTGGACTCCACGCTGTGTAGTGATTAAAAAAAAATCCCAACTGGTGTCCGCTTACCTGCACAGATCCGCTGCCGTTGCCGCTCCCAGTTCTTCTTGGTTTGGTCCGGTCTTGGTCTCTCCTTCACAGGCATTCAGAGCGCCGCCACCTCCCGAGGCTAGTGTCAGAGATGATGGCTTGTTGTGGCTTAGGAGAGTGTGGGCGGGGAGATGTGAGTTAATCACTCACATCTCCCCTCCCAGTACCCTCCCACACGCTCCTAAGCTACAAGCCCCACCTTCTCCCAGCATCTCTATAACACTAGTCTAGGGAGGCGGGGGGCACAGGGCGCTCTGAAGGCATGTGAAGGAGAGAGGACTGAACCAGAAGATGGCAGCGGCAGCACTTCTGTGCAGGTAAGTTGAGCAAAGTTCGCAAGTAAATAGATACTACTGTACATTGACTTGTCTAGTAGATAGACAAGTCAATGTACAGTAATATCTATCTACTCGTGAACTTGCCTCCTCGTCCTCGCAGCAGCTCAGCACACAGTGATTTACCACAGCCTGCCACTCTTCTGCTTCGTCCCTGTTTTACCGTATATTCAGCTGAGTATTTGGTAAAACAAGGACGAAGCAGAAGAGTGGCAGGCTGCGGTAAATCCATAGGAATGAATAGACGCAGCCGGCACGCAGGGGGTTAAGCGGCCGGCCACTTCCATTCATTCCTATGAGTGCTAAGCTTTTCCCACAATGATTGGCCAGTAGCTGAGCATAGTGGGAAATAACCTACGATCTTGATCCCGCCCAAAAAGATCGGGATTGGAATTCCGATCACGATCGTGAAATTTACTCGATCGCCAATCGGAATCCGAACATTTCCAATCCCGATCGCTCAACCCTAATCTTAATAGATCGTTAGACTATCACAGATTGGACCTTCATAGATTTTAAGACTATAAAAGATTAGGTCTTCATTGATCCTAAGAATATAGAAGATTGGATTTCCATTGATCCTGAGAATCTGGTTGCAGAAACCTCCACTGATGCTGAGAATTTGCCAGATGGAACCCCACTCTGGAAATAAGAAACAAAGGTCTTATTGGAATCTGAGAATCTAACAGATGAGCCCTCACCAATCCTTAAAATCTGAAAGATGGGACCTCATCGATCCTGAAAATCTGACATCATTAAGCTTGAGTATAACCTTGCTGGATGTGCATATAAGATAAATGAATGGGATTCATGGTATCGTGCAGGTGCTGACTCAATCTTCAAATTACAATCCCAGCTGCTGGATCCTCATTGACCTAAACTTTATGACAGGCATGTCATAGAAGTGGACAATTTGTTTAATGGGGATATATTGCATACATTATACTATATCTGCAGTGTCATATAAAATCCATTGGTATGAAGAGAACAAAAAGTGCGGCGATGATCTAATTGTGCCGCTGAACCTTCAGAATCCTCCGTTACTGACAAAATTATTTTCGTCTGTAATTCTTTTCTAACAGAAATAGTTCAGTTTGTTCTGTAACATTCTGACTCCACCACCTGCTTCCCTGCCTCATTACCTCCATATCCATTCCAATATCTGCAGTTCGATGGTTTCAGCTAGTCTGAGAAATTTCATTAAATAAAATGTATGCATCCGACTGAGGCTCATAGTGAAACCTTTATGAAGGTGTGAAATATTTAACCGTTAGCAATTTCTCCTCCTGGTCTCAGGGCAAACAGTCATTCATGAGATCAAGGACTTGGATTGATGCAAAATTTGGCCAGGATAGCGGCACATAATAGGTGGAACCAATTGGGCATTGGATAGAAGTTGGTCATCAATTTTGATGCCCATTTAATATAAATTTGTAATGAGAAATTTCACTATGTAAGAAGATAAAATGTACAATGATGAAATCCTGGTAAAATTGGAGGGTTTATTGTTTTTTTTATAGATATATTTATGGAAGAACTTCTCTGCAGGGTCAAGGGGGGGATACAAGTACAGGTAGTACTATACTGTAAGTCTATACTAGAGATGAGCGAACAGTGAAATATTCGATATTCATTTCGAATAGCCCCTCAATATTCGACTATTCGAACGAATACTGAACCCCATTATAGTCTATGGGGAAAAATGCTTCATTTCAGGGGAACCCACTCTTCGACTCAGGAGAGTCACCAAGTCCACAATGACACCCCAAATGATGCCAGCACCCTGGAATGCAACTGGGACAGCAGGTGAAGCATGTCTGGGGGCATCTAACAAGCCCAAGTACTGTATTACATCGGGATCCCTGTCAGCTTGCGATATGCGGGAGCTGACTTTTTCCCATAAGAATGCATTGACCAGCGTTGATATGCCGAATGCCATACAGAGTACAGCATTCAGCCAATCAACGCTGGTTCTGCCGGAGGCTCATCTGTGAGGAGACGGAGTCTAATATTGGATCAGAATGGAGACTGCTGTGGACTGATCTTAGACTCCGCCTCCTCCAGCAGAACCAGCGTTGATTGGCCGAATGCTGTACTCTATATGGCATTCGGCCAATCAACGCTGGTCAATGCATTCCTATGAGAAAAAGTCAGCTCTCACATATCGCAAGTAGAGGTGAGCGAACACTAAAATGTTCGAGGTTCGAAATTCGAATCGAACAGCCGCTCACTGTTCGTGTGTTCGAACGGGTTTCGAACCCCATTATAGTCTATGGGGAACATATACTCGTTAAGGGGGAAACCCAAATCCGTGTCTGGAGGGTCACCAAGTCCACTATGACACCACAGGAAATGATGCCATCACCTCTGGAATGACACTGGGACAGCAGGGGAAGCATGTCTGGGGGCATCTAACACACCAAAGACCCTCTATTACCCCAACATCACAGCCTAACAACTACACACTTTACACACTCAATACCACCTCTCTGACAGTAGGAAAACACCTTGAAACATGTGTATTTGGCACTTGCAGTGAGGAGAGCTTGTCACCAGCAGTGAATTTGGCCCTTGTAGTAAGTTGAGGTTGGCACCAACATTTGTTTTGAAAATCAGGGTGGATTGAGCCTCTAACCAGCAGAGTTTGGGCAAATTCATGGTGGAGGGAGCCTCTAAAAACCCCAGTTTGGACCAATTCATGGTGGAGGGAGCCTCTAAAAACCCCAGTTTGGACCAATTCATGGTGGAGGAAGCCTCTAAAAAACCCAGTTTGGACCAATTCATGGTGGAGGGAGCCTCTAAACAGCCCAGTTTGGACCAATTCATGGTGGAGGGAGCCTCTAACCAGCAGAGTTGTGGGAAAGCAGGGTGGAGGGAGCCTCTAAACAGCCCAGTTTGGACCAATTCATGGTGGAGGGAGCCTCTAAAAACCCCAATTTGGACCAATTCATGGTGGAGGGAGCCTCTAACCAGCCCAGTTTGGACCAATTCATGGTGGAGGGAGCCTCTAACCAGCCCAGTTTGGGCAAATTCATGGTGGAGGGAGCCTCTAAAAACCCCAATTTGGACCAATTCATGGTGGAGGGAGCCTCTAAAAACCCCAGTTTGGACCAATTCATGGTGGAGGGAGCCTCTAAACAGCCCAGTTTGGACCAATTCATGGTGGAGGGAGCCTCTAAAAACCCCAATTTGGACCAATTCATGGTGGAGGGAGCCTCTAACCAGCCCAGTTTGGACCAATTCATGGTGGAGGGAGCCTCTAACCAGCCCAGTTTGGGCAAATTCATGGTGGAGGGAGCCTCTAAAAACCCCAATTTGGACCAATTTATGGTGGAGGGAGCCTCTAAACAGCCCAGTTTGGGCAAATTCATGGTGGAGGGAGCCTCTAAAAACCCCAATTTGGACCAATTCATGGTGGAGGGAGCCTCTAACCAGCCCAGTTTGGACCAATTCATGGTGGAGGGAGCCTCTAACCAGCCCAGTTTGGACCAATTCATGGTGGAGGGAGCCTCTAAAAACCCCAGTTTGGACCAATTCATGGTGGAGGGAGCCTCTAAAAACCCCAGTTTGGACCAATTCATGGTGGAGGGAGCCTCTAAAAACCCCAATTTGGACCAATTCATGGTGGAGGGAGCCTCTAACCAGCCCAGTTTGGACCAATTCATGGTGGAGGGAGCCTCTAACCAGCCCAGTTTGGGCAAATTCATGGTGGAGGGAGCCTCTAAAAACCCCAATTTGGACCAATTCATGGTGGAGGGAGCCTCTAAAAACCCCAGTTTGGACCAATTCATGGTGGAGGGAGCCTCTAAACAGCCCAGTTTGGACCAATTCATGGTGGAGGGAGCCTCTAAAAACCCCAATTTGGACCAATTCATGGTAGAGGGAGCCTCTAACCAGCCCAGTTTGGACCAATTCATGGTGGAGGGAGCCTCTAACCAGCCCAGTTTGGGCAAATTCATGGTGGAGGGAGCCTCTAAAAACCCCAATTTGGACCAATTTATGGTGGAGGGAGCCTCTAAACAGCCCAGTTTGGGCAAATTCATGGTGGAGGGAGCCTCTAAAAACCCCAATTTGGACCAATTCATGGTGGAGGGAGCCTCTAACCAGCCCAGTTTGGACCAATTCATGGTGGAGGGAGCCTCTAACCAGCCCAGTTTGGACCAATTCATGGTGGAGGGAGCCTCTAAAAACCCCAATTTGGACCAATTCATGGTGGAGGGAGCCTCTAAACAGCCCAGTTTGGGCAAATTCATGGTGGAGGGAGCCTCTAAAAACCCCAGTTTGGACCAATTCATGGTGGAGGGAGCCTCTAAAAACCCCAGTTTGGACCAATTCATGGTGGAGGGAGCCTCTAAAAACCCCAGTTTGGACCAATTCATGGTGGAGGGAGCCTCTAAACAGCCCAGTTTGGACCAATTCATGGTGGAGGGAGCCTCTAAAAACCCCAATTTGGACCAATTCATGGTGGAGGGAGCCTCTAAACAGCCCAGTTTGGGCAAATTCATGGTGGAGGGAGCCTCTAAAAACCCCAGTTTGGACCAATTCATGGTGGAGGGAGCCTCTAAAAACCCCAGTTTGGACCAATTCATGGTGGAGGGAGCCTCTAAAAACCCCAGTTTGGACCAATTCATGGTGGAGGGAGCCTCTAAACAGCCCAGTTTGGACCAATTCATGGTGGAGGGAGCCTCTAAAAACCCCAATTTGGACCAATTCATGGTGGAGGGAGCCTCTAACCAGCCCAGTTTGGACCAATTCATGGTGGAGGGAGCCTCTAAACAGCCCAGTTTGGGCAAATTCATGGTGGAGGGAGCCTCTAAAAACCACAATTTGGACCAATTCATGGTGGAGGGAGCCTCTAACCAGCCCAGTTTGGACCAATTCATGGTGGAGGGAGCCTCTAAAAACCCCAGTTTGGACCAATTCATGGTGGAGGGAGCCTCTAAAAACCCCAGTTTGGACCAATTCATGCTGGAGGGAGCCTCTAAACAGCCCAGTTTAGGCAAATTCATGGTGGAGGGAGCCTCTAAAAACCCCAGTTTGGACCAATTCATGGTGGAGGGAGCCTCTAAAAACCCCAGTTTGGACCAATTCATGGTGGAGGGAGCCTCTAAAAACCCCAGTTTGGACCAATTCATGGTGGAGGGAGCCTCTAAAAAACCAAGTTTGGACCAATTCATGGTGGAGGGAGCCTCTAACCAGCCCAGTTTGGACCAATTCATGGTGGAGGGAGCCTCTAAAAACCCCAGTTTGGACCAATTCATGGTGGAGGGAGCCTCTAAACAGCCCAGTTTGGACCAATTCATGGTGGAGGGAGCCTCTAAAAACCCCAATTTGGACCAATTCATGGTGGAGGGAGCCTCTAACCAGCCCAGTTTGGACCAATTCATGGTGGAGGGAGCCTCTAACCAGCCCAGTTTGGGCAAATTCATGGTGGAGGGAGCCTCTAAAAACCCCAATTTGGACCAATTCATGGTGGAGGGAGCCTCTAACCAGCCCAGTTTGGGCAAATTCATGGTGGAGGGAGCCTCTAACCAGCCCAGTTTGGACCAATTCATGGTGGAGGGAGCCTCTAACCAGCCCAGTTTGGGCAAATTCATGGTTGAGGGAGCCTCTAAAAACCCCAATTTGGACCAATTCATGGTGGAGGGAGATTCTAAACAGCCCAGTTTGGGCAAATTCATGGTGGAGGGAGCCTCTAAAAACCCCAATTTGGACCAATTCATGGTGGAGGGAGCCTCTAACCAGCCCAGTTTGGACCAATTCATGGTGGAGGGAGCCTCTAACCAGCAGAATTGTGGGAAAGCAGGGTGGAGGGAGCCTCTAAACAGCCCAGTTTGGACCAATTCATGGTGGAAGGAGCCTCTAAAAACCCCAATTTGGACCAATTCATGGTGGAGGGAGCCTCTAACCAGCCCAGTTTGGACCAATTCATGGTGGAGGGAGCCTCTAACCAGCCCAGTTTGGGCAAATTCATGGTGGAGGGAGCCTCTAAAAACCCCAGTTTGGACCAATTCATGGTGGAGGGAGCCTCTAAAAACCCCAGTTTGGACCAATTCATGGTGAAGGGAGCCTCTAAAAAACCCAGTTTGGACCAATTCATGGTGGAGGGAGCCTCTAAACAGCCCAGTTTGGACCAATTCATGGTGGAGGGAGCCTCTAACCAGCAGAGTTGTGGGAAAGCAGGGTGGAGGGAGCCTCTAAACAGCCCAGTTTGGACCAATTCATGGTGGAGGGAGCCTCTAAAAACCCCAATTTGGACCAATTCATGGTGGAGGGAGCCTCTAACCAGCCCAGTTTGGACCAATTCATGGTGGAGGGAGCCTCTAACCAGCCCAGTTTGGGCAAATTCATGGTGTAGGGAGCCTCTAAAAACCCCAATTTGGACCAATTCATGGTGGAGGGAGCCTCTAAAAACCCCAGTTTGGACCAATTCATGGTGGAGGGAGCCTCTAAACAGCCCAGTTTTGGCAAATTCATGGTGGAGGGAGCCTCTAAAAACCCCAGTTTGGACCAATTCATGGTGGAGGGAGCCTCTAACCAGCCCAGTTTGGGCAAATTCATGGTGGAGGGAGCCTCTAACCAGCAGAGTTGTGGGAAAGCAGGGTGGAGGGAGCCTCTAACCAGCAGAGTTGGTGGAAATCAGGGTGGAGGGAGCCTCTAACCAGCAGAGTTGGGGGAAATCATGTTGGAGGGAGCCTAGTATTAGCAGAATTGTGCAACGCTTATGGTGGATGAGTATGAGGATGCGGAGGAATTGGAGAGGTTGAGTACAGACATGGAGTTTCATGTTGGGGTGCTTTACACAGGTGGGCCCAAAAATGAAGGCTCTATCCAGTGGTGGTTCATTTTTATCAAAGTGAGCCGGTCGGCACTCTCAGCTGACAGACGGGTGCGCTTGTCAGTGATGATGCCACCGGCTGCACTGAACACCCTCTCAGATAGGACGCTGGCGGCAGGACAGGACAGCACCTCCAAGGCATATAGGGCAAGTTCAAGCCACAGGTCCAACTTCGACACCCAATACGTGTAGGGCGCAGAGGGGTCGGAGAGGACAGGGCTGTGGTCGGAAAGGTATTCCCGCAACATGCGCCTATACTTCTCACGCCTGGTGACACTAGGACCCTCTGTGGCGGCACTTTGGCGAGGGGGTGCCATCAAGGTGTCCCAGACCTTAGACAGTGTGCCCCTCGTTTGTGTGGACCGGTGAGAACTTGGTCGCCTACTGGAGGAACTGTCCTCCCTGTCGCCAACGTCACATGCTGGAAACATCTCCATCATATTCTGCACCAATTGCCTGTGGCAAGCATTGATGCGATTGGCCCTCCCCTCTACCGGAATAAAAGACGAGATGTTGTTTTTATACCGGGGGTCAAGGATAGCAAAGATCCAGTACTGGTTGTCCTCCATGATTTTGACAATACGCTTGTCGGTTGTAAAGCACCCCAACATGAACTCAGCCATGTCTGCCACAGTGTTAGTTGGCATGACTCCTCTGGCCCCACCGGAAAGTTCAATCTCCATTTCCTCCTCATCCTCCATGTCTACCCATCCGCGCTGCAACAATGGGACGATTCGAAGTTGCCCGGAAGCCTCCTGTATCACCATCACATCATCGGACAACTCTTCTTCCTCCTCCTCCTCCTCCTCCTCCTCCTCCATTAAACGCGATGAAGCGGACAGATGTGTGGACCTACTCTCCAGCTGTGACGGATCGGATGCTATCCCTGACTCCTCTGTGTGATCTGAGTTATCCCTGATGTCAATCAGGGATTCTCTCAGAACACACAAGAGCGGGATTGTAAGGCTCACCATCGCATCCTCAGAGCTCACCCTCCTTGTGGACTCCTCAAACACCCGTAGGATGTCACAAAGGTCTCTCATCCATGGCCACTCATGGATGAGAAACTGAGGCAGCTGACTTTGTGGCACCCTAGGGTTTTGTAGCTGGTATTCCATCAAAGGTCTCTGCTGCTCAACCACTCTATTCAACATCTGAAACGTTGAGTTCCAGCGTGTGGGGACGTCGCACAAAAGCCGGTGTTGTGGCACATGCAGGCGTTGCTGGAGAGATTTTAAGCTAGCAGCGGCTACTGTCGACTTGCGAAAGTGGGCGCACATGCGCCGCACTTTCACCAGTAGCTCTGGAACATTGGGGTAGCTCTTTAGGAAACGTTGCACCACTAGGTTGAAGACGTGGGCCAGGCATGGAACATGTTGGAGTCCGGCAAGCTCCAGAGCTGCTACCAGGTTCCGGCCGTTATCACAAACGACCATGCCTGGGCCCAGGTGCAGCGGCTCAAACCATATTGCCGTCTCATCGAGGAGGGCATCCCTCACCTCGGAGGCAGTGTGCTGTCTGTCCCCCAAGCTGATCAGCTTCAGCACAGCCTGCTGACGTCTACCAACGCCAGTGCTGCAACGTTTCCAACTCGTAGCTGGGGTCAATCTAACAGCGGAGGAGGAGGCGGTGGCGGAGGAGGAGGCGGTAGAGGAGGAGGAGGGGGGTGTTCTTCTCGTGTCCCTGCCAGGAATGTTAGGCGGGGAGACGAGGTACACCGGGCCAGTTTGGGAAGCAGTCCCAGCCTCAACTACATTCACCCAGTGTGCCGTCAGTGAAATGTAGCGTCCCTGTCCGCATGCACTTGTCCACGCGTCGGTGGTCAAGTGGACCTTTGTGCAAAGCGCGGAACTAAGGGCCCGCCTGATGTTGAGTGACACGTGCTGGTGCAAGGCGGGGACGGCACACCGGGAGAAGTAGTGACGGCTAGGGACGGCATAGCGAGGTGCCGCAGTTGCCATCAGGTCCAGGAAGGCGGGAGTTTCAACAAGCCGGAACGCCAACATCTCCTGGGCCAGCAGTTTAGCGATGTTGGCGTTCAAGGCTTGCGCGTGTGGGTGGTTAGCAGTGTATTTCTGCCGCCGCTCCAATGTCTGAGAGATGGTGGGTTGTTGTAAAGAAGCGCCTGATGGTGCCTTTGATGGTGCAGGAGAAGGAGATAAGACAGGAACAGAGGAGGATGAGGGAGAAGTCAACAAAGTGGCGGAGGCAGATGAAGTGGTGTCCTGGCTCGTCCTCTGGAGTGCATCGCCAGCACAGTCAGCAGTGGCAGTGGCAGAGGCAGAGGCAGTGGCAGAGGCAGTGGCAGTGGCGTGAACGGCAGGCGGCCTTTGTCCTGCCGTTGCTGCCTGCCACTGATTCCAGTGCTTGGATTCCAAATGACGGCACATTGAAGTGGTGGACAGGTTGCTCTTCTCAGAGCCCCTAATCAATTTCGAGAGGCAAATTGTGCAGACAACACTATATCTGTCCTCGGCGCATTCCTTGAAAAAACTCCACACCTTCGAGAAACGTGCCCTCAAGGTGGGAGTTTTTCGGGGCTGGGTACGAACTGGAACATCTTGGGAGATTCCGGGTGTGGCCTGGCTTCACCTAAGCTGCTGACCTCTGCCTCTGCCTCTAGCTACCCTTTTTGGTGCTGCACCTGCCTCAACATCCACACTACTTTCCCCGCTTGACATCCCCCCTGTCCAGGTCGGGTCAGTGTCCTCATCATCCACCACTTCCTCTTCCAACTCCTGTCTCATCTCCTCCTCCCGCACAATGCGCCGGTCAACTGGATGCCCTGACGGCAACTGCGTCACATCATCGTCGATGAGGGTGGGTTGCTGGTCATCCACCACCAAATCGAACGGAGATGGAGGAGACTCTAGTGTTTGAGCATCTGGACACAGATGCTCCTCTGTTAGGTTCGTGGAATCGTGACGTGGAGAGGCAGGTTGAGGGACAATGAAAGGAGCGGAGAACAGCTCTGGGGAGCAGGAACAGTTGGGGTTATTGTTCTGTGAAGCTTGGGAATTTTGGGAGGAAGGAGGACAAGACTGTTGGGTAATAGGAGGAGAGGAGGCAGAGTCTGACTGGCTGCTGGACAATGTGCTGTAAGCGTTCTCTGACAGCCATTGCAAGACCTGTTCCTGGTTCTCGGGCCTACTAAGGTTTGTACCCTGCAGTTTAGTTAATGTGGCAAGCAACCCTGGCACTGTGGAGTGGCGCAATGCTTGCTGCCCCACAGGAGTAGGCACGGGACGCCCTGTGGCTTCACTGCTACCTTGCTCCCCAGAACCATTCCCCCGACCTCGCCCACGGCCTCGTCCACGTCCCTTTCCGGGAGCCTTGCGCATTTTGAATTCCCAGTTAGAAATTGGCACTATATACCAGTAGCAAAAATTGTGGGTGCACGTAACCCCAATATATTCTTTGAATTCCCAGTCAGACAATGGCACTATATACCAGTAGCAAGAAATGAGGGTATTTATAACCCCAATATATTCTTTGAATTCCCAGTCAGAAACTGGCACTGTATACCAGTAGTAAAAATTGTGGGTGCACGTAACCCCAATATATTCTTTGAATTCCCAGTCAGACAATGGCACTATATGGCAGTAGCAAGAAATGAGGGTATTTGTAACCCCAATATATTCTTTGAATTCCCAGTCAGAAACTGGCACTGTATACCAGTAGTAAAAATTGTGGGTGCACGTAACCCCAATATATTCTTTGAATTCCCAGTCAGACAATGGCACTGTATACCAGTAGTAAAAATTGTGGGTGCACGTAACCCCAATATATTCTTTGAATTACCAGTCAGAAACTGGCAATATATGGCAGTAGCAAGAAATGAGGGTATTTGTAACCCCAATATATTCTTTGAATTCCCAGTCAGAAACTGGCACTGTATACCAGTAGTAAAAATTGTGGGTGCACGTAACCCCAATATATTCTTTGAATTACCAGTCAGAAACTGGCACTATATGGCAGTAGCAAGAAATGAGGGTATTTGTAACCCCAATATATTCTTTGAATTCCCAGTCAGAAACTGGCACTGTATACCAGTAGTAAAAATTGTGGGTGCACGTAACCCCAATATATTCTTTGAATTCCCAGTCAGACAATGGCACTATATACCAGTAGCAAGAAATGAGGGTATTTATAACCCCAATATATTCTTTGAATTACCAGTCAGAAACTGGCACTATATGGCAGTAGCAAGAAATGAGGGTATTTATAACCCCAATATATTCTTTGAATTCCCAGTCAGACAATGGCACTGTATACCAGTAGTAAAAATTGTGGGTGCACGTAACCCCAATATATTCTTTGAATTCCCAGTCAGACAATGGCACTATATGGCAGTAGCAAGAAATGAGGGTATTTGTAACCCCAATATATTCTTTGAATTCCCAGTCAGAAACTGGCACTGTATACCAGTAGTAAAAATTGTGGGTGCACGTAACCCCAATATATTCTTTGAATTCCCAGTCAGACAATGGCACTGTATACCAGTAGTAAAAATTGTGGGTGCACGTAACCCCAATATATTCTTTGAATTCCCAGTCAGACAATGGCACTGTATACCAGTAGTAAAAATTGTGGGTGCACGTAACCCCAATATATTCTTTGAATTCCCAGTCAGACAATGGCACTATATACCAGTAGCAAGAAATGAGGGTATTTATAACCCCAATATATTCTTTGAATTACCAGTCAGAAACTGGCACTATATGGCAGTAGCAAGAAATGAGGGTATTTATAACCCCAATATATTCTTTGAATTCCCAGTCAGACAATGGCACTGTATACCAGTAGTAAAAATTGTGGGTGCACGTAACCCCAATATATTCTTTGAATTCCCAGTCAGACAATGGCACTATATGGCAGTAGCAAGAAATGAGGGTATTTGTAACCCCAATATATTCTTTGAATTCC
This sequence comes from Leptodactylus fuscus, assembly GCF_031893055.1. Taxonomy (NCBI): domain Eukaryota; kingdom Metazoa; phylum Chordata; class Amphibia; order Anura; family Leptodactylidae; genus Leptodactylus; species Leptodactylus fuscus. The sequence goes on from NC_134265.1 coordinate 43,029,304, forward strand.
CAGTCAGAAACTGGCACTGTATACCAGTAGTAAAAATTGTGGGTGCACGTAACCCCAATATATTCTTTGAATTCCCAGTCAGACAATGGCACTGTATACCAGTAGTAAAAATTGTGGGTGCACGTAACCCCAATATATTCTTTGAATTCCCAGTCAGAAACTGGCACTGTATACCAGTAGTAAAAATTGTGGGTGCACGTAACCCCAATATATTCTTTGAATTACCAGTCAGAAACTGGCACTATATGGCAGTAGCAAGAAATGAGGGTATTTGTAACCCCAATATATTCTTTGAATTCCCAGTCAGAAACTGGCACTGTATACCAGTAGTAAAAATTGTGGGTGCACGTAACCCCAATATATTCTTTGAATTCCCAGTCAGACAATGGCACTGTATACCAGTAGTAAAAATTGTGGGTGCACGTAACCCCAATATATTCTTTGAATTCCCAGTCAGACAATGGCACTATATACCAGTAGCAAGAAATGAGGGTATTTATAACCCCAATATATTCTTTGAATTCCCAGTCAGAAACTGGCACTGTATACCAGTAGTAAAAATTGTGGGTGCACGTAACCCCAATATATTCTTTGAATTCCCAGTCAGACAATGGCACTATATACCAGTAGCAAGAAATGAGGGTATTTATAACCCCAATATATTCTTTGAATTCCCAGTCAGACAATGGCACTGTATACCAGTAGTAAAAATTGTGGGTGCACGTAACCCCAATATATTCTTTGAATTACCAGTCAGAAACTGGCACTATATGGCAGTAGCAAGAAATGAGGGTATTTGTAACCCCAATATATTCTTTGAATTCCCAGTCAGAAACTGGCACTGTATACCAGTAGTAAAAATTGTGGGTGCACGTAACCCCAATATATTCTTTGAATTCCCAGTCAGACAATGGCACTATATACCAGTAGCAAGAAATGAGGGTATTTATAACCCCAATATATTCTTTGAATTACCAGTCAGAAACTGGCACTATATGGCGGTAGCAAAAATAGTGGGTGTATATAGCCCCAATTCTATTGCTAGGGGACTTGCAGGGTATTTCTGGGGTGAAGGTGGGGGGGCACACCGTTGGAACGGGTATCGGGGGTATATATCGGGTATACGGGAATACACTGACAGTGTATTCCATTCAGGATCCTGGGAAAGCTGGGTTGCGGCGATTGAGCCCGTCAGTGCCACGTTACACTGACAAGCTTCTCCCTGGAATTTAGCTCTTACAAGAGCTGTTGTGGTTGTCTTCTCCTTCCTATCCTAGCCTGTCCCTGCCTACCCAGAATCTAAGCCCTAGCTAGCTGGACGGAAACCTCCGTCCTCGGTGAATTGCAAGCTCAGAATGACGCGAACCTGGGCGGCGCTGTTCTTTTAAATTAGAGGTCACATGTTTTCGGCAGCCAATGGGTTTTGCCTACTTTTCTCAACGTCACCGGTGTCGTAGTTCCTGTCCCACCTACCCTGCGCTGTTATTGGAGCAAAAAAGGCGCCAGGGAAGGTGGGAGGGGAATCGAGTAATGGCGCACTTTACCACGCGGTGTTCGATTCGATTCGAACATGCCGAACAGCCTAATATCCGATCGAACATGAGTTCGATAGAACACTGTTCGCTCATCTCTAATCGCAAGCTGACAGGGATCCCGACGAGATAGAGCCCCAAAGAGCTGGATGAGTAACATTCCCACCAAAATAAAGGTAATCCCTAGCTAACCCTGCCTGTACATCTATCCCTGTCTCACAGTCACATAGTTCACAGTCTCATATGGCCTGAATCTGAAATCGACCATTTGTATAAAGTGGAGGACACCTGATTTAGCCATCCAATTACTTTTTCCGATTTTTTTTCAATGTGTACGTTGTCGTAGTTCCTGTCCCACCTCCCCTGCGCAGTTATTGGTGCAAAAAAAGTGTCAGGGAAGTTGGGAGGGGAATCGAATTTTTAGTGCGTTTGCCTCGTGGTATTCGATTGGAATCAAATATCTCAAACAGCCTGATATTCGATCGATTATCAATTCGATCGAACGCCATTTGCTCATTACTAGTCTATACTAAGGAACTTCATGGCTATCATGGGAGACTTTATTTTCAGCGTGGAAAATTCCACACCAAATTCCTCACCATTTTCCTCTGTGTGAATGGACCTTAACTCTTCTTGCACAGGGGCTCTCAGCTGTCTATTTCTGCCCCTTAGTGGAGCCCTTGTAGAATGGGAGTGGGAGCCCAGCATCCACTTTGCTCCTGGGTGTCATCAATTTGTGCACAACTCCCCTCCCCATAGCATGTGGGTGGCAAAATAACCCAAAAATCATGGACTGGGAGACAAAAACCAAGCCTATCATCATGGGTGGGAAAATCTAGCATCATAATGGGCTTTTAAAGGGAGTCTATCTCCCGAACACAACATATCAACCCAGCCCAGCTATAGATAGGTTGGGTGCACCTAAATCTAACAGTGTTTTCCCCTTGGAGTTACTTCCTCTAATACCCAGATAGTGCCATTTTTGTAAATATGTAAATAAGCTCTTTGCAACAATGAGGGCGTGGTTGCTTACCTCTTTGGAGTAACAGCAAAGCCTTTATTGCACCAAAGGGTTAATTTTCATATTGCAGAAAACAGCACAAGAGGAAACCGTTTTATCCAGATGACCCTAACCTATCTTTGTGAGCTGTGTTGATATGACAGGCTCCCTTTAATATTGATTAGGTCATGGTAACGAACCAATTGTGATTACTGCCCTTGTGGATCCTTTCTTAAAGGGATTGTCCATTTTTCAGACCAATATTTTTTGCAAAATAAAAAGTTATACAATTTTCCTATATACTTTCTTACTGTTTTCTACATCTCTGCTTGCTATCATTCATTTGGTTACTTCTAGTGGACAATACTCAGTTTGCCTATCAAAAACAAGCTTATGTGCTATCTCTTCCTTTAGGTTGCCCCTCTTGTCCTCTGCGCTACCTTGCTTTGGCTCCCTGGTAGCAATACTCTTACTATTAGAATCAATATGAGATATTAAAGTGGATGATTTTTGCAGACAGTTCCATTAAATCGCCGTGCAATAAAGATGACATTGTTGTTGTAATGAGACGAGCCTATTTCCCAGAATGACAGCCGTCTGTTATGACTCAGCAGAAGTCTGGGATATTTTTATGGAATTCATTTGACCAGGATGAAGTCAGAGCAAAGATTACACCACAGATACAGCATTACTGATTAGAATCACAGTTACCGAAGGAAAAAAAAAAACTGCTTTACTTTTATATTCACTTGTGTATCATGTCTCATCTCCCCCAGATCTGCATTGCAGGTTAATCTTAAAGGGATCCTATCATTGGATACCCTTTTTTTCTGACTAACACGTAGGAATAGCCTTAAGAAAGGCTATTCTTCTCCTACCTTTAGATGTCTTCTCCGCGCCGCCATTCGGTAGAATCCGTGTTTTCTTCGATATACAAATGAGTTCTCTCACAGCACTGGGGGCGGTCCTCAGCATTCAAACAGCACTAGGGGGCTCCCAATGCTGCAAGAGAAATCTCCAGCGCCACCTCTATCTTCTTCTGGAACGCCCTCTCCCTGCATCTTCTTCCGTACTGGGTTTCAATCTTCTAGACATTCGCAGTCAGCTCTTCTATCGGACCTCGGGCAGAGCTGACAATGTATGCGCGTGGCCACAAGAAAATGGCTGCTTACACCAGCTTACTGTGTAAGCGGACATTTTCTTGTGGCCGTGGGCATGCACAGTCGACTCTGGCCGAGGCCCGATGGCAGAGCCGACTGCGCATGCCTAGAAAAATGAAACCCAGGAAAAGACGCAGGAAGAGGCCGTTCCAGACGAAGATAGAGGTGGCGCTGGAGATTTCTCTGGCAACATTGGGGATGCCCCCAGTTCTGTTTGAGTGCTGGGGACCGCCCCCAGTGCTGCGAGAGAACTCATTTGCATACTGAAGAAAACCCAGAGAAGACATCTAAAGGTAGGAGAAGAATAGCCTTTCTTAAGGCTATTCCTATGTGTTAATCAGAAAAAACGTCCGTCTCCTCCCCATCTGCTGTTTCACAACAAAAATTGAAACTTAAAGGAGCTATCCCCTGGCTAAAGTTCATACCAAAAGTTGTAAAAGACCTTCAGTAGCTGTTGTAAAATGTGACCTTCGCATGGTCTGATGTAGATTATACAGCCTGATCGCGGTTGGAAGGAAGGACTTTGCAATAGCGCTCCTTCTCACACTTGAGATGAAGCAGACGCTCACTTATAGTGCTGCTAAGTACCATCAAGGTCCCATACATGGGGTGGGATTTGTCCTGCCGCATGGAGGTCACCACAGACAGTATCCTTCTGTCACCCACCACCTGTACTGGGTTCAGGGGGCTCCCCAGGATAGAGCTGGCCCTTCTGATCAGCCTGTCAGGTCTATTTCTGTCCCTGGTTGATATACTTCTCCCCCAGCAGGCCACACCGAAAAAGATGGCTGAAGCAACCACAGAGTTGAAGAAGGCCCTAAGAAGTGTCCCCTGGACTCTGAAGGCCCTCAGCCTCCTGAGCAGGTAGAGTCTGCTGTGGCCCTTTCTGTGCAACGTCTCCAGGTGATCAGCCCAGTCTAGTTTATTATTAAGGAGCACACCCAGATACTTATAGGTCCTGACTATCTCAATGCATGTCCCTTGGATCTCCACCGGGGTCAGAGAACTTCTCTGTTTACTTAAGTCCATCACCATCTCCTTGGTCTTCCCAGCATTAATCCTGAGCTGGTTCTGCTGGCACCAGTCCACAAAATCCTGGTTTAAGTCTCTGTATTCCCTATTGTCACCATCAGTGATCAGGCCGACTATAGCAGAGTCATCGGAGTACTTCTGTAAGTAACAGCTGGATGAGTTGTGCCTAAAGTCAGCAGTGTACAGTGTGAAGAGAAATGGGGCAAGAACTGTACCTTGTGGTGCCCCCATACTACAGATCACAGTGTCGGACACACAGTCCTGGGCTCTCACATACTGAGGGCGGTTTGTGAGGTAGTCTAGGATCCAGTTGGACAGGTGATGGTCCACTCCACCAAGGTTCAGCTTCTCCCTGAATAGCCCTGGCTGAATGGTGTTGAACGCACTGGAGAGATCAATATAAAGGATCTCTATGCAGAGACCTGGCTGTGGAGAGAGTGTCCGAGTCTGTGGGTCCATCAGTACTCAGCTTTGCTATAGACTTGGAACACCAAGAGGTGCCATACAATGTAAATAAATGTCACATCTGGAGCATTTTAACAGCACATAAAAGATGAAAATTGTTAATTTTTATGATCTCACCAATGAATATGATATTGATCGGTGGGCCCAGTCACACATTCCTACATTAATTACCCATTATATTTGTGCCATGTTCCATTTGTACCATATTTTATTTGAAAATTATTATCCATAAGCTAGGGGAGAAATTGCTGATCAGAATCAAACCATTGAGATCCGTACCTATCGTAAGATGGAACGAGTTTTGAATATAGCAGTAGGTGCAGAATATGTACCCCTCCTCATTTACTTTGATGGGAGCAGTGGAAATAGCTGAGGCACAGCACTCAGCTATCTGCAAGGCTCCAATTATAGTGAGAGATCATGGAATGAGAAGTTTCTCTCTCTATAGTTCACTGCCAAGGGGAGCTAAAAAAGGAGGCAAAGTCTTTTGGTAGACCAGTTGAACAAGAAATGAACACCAAATGAAGTACTGTGGCTGATAAGGATGATCATTAAAGAAGTAGTAATTGCGTGGCTGATTTCTACCAATAAGATGGAATGGTCAGTGTTTGGTGTGATCATGTACGAAGGTGGGACCCCTACAGATCAGCTGTATCCATGCGTGTGCAGCTCACCATATTATTAATAGTGATTGTTATGGGTACTACAGCTGATTCAGCAGGATACCCATAATAGTTGCCATTAATAACATGACAAGTAAGTAGCGCAGTAGCTGGTATGTGAGCGTGGCCTGGAGCTGCATTTCCAGGAAAACAGCTGGTCTGCATGGGTCCCAACAATTGGACCACCCAAGATATAAGTTTGATGGCCTAACTTAATGATAGGCCATCGATTTGGAAAAGGTAATAACCCCTTTAACAAGAGAGCAGACAGGTGAAAAGATGCTATGGCATGAGACAGCAGAGAAGTCTGTATGGATCAAACCGGAGAACCACAGGAAGCAATACAGGCACCAGCCATAGGATCCAAGGGGTAAGACCATCTTAACAACGAGCTGTGCAGCTGTGTACATCACATGACCATGGACTGTACATCACATGACCATGGACTGTACATCACATGACCATGGACTGTACATCACATGACCATGGACTGTACATCACATGACCATGGACTGTATATCACATGACCATGGACCGATTTTTATTCACTGGGTGCAAGCAGAACGGATGACAGCAAACAGAGATCTATAAAACCGTGAGGAATTGATACAGAATGTATATTAGAAAATTGCACAACTTTTTATTATACAAACAGTAACATTTGTCTCTCAATATTGGTCTGAAACTGGACAACCCCTATAATTTTATAAGACTGTATAAACATAAATTACAGAATAAAACAATACAATGCAGATTTGCTGATGTGAAATTCTGCAAAGAGTTTATATTGAAATAAAACAATGTGGACTGTCTATCACCAAAATGGAAGTTGGGGGGAGGAGGGAATTAAGACTAAATCCCTATGAGATACAGCAAAGTAATCAAATCCAGGTCTCCAAACTGCAGCATCGAAACTCTGGAGATAAACAGTCGAGCAAATGGAAGGAGAAATTAGCGGCACTAAGAAGGCATTTGCCAGCTTCATAATACAATGTTCCCTGAGGCTTGCAAATAAACAGTTTATGAGTGTGGCCACAAAGCCATGTCTTTGTTGCTATAGCAGCACAGTTGGACAGATCACTAAGATAATTTCCCTCGACGGCCATTTGCATGTCGCACAGAAAAAAAAAAGACAACAAGATGAAATTGATAAACACAGGTAAAGAAAAACAAAAAGTAAACTAAAATCTTAAAGCTGGAAAGGTTAATGATGTGTAAGAGGCTTACCGCACTGGAGTCTTTCATCTGTTGCTAACGTAGCGAGGGGAAATGCAGGGATTTTGGAATCATTGCTGAAGGTGAAAGATTGGATGGGATTAAAAGTGATCTTTCACATACCCGTTCTTGAAGTCTGTGGCGATGTAACAATTACATCCCGTCCAGAAGCAATTACCACCAATCACCTATCTATCACCCATGTGCCAAAAAGTGAGGAGTGCCACACAAAAGTGCCATGTGCCAAAAGGTGAGGAGTGCCACACAAAAGTGCCATGTGCCAAATAGTGAGGAGTGCCACACAAAAGTGCCATGTGCCAAAAGGTGAGGAGTGCCACACAAAAGTGCCATGTGCCAAATAGTGAGGAGTGCCACACAAAAGTGCCATGTGCCAAAAAGTGAGGAGTGCCACACAAAAGTGCCATGTGCCAAAAAGTGAGGAGTGCCACACAAAAGTGCCATGTGCCAAAAAGTGAGGAGTGCCACACAAAAGTGGCATGTGCCAAAAAGTGAGGAGTGTCACACAAAAGTGCCATGTGCCAAAAAGTGAGGAGTGTCACACAAAAGTGGCATGTACCAAAAAGTGAGGAGTGCCACACAAAAGTGCCATGTGCCAAAAAGTGAGGAGTGCCACACAAAAGTGCCATGTGCCAAAAAGTGAGGAGTGCCACACAAAAGTGCCATGTGCCAAAAAGTGAGGAGTGCCACACAAAAGTGCCATGTGCCAAAAAGTGAGGAGTGCCACACAAAAGTGCCATGTGCCAAAAAGTGAGGAGTGCCACACAAAAGTGCCATGTGCCAAAAAGTGCCATGTAGTGCCACACAAAAAGAGCACAAGGATGTAACCCATCGCAAACCCTCGCTAAAAAGAGAAAAAAAAAAAAAAAAAAAGCTCTACGAGAGTCAAAGACCAACGTCACCCCTCGTCAAAGTTAATGAAGGCTCAGTCTTGCTCCCAACTTCCACTTGGGTGCTAACCAAAGTGTCCACTAGAGAACCTAAAAAATGTCTATACCCTCCTTCCCAAAAAGAAGAGGGGTCAAGGTTGCACAGAAAGAGAGAACCTATATGGCGACGAAACTCCTTCGCTTAGACGTCCCAAAAGGGTAATTGAATTACTCAATGCTTTGACCAACAATAAGAAACCCCAGCGAGTTCATACACTCCAGAATCACAACTCCTGGGGCATTCAATGAAACAGATTTTCAGACCACACATCCCCATGATATTAATTTAATGGTCGGCCCACCTACGATTGTGGTTCTGTGATCTCCACCATTGGAGTTGTCACTCCCTGCAATGGATTCATTTGCTCAACGATCTTTATCAGTGCCATAGATGTTGAATGGATCGGATAAGTGCGCTTGACCACTGCAGATGCAGTTTTGCAGATGAAGAAGATGGGGAACCAGGGTATCCTATTGCACTGAGTAAGGAAATCCTAGCCATCGCATCCCATCATTGGTTTATGGAAGTGGTATTCTAACTTTTAGCTGACCATTATTTTTATTACCCAAAGAATAACCAAGACTGCTGTGCAATTCTGGGAAATCTGTAAGTGCCTCTTGAATATTCAGTATTATCAACCATGTGTAAATGCAGGACCTTCAGAGTAGGCAAGTTGCTAGACTAAATCATTTAGATGGAGACAAGGATGTCAGCTCAAAGTACTAGCTTTATTGGAAAGAGTTCACACAGTCTAAAAGTATATAAATCAAAATAGGTTTCTTCAGCATAAGAATAACTCAAAGTAGCTTTCTTCAGCAAGGTACAACATCAAATAACAAAAACAGTTCTTACGTCAGGATATAACGAAGGTAAGTCACAAAGGTTTTCTCACCAATGCAAAAAGTGATTTTTTTTTAACTTTCTCCTCCAGACACACAGGGCAGTGTGTACACCGGCTCTCATGCAAGAGACGACCACATTCACTTCCCTTGGGTAGCCTCAGCACTTTTACAGCTGAACATTTGGGTCATTTACCAAACCAGGACTGGAGTATAGGCCTGGGTCTACAACCACTCCTAAATCCTGGACCCATACTCCAGCCAGTCACCATGTGGATACCAGCCACCTCAGTGGAAGGTACCTGTTTCTTGTACAAAGACCGAGGGCCCATATGTAAAAGCTTCCGTATGTATGGCCATGCCCAGTTCATATGCAACATCCATTGCAATCAGACAACACTCAGTCATATGATTGGGCCCTAACTTAATCATTGTCCAGATGAAAGCTTTTGCTTTCTAAAAAGTTTTATGTATTAATTTCTAGAGATGAGCGAACAGTAAAATGTCCGAGGTTCGATATTCGTGTCGAGTAGCCCCTCAATATTCGACTACTCAAATCGAATATCGAACCCTATTATAGTCTATGGAAGGAAAATGCTCGTTTCAGGGGTAGGCAACGTTCGATCAAATTATACTTACCAAGTCCATGAGTGAGGGTCAGGCTGGATCCTCCGAGAAGTCTTCTCGTTGCAGCGTCCCTGCAGCGTCTTCCGGCTCTGAATTCACTCTGCCGGGCATCGGGCCTGGGCAGAGCCGACTGCGCATGCCCGCATTAGAAGCGGACATGCGCAGTCGGCTCTGCCCAGGCCCTATGCCTGGCAGAGTGAATGAAGAGCCGGAAGACGTCGCGGGGAAGCTGCACGGAGAAGACTTCTAAAGGTAGGAGGAGAACCAGCGCTGATTGGTCGACTGTATAGCATTCGGCCAATCAATGCTGGCTCTGCATCGAACTTTTGCATTCGAACAGCGAGTGGTACTCGATCGAGTACGAGTATTTCGAATACCGTAGTATTCGATTGAATACCTACTCGATGAAGTACTACTCGCTTATCTCTATTAATTTCCAATCAATTTTCAAGATAGATCTGGGCTGTCATTTAATAAAGGGTTGAAAATCAGTCTTGGTCATGTAATGATTAGAGACATATTTGTTGCAGAAGTACAATAATTATACAACACTCATTCCAAGCTATTTTTTTGGCAAACAAATTTATAAGTTAGTGCCTGACGTTCAATGGCTCGTTCACACGGAGTAAACGCGGCGTACACGCGCCACAATGCGCGGCGCGTTTACTCCGTGTGAACAAGCCCCAAGACTATAAAACATATATGAATTCTGTAAACATTTATGGTATGTAAAACAACTAGAAAGTCTCTTCCAAGAGGAAAAGATACCCATCCAATCTTCTTTCCTTGCAGGTTAGTGATTGGGATTGGTTAGGTGATAGGCTATTGATGTGGGTCAGAAGCAGCATTTTGTGCACTTGGGGAGATTGCCCTTATAGGCTACATTGTCAAGAGTGCAATGTCTTAAAGGCCATGCGTGCATCCTGAAAATCATCAGGGATTGATGCCCTAACTGCCCTATTGGACTAAGTGCTCAAATTATTGGAACCCCTCAATAAAGTTGCTGCTTAGCAAACAGATGATTTCATGCGGAATGGAGTAGAAAGGAATTGTCCAAAAAAAGTCACTTGATAATTCCCTTTCACCTGCATATTCTCCTATAGCTTCCCTTTGGTGGTCCCTGGGCTGTTTTAACTCATAGGTGGGGTGAAGGATATCATCTTACCAAGCAGCTTGGCACACCTGCAATCACCCTTCTTACTTTCCACTCACACCCTGTGAGTGTGCTGAGTTCATAGGATAATGGGAAACAAGCTTTATAAATTTTATTTATTTATTAGCCACTAACACATACAGAAATATATATCAATGGATCATAAAGCAAATACAGATAAACGCACAATACATAAAATAAAATGGGAATAAAAGATAGAAAAATGAGTCTCAGTCTGTTCACATGGCTTCCAAGATCAGAACTCCCTTTGTCCCCTCCCAGGTGAGACGATATACTACCCTGGTCTCCTCCCCTGAGTGATGTCATGAAGAGGGGAAGTCCCGCTCTCTGGAGAAGTCCGTACTCACTATCCTGGACAGCAAGACAGCAAATGCAGGACTGTCCTGCTGTAATAAGGGGGCCCCAGATACCATAGGGCCTGGTGCAAGTGCACCATTGACCCCATGGTTGAAGAGGCCCTGTGCGTCCCAGCTCGTTTCTCACATATCCTGCAGTGATGGTGTCCCATACATGTACACGTGATCAAGGCAGTCAATCACTGTCTTCAGCAGTTACGTGATGTACATGCAAACATTGCCATTGGCTATAGCAGTCATGTGAACATGTATAATATGTCATCATTGCAAGACAAGTAAAAGACCAGTAGAGCAAGAGGAGTAATGCAACTAGATCTACTAGAAAATAAACAGGTTAGTATAAGTTTTTGTTAACATTCCCTGCTTTTAGCAAATTTGAAAAAAAAAAAAATCCTAAACAACCCCTTTAACACCTACCAGGGTGACAACAGCTCACAGTTAGCACTCTACCTATAGCACTGCTGGATGTCTAATATGGTGCAAATGCTAAGTTGGTTATCAGTCTTAATTGGTGTGATACTAATACAACAGAGAAGTGCAGGCTCAACATTTCACACCATACACATTGATGTCTTAATACATAGTGACCTGAGCACGCAGACATAGAGTTACATGAAAAGATTCTGTTTTCATGTTTTCTGTCATGTACTAGTGGTTATAGAGATTATGGAGTAAAATTGCGGTGACAAGTTCCCTTTAAGTCCCTCCAAGTAGTAGTTACCACTTAGAGGGACTTAAAGGGAACCTGTCACCACAACTTTACTCCATAATCTCTATAACCACTAGAACATGGCAGAGCAATCATCTCACCTGTTGTCTAATGCTGTCTGGTTCTATCAGTTGTAAAAGTAATGTTATTCAATATGCAAATTTTCACTTTTCTGTAACAAGGATGGAAATCTAGCTCATAAAGTCAATTTCCCCACACCCCACTCTTCCTTTCTGCTCCATTGCACCACCCCTGGCCTCATCTTACACTGAGCTCTTACATAGAACCTGATTTGTCCCATAAACCAACACCAGGACATGACAAAGCATCTCATCTGCTGTCCAACACTGGTTGTCTATTGCTAAAACACTACTTAAAGTAATTTTATTCAATATGCAAATTTACTGTCCTGGAGTGGAGAGCTACTCTGGGCCCGACTGATGTTATGGGATGCGTGCAGGCGCAAGGTAGGGACAGCACACCAAGAGAAGTAGTAATGGCTAGGCCCAGCATAGGGAGGTGCCCCAGCTGCCATCTGGTGACAGAAGGCCTGAGTATCCAGAAGCATAAACGCCGACATCTCCAGGGCCAGCAGTTTTTACATGAGGCCGTTGAAGGTTTGGGCATGTGGGTGGCTTGCGCTGTACTTCTGCCTGCAATGAAATGCCTGGGAGATGGGGAGTGGCTGGGAAGAGGTGTATGATGGTGTAGGCCAAAAGGGCGGATGAGGGTGAACTCCCCAAAGTGTCAGAGACAGATATGTAGGTGTCCAGGCTGGTGGTCTGGACTGCAGCACCAGTACTGTAAACAGTGGAAAAGGCAGTGTAGGCAATGCCGGGCGACGATTGTCCTGCGTTTGCTCTCTCCCACTGAGCCCAGGGCTTGCCTTCCAAATGACAGAGCACACAAAAGGTGGTAAGGTTGCTCTTTTCAGAGCCCCTACTCAGTTTAGACTTGCAAAGTGTGCAAACCACACTAAATTTGTCATGTAACTGGTGACACTAGGCACCTCAGTGGCGGTAGTTTGGCCAGGGGGTAACGCTAGCCTCCTGTGTGACAATAAGATCATCTGCCACTTCGTCATCCTCCTCTTCCCTCATCAATATACGCTGTGAAGCGGACAGGAGTGTGTGCTGACTATCCTGCTGGTAGGTTCTGCTCCTATGCCCGACTCCTCAGCATACAATGCATTATCCATGATGGCGATGAGGGATTCTCGCATCACACACATAAGCGGGATTGTAACACTCATGAGTGCGTCGTCACAGCCAACCCTCTTGGTGGACTCCTCAAAGACATGGAGAGATCTCGCATAAGTCTGGCAACATGTGCTAGTTTTGCGAGTTTTGAATGAGTGGCTAGTACACGGAAAATCTTTGGCCTTGCTGCCTCTGGACATGCCTCTGCCTCTAGCCACCTTTTTTGCTGCTGCGCTTGCATCCACATCTACACTGCTTTTGCCCCTAGACATCACCTCTGTCCATGCCTCTGCCTGTAGCCACCTTTTTTCCTGCTTAGCTTGCCTCCACATCTACACTGCTTTCCCCGCTATACATCAGCCCTGTCCGTGCCTCTGCCTCTAGCCACATTTTTCCCTGCTTAGCCTGCCTCCATATTTACATATCATTTGTGTGATTTTTTTCCTTTCCTGTACCAGAACAAAGGATGAGATTTTTAACTTATACCAGGGGTTGAGGATTGCAAATATCCATTATTGTTTGCTCTCCATGATGTGAACTATGCCTTTGTCTCTTGAAAAGCAACCTAAAATGAAGTCAGCCATGTGTGCCAGTGTGTTACTTGGCATGACTTATAATGAGCAGCAAAGTTGGGGGATTGAGCCTCTAACCAGAAGAGTTTGGGGGAATTAGTGTGAATTGAGCCTAGTAGGAGAAGAATTGTGCAACGCTGATGGTGGAGGAGTATGAGGAGGAGGAAGAATTGTAGAGGGTGAACACACACATCAAACTTCATGTCAGGGTGCTTGACACTGCTGGACATGAAAATGATGGGTCTATCCAGTGGCTGTTCATTTTGATCAGCGTCAGCTGGTCAGCACTGTCAGCTGACGCTGGCTGTGCTTATCAGTGATGATGCCACCGGCTGCACTGAAGACATTTTCCGATAACACACTGGCGTCAAGGTGGGAAAGGACCTCCAATGCGTAGAGTGCAAGTTCCAGCCACAAATCCAACTTGGAGACCCACTAAATGTAGGGCGCAGAGGGATCGGAGAGGACAGGGCTGGGGTCAGCCATGTACTCCCGCAACATGCACCTATACTTGTCCCTCCTGGTGACACTAGGCCCCTCAGTGGCGGTAGTTTGGTCAGGGGGTGCCATTAATGTGTCCCAGACCTTGGAGAGTGTGCCCCTGGTGGGTTTGGACCAGATGGAAGTTGTTAGCCTGTTGGAGGAATTAGTTTGGCAACATGGGCGAGTTTTGCATGAGTGGCTAGTACACGGAAAATCTTTGGCCTTGCTGCCTCTGGACATGCCTCTGCCTATAGCCACCTTTTTTGCTGCTGCGCTTGCATCCACATCTACACTTCTTTTGCCCCTAGACATCACCTCTGTCCATGCCTCTGCCTGTAGCCATCTTTTTTCCAGCTTAGCTTGCCTCCACATATACACTGCTTTCGCCCCTAGACATCACCCCAGTCCATGCCTCTGCCTCTAGCTACCTTTTTTCCTGCTTAGCTTGCCTCCACATCTACACTGCTTTCGCACCTAGACATCACCCCTGTCCATTTAGGGTCAGTGGCCTTGTCGTCCACCAACTCCTCTTACGATTGCTCACTCTCCTCTTACTGCAAACCGCACATAACAACAGCCTGCCCTGATGGCAACTGTGTCTCTTAATCATCACTGAGGACAGAAAATGCTGATTGCTGGTCCACAACCACAAAATCGCCAGGTGATGGCGGATGCTCCAGTGTTTGGGCATCAGTACACACAAAGTCGTCTGGTAGCTCCTGGGATTCGGGAAGTGGTTCAACAGAGGGAGACTCTTGGGTATGAACACAACTGCAAGTAGTGGCTAGCTGGCTGGTGGAAAAGCAGCTGGAAGCATTATCCGCTAGCCATTGTAACACCTGTTCCTGGTGCTAGGACCTGGTCTGCGTTGTACCCTGCACCCTGCTTAACACAGCTGTCATATCAGGAATTGTGATGAGCGCATGCTAATTTTTCTTGTCCAGTGGAAAGGATGGGATAGGATTTCACATAAGTCTGCCACCCATGGAAACTCATGGTGCAGAAACTAAGGGAGCTGACTTTGATGAACCATTGGGTTTTGGAGATGGAACTCCATCAAAGGTTTCTGCTGCTCACACACCCTGCTCAACATATGGTATCTAGGTTTTCAGCGTGTGGTGACCTCGCACAACAGCCGGTGCTTCGGGCAGATGTAGGTGTTGCTGGAGTGTATTGAGGCTAGCAGCAGCTACTGTAGACTTGCCAAAGTGGGCGCACAAGCACCGCACTTTAACCAGTAGCTCGTGTAAATTGGGGTACGTTCTTAGAAACCGTTGCACCAATAAGTTGAAAACGTGGGCCAGGCATGGACCGTGTTGGAGGCTGGCAAGCTTCAGAGCCGCTACCAGGTTCGGTCCATTATCACAGACAACAAAAATGCCTGGCCCCAGGTGCAGTGGGGAAAAACACATTGCCATATCATCCAGGATGGTATCCCTCACTTTGTAGGCAGTGTGCTGTCTGTCCCCCAAGCTGATGAGCTTCAGCACGGCCTGCTGACATCTCCCCACGCCAGTGTTGCAGAATGTCCAGCTCGTAGCTGGGGTCAATTTAACGGCGGAGGAGAAGGAGGCCAGGAATATTGGGCGGGGAGACAAGGCAGTCCGCCACAGTTTGCGACCCGGTCCCAGCCTCAACTACATTCAGCCAGTGTGCCGTGATTGAGATGTAGCATCCCTGGCCACATGGTTCAAATAGTCAAATATTGAGGGGCTATTCGAAACGAATAACGAATATCGAATATTTTACTGCTCGCTCATCTCAATTTAAAAGGAGTCTATAATCACCATAATTGATTCTTAACCCTTATGTACAGTTGTAGGGGCAAATAGTAACATAGGAAGTTTACCTTCCTTTTGTCAAAATGCGGTCTTGCTGTTGAGAAATGCAACTTGCCTTAATCAAATGAGCCCTTTGGTGCACTCAGGGTGGATCACACTGGATCATCCATTTTCTTTGTTTGTTTGTTTTTTTATCAATATGCAAATAGACTCTTTGGAACAACAAGGATGTTGCCAAAATAAGTAAATAGCAATTCACGCATTGCTCCAAAATCAGAAATAGCCAGGCAAGAGGCAGCAATTCACAAAGGGAAAACACTGTTGGATTCAGATGACCATTGCCTATCTATCTTCAGGGCTCAGTTGATATGCTGGTTCTGATGACACTAACCTATTTATCGGCAGGGCTGGGTTGATATGCTGGGCTCTGGTGAAACTAACCTATCTATCTGCAGGGCTGGACTGATATGCCAGATTTTAGTGACATTAACCTATCTATCTTCAGGGCTGGATTGATATGCTGGGTTCTGGTGACACTAACCCATCTATCTGCGAGGCTGGTTTGATATGCTGGGCTATGGTGACATTAACCTATCTATCTGCAGGGCTGGGTTGATATGCTGGGTTATGGTGATACTAACCTATCTATCTGCAGGGCTGGGTTGATATGCTGGGTTATGGTGACACTAACCTATCTATCTGTGGGCTGGGTTGATATGCTGGGTTATGGTGACACTAATCTATCTATCTGCTGGGCTGGGTTGATATGCTGGGTTATGGTAACTGTATCCTATCTATCTGTGGAGCTGTGTTGATATGCAGGGTTCTGGTGACACTAACCTATCTATCTGCAGGGGTGGGTTGATATGCTGGCTCTGGTGACACTAACCTATCTATCTGCTGGGCTGGGGTGATATGCTGGTTCTGGTGACACTAACCTATCTATCTGCAGGACTGGGGTGATATGCTGGTTCTGGTGACACTAACCTATCTATCTGCAGGACTGGGGTGATATGCTGGTTCTGGTGACACTAACCTATCTATCTGTGGGCTGGGTTGATATGCTGGTTCTGGTGACACTAACCTATCTATCTGTGGGCTGGGTTGATATGCTGGGTTCTGGTGACAGACTCCCTTCAATTTTTTCTTCATTACTAGAGATGAGCGAACAGTGTTCTATCGAACACATGTTCGATCGGATATCAGGGTGTTCGCCATGTTCGAATCGAATCGAACACCACGTGGTAAAGTGCGCCAAAATTCGATTCCCCTCCCACCTTCCCTGGCGCCTTTTTTGCACCAATAACAGCGCAGGGGAGGTGGGACAGGAACTACGACACTGGGGGCATTGAAAAAAATTGGAAAAAGTCATTGGCTGCCGAAATCAGGTGACCTCCATTTTAGACGAATAGTGGATTTCAAATCCGGGTCATATGAGAATGTGAACTTTGTGACTATGAGACAGGGATAGCTGTACAGGCAGGGATAGCTAGGGATAACCTTTATTTAGGGGGGAATGTTATTAAAAATAACTTTTTGGGGCTCTATCGGGTGTGTAATTGTGATTTTTGTGAGATAAACTTTTTCCCATAGGGATGCATTGGCCAGCGCTGATTGGCCGAATTCCGTACTCTGGCCAATCAGTGCTGGCCAATGCATTCTATTAGCTTGATGAAGCAGAGTGTGCACAAGGGTTCAAGCGCACCCTCGGCTCTGATGTAGCAGAGCCGAGGCTGCACAAGGGTTCAAGCGCACCCTCGGCTCTGATGTAGCAGAGCCGAGGCTGCACAAGGGTTCAAGCGCACCCTCGGCTCTGATGTAGGAGAGCCGAGGGTGCACTTGAACCCTTGTGCACCCTCAGCTCTGCTACATCAGAGCCGAGGGTGCGCTTGAACCCTTGTGCACACTCTGCTTCATCAAGCTAATAGAATGCATTGGCCAGCGCTGATTGGCCAATGTATTCTATTAGCCTGATGAAGTAGAGCTGAATGTGTGTGCTAAGCACACACATTCAGCTCTACTTCATCGGGCTAATAGAATGCATTGGCCAGCGCTGATTGGCCAGAGTACGGAACTCGACCAATCAGCGCTGGCTCTGCTGGAGGAGGCGGAGTCTAAGATCGCTCCACACCAGTCTCCATTCAGGTCCGACCTTAGACTCCGCCTCCTCCGGCAGAGCCAGCGCTGATTGGCCGAAGGCTGGCCAATGCATTCCTATGCGAATGCAGAGACTTAGCAGTGCTGAGTCAGTTTTGCTCAACTACACATCTGATGCACACTCGGCACTGCTACATCAGATGTAGCAATCTGATGTAGCAGAGCCGAGGGTGCACTAGAACCCCTGTGCAAACTCAGTTCACGCTAATAGAATGCATTGGCCAGCGCTGATTGGCCAATGCATTCTATTAGCCCGATGAAGTAGAGCTGAATGTGTGTGCTAAGCACACACATTCAGCACTGCTTCATCACGCCAATACAATGCATTAGCCAGTGCTGATTGGCCAGAGTACGGAATTCGGCCAATCAGCGCTGGCTCTGCTGGAGGAGGCGGAGTCTAAGGTCGGACCTGAATGGAGACTGGTGTGGAGCGATCTTAGACTCCGCCTCCTCCAGCAGAGCCAGCGCTGATTGGTCGAGTTCCGTACTCTGGCCAATCAGCGCTGGCCAATGCATTCTATTAGCCCGATGAAGTAGAGCTGAATGTGTGTGCTTAGCACACACATTCAGCTCTACTTCATCAGGCTAATAGAATACATTGGCCAATCAGCGCTGGCCAATGCATTCTATTAGCTTGATGAAGCAGAGTGTGCACAAGGGTTCAAGCGCACCCTCGGCTCTGATGTAGCAGAGCCGAGGCTGCACAAGGGTTCAAGTGCACCCTCGGCTCTGATGTAGGAGAGCCGAGGGTGCACTAGAACCCCTGTGCAAACTCAGTTCACGCTAATAGAATGCATTGGCCAGCGCTGATTGGCCAATGCATTCTATTAGCCCGATGAAGTAGAGCTGAATGTGTGTGCTAAGCACACACATTCAGCACTGCTTCATCACGCCAATACAATGCATTAGGCAGTGCTGATTGGCCAGAGTACGGAATTCGGCCAATCAGCGCTGGCTCTGCTGGAGGAGGCGGAGTCTAAGGTCGGACCTGAATGGAGACTGGTGTGGAGCGATCTTAGACTCCGCCTCCTCCAGCAGAGCCAGCGCTGATTGGTCGAGTTCCGTACTCTGGCCAATCAGCGCTGGCCAATGCATTCTATTAGCCCGATGAAGTAGAGCTGAATGTGTGTGCTTAGCACACACATTCAGCTCTACTTCATCAGGCTAATAGAATACATTGGCCAATCAGCGCTGGCCAATGCATTCTATTAGCTTGATGAAGCAGAGTGTGCACAAGGGTTCAAGCGCACCCTCGGCTCTGATGTAGCAGAGCCGAGGCTGCACAAGGGTTCAAGTGCACCCTCGGCTCTCCTACATCAGAGCCGAGGGTGCGCTTGAACCCTTGTGCAGCCTCGGCTCTGCTACATCAGAGCCGAGGGTGCGCTTGAACCCTTGTGCACACTCTGCTTCATCAAGCTAATAGAATGCATTGGCCAGCACTGATTGGCCAGAGTACGGAATTCGGCCAATCAGCGCTGGCCAATGCATTCTATTAGCCCGATGAAGTAGAGCTGAATGTGTGTGCTAAGCACACACATTCAGCACTGCTTCATCACGCCAATACAATGCATTAGCCAGTGCTGATTGGCCAGAGTACGGAATTCGGCCAATCAGCGCTGGCTCTGCTGGAGGAGGCGGAGTCTAAGATCGCTCCACACCAGTCTCCATTCAGGTCCGACCTTAGACTCCGCCTCCTCCAGCAGAGCCAGCGCTGATTGGCCGAATTCCGTACTCTGGCCAATCAGCACTGGCTAATGCATTGTATTGGCTTGATGAAGCAGTGCTGAATGTGTGTGCTTAGCACACACATTCAGCTCTACTTCATCGGGCTAATAGAATGCATTGGCCAATCAGCGCTGGCCAATGCATTCTATTAGCGTGAACTGAGTTTGCACAGGGGTTCTAGTGCACCCTCGGCTCTGCTACATCAGATTGCTACATCTGATGTAGCAGTGCCGAGTGTGCATCAGATGTGTAGTTGAGCAAAACTGACTCAGCACTGCTAAGTCTGCATTCGCATAGGAATGCATTGGCCAGCCTTCGGCCAATCAGCGCTGGCTCTGCCGGAGGAGGCGGAGTCTAAGGTCGGACCTGAATGGAGACTGGTGTGGAGCGATCTTAGACTCCACCTCCTCCAGCAGAGCCAGCGCTGATTGGCCGAATTCCGTACTCTGGCCAATCAGCACTGGCTAATGCATTGTATTGGCTTGATGAAGCAGTGCTGAATGTGTGTGCTTAGCACACACATTCAGCTCTACTTCATCGGGCTAATAGAATGCATTGGCCAATCAGCGCTGGCCAATGCATTCTATTAGCGTGAACTGAGTTTGCACAGGGGTTCTAGTGCACCCTCGGCTCTGCTACATCAGATTGCTACATCTGATGTAGCAGTGCCGAGTGTGCATCAGATGTGTAGTTGAGCAAAACTGACTCAGCACTGCTAAGTCTGCATTCGCATAGGAATGCATTGGCCAGCCTTCGGCCAATCAGCGCTGGCTCTGCCGGAGGAGGCGGAGTCTAAGGTCGGACCTGAATGGAGACTGGTGTGGAGCTATCTTAGACTCCGCCTCCTCCAGCAGAGCCAGCGCTGATTGGTCGAGTTCCGTACTCTGGCCAATCAGCACTGGCCAATGCATTTCTATGGGGAAAAGTTAGCTTGCGAAAATCGCAAACTGACAGGGATTTCCATGAAATAAAGTGACTTTTATGCCCCCAGACATGCTTCCCCTGCTGTCCCAGTGTCATTCCAGGGTGTTGGTATCATTTCCTGGGGTGTCATAGTGGACTTGGTGACCCTCCAGACACGAATTTGGGTTTCCCCCTTAACGAGTTTATGTTCCCCATAGACTATAATGGGGTTCGAAACCCATTCGAACACTCGAACAGTGAGCGGCTGTTCGAATCGAATTTCGAACCTCGAACATTTTAGTGTTCGCTCATCTCTATTCATTACCTTTATTCTTGACTCCAAGTAGCAGTGAAATGTGCATGTACTAAATTCAAGAAGTCGATTTTTCTCCTGTTTTAGCACATAATATTTGATTATTTAATATCTGTAACCCAATTTGGGATTAACACTGTATTATACACTCAATTTTAGGGTAAAATTAAAACCACAAGCATTTCAGTCGGTCCCATTAATCACTTTTTGTTAACGCAGCTACAGAGCTTTTCCCTCCTGCTTTGGCTTGCATTCTGTCAGTGATAGTAAATGTATATGTAGCTTGGTGCAGATCCGTGCGGACGCATATTGGGTAATATTTTATCACTTATAATAATAGACTTTGTGTTACAATGTACATCTTGAGACCTCTTGTAAATTCTATAGGCTTTGTTCCACCAACGCGCCTCATGGGGGCTTTGCTTTTTGCCAAGGACTGTAATATAGTACAAATGCAGAAGTAATGTACCATTCTAGACACTATATATGACCTAGACAAATCAATTTACAGTGCTCTCCAGAGCCCCAAACTTACTGCTGCTATAAAGATATGGGGAAATCGTCAGTAAAATACGACTCAACATGAAGTGAGCTATTAAATGTTTGCAGCCTAACATCGTAGAGAACTTTGGAAGCGGCTATTAAAGCACACCTGTATTTTTTGTGTCTTCGCTCTCTTAAAATTTAAAGATGCAAAAATATTTTTTAATAGCTAGCAATGTCACGCTCAGATACGTCTGCCGTGATTCATTCTTAACAGAATATCTTAAAGAAAAACCAAATATCTCAGACTTCTCTAATATGTTCCTATTTTCTGACTGTATTATTTTTATTCTATTTTTTTACACCATTATGGGGCAGCCATCTTTAGAGACGTAGAGAGTTCCCTTACAGAAGAAACCTGGACGGAAGAGAACAAAGTCATAAATCAACTAAACAATTTGGGTAGAATTGGAATCAACCTGACTTCTCCAAAGGGTTTTGGTTTGACACAAACTCCAAAATTTGGGGGTTCATCATCCACAAAACATTATTGTACTCTGGGGTCTGAGCAGTCTAGTAAGTAGAGGCCTATGGGAGATGAGTAAAAATAACAGTCATATTCACTTTTCCTCACCTCTCCTGGGCCCCGGCGTCCTCTTCAAACCTCTTATGGCATCTGGTTAATGTCACAGGTCCTGGCATAACCACTGAGGCCCAATCACAGGCCTCAGCAGTGGCCTAAGGGTGTGTGACATCAGCCACAGGCCAGAAGAGATCTGAAGAGGCCTCCAGGGGACGGTGGGACACTGCAAGGTTACTCAGGACAGTTGAGATAAGGTGAGTATAATTGTTTGTTATATCAGCGGGCCCAACATGACCCCTGAGGCCCAATCACAGGCCCCACAAAGACCCTGAAGCACGTGGTGTCAGCCAGAGGCCTGAAGAGGATGCCAGGATACTGGACTCTGCAAAGATGCTCAGAAAAAGTGAGACAAGTATAAATTTTTTGTTATTTTTACTTACCTTCCCTGGGCCTCCAATTGTTATATTATCATTATCTGGGGTCTGAAGAGTCTCCAGAGTACTGTATAATAATAGCACTTCCAGTTTGTGTCAAACAACTTCTTCACAAAACAAACCCGAAAGTTGAACCTCGTAAATACTCATCTAAACAAATCTCTTGTGGTTTGTCCATCTTCTAATATCAATTATTTGAGTGTTGTGGGCATGCTCTGTGATAAAGTCACTGTCCAGGAAGGGGGAGGATGTTAGCTGTGAAATTAGCTATTGTCCATGGTGGGTAAGGAGGAGGGAACAGTTCATAACGAACCGTAATTATTTAAGTAATTATATATTTATTTTGCATAGACTGGCAGCCATCAAGAGATCTAAAGGGGGACAACAAAGCTAAACCAGCCCTAGTGTATTGAAGGTGAGCTGTGGGCCCCCCCTTGCTTTCAGGCCCCGTTGACCCCTATACTTATGTCAGTGGGGACCATCTAGGAGCAGCAGGAGGCCCTGAAATTGAGCACAGGGTAAGCAAAAGGTAACATTAGGATTATGTCGAAATACAACAGTTTACTACAAGAATTTTTGAAATTTCACTAGAAAGAGGCCGATCCCTTTAAGGAAAGTTTTCCTTTATCTATTTTGTTCCCCCAGATGATATGAAACGGTAATATTCTTTAAAGGCCTATCCATTGTAAAATTCTCTGGGAAAGTGCTGCAAAATGTAATGGAAGGATTATGGGGCACTAAAAGCAGAATGTTTTATAATTTATTATAGTAACTGCACTTTAGTATTCCGACTGTTCTAGAAAAAGCTATTTACAGAACTAGCATAAGATCTTCAGTCTACCCATATCTATTTAGTCTGTTCTAAAATTGTGAGAATTTATCAAAGCCAGTGATAAAGAAGATCCGTCCATTCTTCTAATGTATATGTTTGGGTCAATAATTGTATTGGCATATTTCCATAAATCTGCAATTTGCTGTTCCTCTGTTATTCCTCCAAGAAATAAATCACTACGTTACGGTTCCATTGTCAAAGGCCTATGTTCTTACTAGATATAGACGAACCATGCAAGAATTGTTTTGCCTGACAATTTTGTGTTCATTCCGAGTGTGGTCTTTTTAGACCCTGGACTAGGGTTGAGCGATCAGAATCGGAAAAGATCGGATGCCGATCGGTGATCGAGTAAATTTCACGATCGCGATCAGCTGGAAAATAATTAAAAATCGGATTTTGAAATCTCAAGATCGGCTCAACCCTACTGTATATATAATATACAATTAGGGTTGAGCGATCGGGATCGAAAAAGATCGGATCCCGATCGGCGATCGAGCAAACATCATGATTGCGATCGGCTGGAAAATGATCAGAAATCGGATTTTAAAATAGATCCTGAAATCTCAAGATCGGCTCAACCCCACCCTAGACTAGAACAATCAAAGGCCCAGGAAAGGTGCAATAAATACAAGCAATTATACTTCCACCCCAACCTCGAGTCATTCTTATTCTGCTTTTTGAAGAACCCCAATATAAAATGATGAATTGTGGATGGCAAACCTCAGAAATCTCAGGTTTGGCTGAACCTGAGATTTTGGAAAATTCATACTGAACCCAACCTGATATTTTTGAAAATTTTGTAATAAACCCAACTTGTTGCCAACTGGATCAGCCATCTCTAGATATCGTGTTGAATTGTCTTCAAGACAAATTGAAATTCTTAACGAAATTGGAGATAAGTTGAGTGTGGAGACATCAGTAGATGGATAGTGAGACAGAAAACATACATGTAAAATATGAAAATTTGATCGAAAAGGTGATAAATTTTGCATTTCCAAGCAACCTAATTCCCGTCCTGTCGAATGACCGGCCTACACAATAGTAGTAAACAACTTAATGGACCCCGGGTCCCTTCTGTGTAAGGGTTACAATGTTACTGAGAAACAGATGAGCTTCTATTACTGATCTTTCTTCTCAAATGCATTCAATTAGGGAATGGCATATATATTTTTTCTAAGTGCTTCTTCCAATTGAAGCAATCAATATTTTATTGTGAAGGCACCCAGGATATTTTGAAGAATTTGCTTGAGGACGTGCAAGGTTTTTTAAAGGACAATGCTTCATTGAAGTTCACCTCACAGTCAATTAACCTTAGAAATTGTATTCTTTGGAGAAATATTTGTGTGACCTTTCTCGAGTCTCTTATTTTCTGGGCATTTAGCCAATTGTTACATTCTTTTTTCTATATAAAGCGGCAGGGTTCCTTATTATTTTTTTTTTTTTCTTTTAATCCTCTTGTGGAGGTTAGGTCTTTTGAAAAGAAGTGACAGGATTTCATCCGTTTTAACATGAGCTCAAAATAGCTGGAAATTGATTTAAAAATTTGCTTTTGTTAAATTGGGATCTGAGGGATTCTGTGCTCTTAGTCTGTGTGTTTTACTTTATCTCTCCTATTTTATTATGTATTTATTACGCCTTCGATATAGCCATGCCTTTTATTGTCTATTTCTAAAGTAAATCTTTAAAGGGGTTTTCCAGTTCCATTAAAATATGACTAATAATAATAAAGGAATCAGTAACAATGTAGCTGAAGGAACCTCAGCTCAATGATGTCACTTCATTTCAATCAGCCTTCGGCTACAATGAGGCTATCCAAGTAGGGGAAGTCTTACTCCGCCATTGTTCCATAACTGCCATGTTATGGAACAATGTACGCCATCTAGTGGATGAACCTAGAAGTTCTCCTTTAAAATATTGATAAATGTTATATACTGTAGATGAGGCTCAAAAGTTGTGCAAAACTTCAGGCAGCCCACAAGGTATTCCAGGATATACATATTGATGGCCTATCCACTGTGCAACATATCTTCACAACCATCAGCTATGTCCCATCCATATATTATAGCAGCATTTACATTTCCCCTTTCTTACGCAGGGAACCTCGAAGACTTGTTCACAACATAACTGTGCATCCAAGCTTTCCATCATTCCCAAACCCTCACCCAGTAATCGTGCCCCGTATTGGGCCACATCATCTCCCATAGAATCTCTCCTTCACTATATGCTACTGATCAACTGCTATTTTTGCCATTAAAAAGTTCATTTTCTCTTTTCTGACAGTGGAAGGCTGTACATCATAAATCTTCTGACTCCAGCTAACCAGAAGGCAGATGGGATGACATTACTACTGCTAGCCATCGAAGGAAATCAGATACTGTAGGAAATTAAGGAAGTTTATCAAGCCCTAATTTGTAAGGGGTACTTGTGGGCCCTCTTGTCTTCTGGGTCTAGTGTCCTACAACCCCTATGTATGCAAATGAATAGGGGTCCGATACCCATATCCTTCACCTGAACTGAAGGCTTGCAAGTGTTGCAGCCTCTTCCCTGTGCCAATGACGTCATGTTCATTGGTCATGTGGTACATCAACAGCTCAGTCCCATTTAAGTGAAACTGTCTGAGCACAAGTGGGTCAATTTTCACTAAATTTAGCACACAGGTACATCAGGTGTTCAGGAAAGTTTTAGACCAGTTCTCAGCTCTCTAGGATGTGAGACACAGCATTCTCAAAAAATGACCTGCATTAGCCAATAGGAACCTGCAAGTCTTTCACTCATATTCCAACTGCCATACACATGGTCACATGTCACTTTCAGCAAATAGAAGCTCGCAGGTGCTTAGTATCTACATGCACACAGCTTTACTCCAGGTTTCCATAACACCCAGCCATTTTTCTTCACTGCTGTATGTCAGCTTTAAAAGTGTTTTGCGCTGTGGATGACACAAGGTCACATACACACAGTTTGACTCCAGGTTTCCATAAAAACCCAGCCAATGCTCTTCACTGCTGTAGGTCAGCTTTAAAGGTGCTTTGCACTGTGGATAACACTGTTACACAAGGTTACATACACACAGCTTTACTCCAGGTTTCCAAAACAACCAATTGCAGGTTTTTCACTGATATCCAAACTGAGATACATATAATGACATCAGGCTTATGGACCAATGTAAACTCGCAGGTTCTTCAGGCTTGACATACAAAACTTTTTAACAAGCCAACAATAACATTATTTTTGGGGTGCTACTTTAAATGTTAATGTATATGTATTACAATATGGTGGCTTAAAGGGGTTATGTTGATAAGGACACTTATACCCTAACTACAGGTAAGGGATAAGTGTTAAATCGCTTGTAATCTGACCACCAGGTCTCCCAGCGATGAGGAGAACGGGGAACCAAAAGTCCCCATAAAACCTCCTTGTAAATAGAACACTGGTGCGCTTGCATGACTGCTGTTCCATTCAATTCTATGGGGCAGTAGGAGCTGCCAGAGATTACAGTCCTGGCAGCCCCATAGCAGTGAGTCACACAGTCACACAAGCTCATTGGTGCCCCATTTACAAGGAGGCTTTATGGGGACCCCTAGTGACAGGTCACATATCCCCTTTCCTGTGCATAGTAGATAAATGCCCTTAATGGTACAAACCTGTTGACAAAGTAAAACTCTCAAATTGTTGCACCGGTATTAAATAAAAAATTTATTGCGTCCCCATGTCAAGTTTAATTTGTTAGGGGCTAATAAGGCATTGCAATGCCAGTTGGCTGTACCTATAGCCAGTAAGATGTTATCTTGTATTATAGCATTGTTTAGCAATCCAACATAAGATTTATGATGTTCTTTATTCTTACTACTAAAATAAAGGAATCTTTGGAGATTATATCTCTCTTCAGCCACAAAGGGCAGCCCAATGTCTTCTGTGAGAACAATAAGCTTAAAACTAAATTTAGCTTTAACGCTTTTTTTGGTGGGGGAGGTTATTGATATCTTAATGTATATTGATTATATATTTCTTAACATTCCCACTTGCAGCCCTACACAGTCCTAATAACGACTTACCCTTTGTTCACATCTGCGTCAGTAATCCGTTCGGGGGAGTCCGCATGGGGACCCCCTACGAACGGACTATCAAACGCATTTGAAAGCAGTGTACAGTGAAAGCACATGGACCCCATTGACTATAATGGAGTCCGTGTGCTTGCTGAGAGATCTTTTCCGGGAACATGCAGAGAGGAAAGCACTTCACAATCTACTTTCCTGTCCCCATGACTCGTGTGGAGATCTCATGGCAAGCACACGGACCCCATTATAGTCTATGGGGTCTTTGTACTTTTACTGCACAGCGTTTGCAAATGCGTTTGGTAGTCCTCATGCAGATCCCCGAACAGATTACCAAATGCAGATGTGAACGAGGGGTTAGTTCCCTAAAGTTGAAAGGTATTATAATGAGTTGTAAAGTTATATAGGTATACAGTCATATCTGTGCCTACAGTAACAGCAGAGAGACAGCACTATCTGTGCCTACATCAGTGGAAAGGAGGCTGTGTTATTTCTGCCTATATTATTGATGGGGATGCAGTACTATCTGTGCTTACATCAGTGGAAAGGAGGCTGTGCTATTTTTGCCTATATTATTGATGGGGATACAGTACTATCTGTGCCTACATAAGTGAAAAGTAGGCTGTGTTATTTCTGCCTATATTATTGATGGGGATACAGTACTATCTGTGCCTACATCTATTGCTAGAGACAGGGGGTAGCATTATAATATATGTCTATGGCACAATATTCTTTACTGCAATATGAGGCCTTAGTATTGATGTGTTCGATATGTGGCCATATGTAACATAAACAACTCCTTACATAGTATCACTTTTTTGTGTTTTGCTTGTTTTTCTTTTTTAACTTTGTCACTTCACTCATCTAGGGATATGTTTAGCCAAGAGGAAAGGTAAGGAAGGACACATCTGTATCTGCGAATAGCTCATTTACATAGAGAATAGAGGATGCAGTAATATCTGTGTAAGTGCTATACATATTCTCTGCTAATTTAGCCTACCCTAGTAAAATGTATGGAATCCATTTAACCTTTTACAATGTACAGTAATGAAGAGATAAACAGTGATGTATTACAATTAATTGATGTATCAGCCCCCGGTGATCAGCGAGCTTAGTAAAGTGCGCACATTATGGCGCTCTCAGAGGCAGGGTGGTCTTCTGGAATTTAGCTATAAAAACAAACGAGTAAACAAGTCTGGGCTCATTAAATGCTTGTATTCCGAAGCAACATCTGTGTAAATGCTCCACTTTAATCAATTTCTCTCTGGGTCTTATCACTGCTGCTCAGCATGGTATCTGTTCTACTTCTGCTCTATAATGAGGGAAATGACTGATGCATAAACTGCTCTCTTCCTAACTTTTGATCCTGCAACTATGACCCATAATCATTATGTATCTGTGTCTTATACATAAACCAAAAGCGACTGGAATTAAAGACATATGCACTAGACTTTGTACTTGAGTCACATACACATACATACACACTGAGTCTTAAAGACAAGCTCCAGTTCTTACATAGTATTATGGTAAGGACCCCCCCGAGGGATACTAATGATGATCAGGCTTGAAGAATGAAGATGTATCAATACCATACTTATGTAGCTATTTGCATTCCTAACCGCAGCTGTTCTAAAATTATTCCATACTCTTGGTGTCACATATGGAGGTATACCCATACCAGCAAACTGCCCCAAATTTACCCATACCGATCTGAATTTTCAGAATGAAGTTGAACATGTCTCTTCAATAGAGATGAGCGAACACTAAAATGTTCGAGGTTCGAAATTCGATTCGAACAGCCGCTCACTGTTCGAGTGTTCGAATGGGTTTCGAACCCCATTATAGTCTATGGGGAACATAAACTCGTTAAGGGGGAAACCCAAATTCGTGTCTGGAGGGTCACCAAGTCCACTATGACACCCCAGGAAATGATGCCAACACCCTGGAATGACACTGGGACAGCAGGGGAAGCATGTCTGGGGGCATAAAAGTCACTTTATTTCATGGAAATCCCTGTCAGTTTGCGATTTTCGCAAGCTAACTTTTCCCCATAGAAATGCATTGGCCAGTGCTGATTGGCCAGAGTACGGAACTCGACCAATCAGCGCTGGCTCTGCTGGAGGAGGCGGAGTCTAAGATCGCTCCACACCAGTCTCCATTCAGGTCCGACCTTAGACTCCGCCTCCTCCGGCAGAGCCAGCGCTGATTGGCCGAAGGCTGGCCAATGCATTCCTATGCGAATGCAGAGACTTAGCAGTGCTGAGTCAGTTTTGCTCAACTACACATCTGATGCACACTCGGCACTGCTACATCAGATGTAGCAATCTGATGTAGCAGAGCCGAGGGTGCACTAGAACCCCTGTGCAAACTCAGTTCACGCTAATAGAATGCATTGGCCAGCGCTGATTGGCCAATGCATTCTATTAGCCCGATGAAGTAGAGCTGAATGTGTGTGCTAAGCACACACATTCAGCTCTACTTCATCGGGCTAATAGAATGCATTGGCCAGCGCTGATTGGCCAGAGTACGGAACTCGACCAATCAGCGCTGGCTCTGCTGGAGGAGGCGGAGTCTAAGATCGCTCCACACCAGTCTCCATTCAGGTCCGACCTTAGACTCCGCCTCCTCCAGCAGAGCCAGCGCTGATTGGCCGAATTCCGTACTCTGGCCAATCAGCACTGGCTAATGCATTGTATTGGCGTGATGAAGCAGTGCTGAATGTGTGTGCTTAGCACACACATTCAGCTCTACTTCATCGGGCTAATAGAATGCATTGGCCAATCAGCGCTGGCCAATGCATTCTATTAGCTTGATGAAGCAGAGTGTGCACAAGGGTTCAAGCGCACCCTCAGCTCTGATGTAGCAGAGCCGAGGGTGCACAAGGGTTCAAGCGCACCCTCGGCTCTGATGTAGCAGAGCCGAGGCTGCACAAGGGTTCAAGCGCACCCTCGGATCTGATGTAGCAGAGCCGAGGGTGCACAAGGGTTCAAGTGCACCCTCGGCTCTGCTACATCAGAGCCGAGGGTGCGCTTGAACCCTTGTGCAGCCTCGGCTCTGCTACATCAGAGCCGAGGGTGCGCTTGAACCCTTGTGCACACTCTGCTTCATCAAGCTAATAGAATGCATTGGCCAGCGCTGATTGGCCAATGCATTCTATTAGCCCGATGAAGTAGAGCTGAATGTGTGTGCTAAGCACTTACATTCAGCACTGCTTCATCACGCCAATACAATGCATTAGCCAGTGCTGATTGGCCAGAGTACGGAATTCGGCCAATCAGCGCTGGCTCTGCTGGAGGAGGCGGAGTCTAAGGTCGGACTTGAATGGAGACTGGTGTGGAGCGATCTTAGACTCCGCCTCCTCCAGCAGAGCCAGCGCTGATTGGTCGAGTTCCGTACTCTGGCCAATCAGCGCTGGCCAATGCATCCCTATGGGAAAAAGTTTATCTCACAAAAATCACAATTACACACCCGATAGAGCCCCAAAAAGTTATTTTTAATAACATTCCCCCCTAAATAAAGGTTATCCCTAGCTATCCCTGCCTGTACAGCTATCCCTGTCTCATAGTCACAAAGTTCACATTCTCATATGACCCGGATTTGAAATCCACTATTCGTCTAAAATGGAGGTCACCTGATTTCGGCAGCCAATAACTTTTTCCAATTTTTTTCAATGCCCCCGGTGTCGTAGTTCCTGTCCCACCTCCCCTGCGCTGTTATTGGTGCAAAAAAGGCGCCAGGGAAGGTGGGAGGGGAATCGAATTTTGGCGCACTTTACCACGCGGTGTTCGATTCGATTCGAACATGGCGAACACCCTGATATCCGATCGAACATGTGTTCGATAGAACACTGTTCGCTCATCTCTACTCTTCAACCCTTCCCACCATGGAAAATGTATTATAAGTTTTATAAAGCCTTAGGGTTCTCCATACTTGCGTAGTTTTCATTGGTTTCACTGTAGGAACAGAAGAATGAACTAAACAATAATATGTATCGGTCTAATGACAAGCAACATCCTAAAGGAATTCCATTGACTATAATGGGATCCGTTGGGCCCCCTTGTTTTCACTGATATGTCAAGGGATGAAATATTTGTGCTTATAGGACCTTGTTATCTGTGGTATTAGATAAACTCTGTGCTGGAGGTTCCGGACTCAGATATGAATGTACCCATAACTATTTATTTCTTGCATCGTTCCATAATGGCATAATTCAAATTTCAATACAATATACTGGGAAATGGGAAGGCCTGGTTCACATCTGCGTTTGGTATTCCATTCGAGGAGTCCACATGGGGAATACCAAACGCATTGGCAAGCGGTGAGCTTATGAAAGCACATGGACCAATAGACTATAATGGGGTTCATGTTTTTTCCTCACGGTGTCCGCATGGAACATGCGGAGAGAAAAGTACTTCATCAACCACTTTCCTCTCCACATAACTCGTGTGGAGTCTACACAGAAAATACTTGGACCCAGGTGCCACGCAGTGGATTAGTGCTTAGCACTGCAGCCTTGCAGCGCTGGGGTCCTGGTGTTCAAATCACACCAAGGGCTATAAAACATCTGCAAGGAGTTTGTATGTTCTCCCCGTGTTTGCATGGATTTTCATCCCATGTTCCAAAAAGACATACTAATAGGGAAAAAATTTACATTGTGGGCTACATTTATAAAAAAAACACATGGACCCCATTATAGTCTATTGGTCCGTGTGCTTTCATAAGCTTGCCAATACATTCGGTTCAGGGGATCCCCATGTGGACTCCCCTTACGGAATACCAAACGCAGATGTAAACCAAGCCTAACATATAATTATGGGATGCAAAAGGGGGAAATAATTCAATAAATAACCTTATTGTTTTTTGGGTTTCATTTTTGAGTATTCACTATGTACAAAAATGACCCTTTTTTTTGCAGGTCAATATGATCATGATGATATCAAATTTATATAGTTATTGTTATATTTTAATATTGTAAAGAAAAATCCCCATAATTTTTAGATTTCCTCCTATGGAACCTTTAAGGGCTCTTTTTTTATAGCTCAAGCTGATTTTATTAGTAACATTATGGGGTACATAAAAAATTTTGATCACTTTCTAATCAATTATTACAAAATTATAATTTTCCCACATTTTGTTTAATTTTTTTCAATTACAAAGATTATGTACAGGATAAACACATTTATATTTAATAGTCTGGACATTTTGGAAAGCAGCCATACCTTATATGGTGTTGGTGTAGTTTTTGGAAAATATAAAAAGGGGTCATTGAAATTTTTAATATTTATATATTTTATATTTTTAAAAAATGCTTTCAATATATACTCATTGGTTCAATCACACAATATAATGAAATACTTCCGACATGACAGCCAATTGGCTCCCCCTATAACATTGCAGGGGACCACAAATTTAAAAGGTTTCTATTGAACCTTTTCCAACTCTAGGACATCCTTTCTAGGAATTGGTGCCCAGAACTTAACTGCATAATCCAGATGGGGTCACACCAATGACTGATAAGTGATAATATTACATCCCTGGCACTAGGTTCACACTATCGTTCAGCTTTACGTTCTTCAGGTCCACTTGGAGACCTAAAAAAAACTGAGAACTTGCTCACTTAAAAAACAGTTACCTGTTAAATAGGTTCGGGGATGGAAACCCCATATGTATAGCAAGCACTAGTGTGAACCTAGCCTGTCCCATGAGTCTGTACCTCTTTTAATATATGACAGTATCCTGTTGTTGGCTTTAGAAGCAGCTGATTGACATTGTACTATAATTCAACTTATGATCTACAGGTACACCCAGGTCCTTCTCCACCAGTGACTCTCCCAGCTTACCTCCCCTAAGGGTAAGTTCACACAGGGCTTTTTGGACTGGAACCTGAGGCGGGGTACACCACATATAACAGAGGACCCAGCACTGAGTTCTGGGGTACACCACATATAATAGAGGACCCAGCACTGAGCTGTGGGGTACACCACTTATAACAGAGGACCTAGCACTGAACCCTGGGGTACACCACATATAATATAGGACCCAGTACTGAGCCATGGGGTACACCACTTATAACAGAGGACCTAGCACTGAACCCTGGGGTACACCACTTATAACAGAGGACCCAGCACTGAGCTCTGGGGTACAACACTTATAACAGAGGACCCAGCACTGAGCCATGGGGTACACCACATATAACAGAGGACCTAGCACTGAACCCTGGGGTACACCACATATAACAGAGGACCCAGCACTGAGCCCTGAGGTACACCACTTATAACAGAGGACCCAGCACTGAGCCCTGGGGTACACCACATATAACAGAGGACCTAGCACTGAGCCCTGGAGTACACCAATTATAACAGAGGACCCAGCATTGAGCCCTGGGGTACACCACTTATAACAGAGGACCCAGCACTAAGCCGTGGGGTACACCACTTATAACAGAAGACCCAGCACTGAGCTCTGGGGTACAACACTTATAACAGAGGACCTAGCACTGAGCCGTGGGGTACACCACATATAACAGAGGACCTAGCACTGAGCCAAGGGGTACACCACTTATAACAGAGGACCCAGAACTGAGCTCTGGGGTACACCACTTATAACAGAGGACCTAGCACTGAGCCATGGGGTACACCACCTATAACAGAGGACCCAGCCCGACCCCTGGGGTACACCACTTATAACAGAGGACCCAGCACTGAGCTCTGGGGTACACCACCTATAACAGAGGACCCAGCACTGTACCCTGGGGTATACAACTTATAACAGAGGACCCAGCACTGAGCCGTGGGGTACACCACTTATAACAGAGGACCCAGCACTGAACCCTGGGGTACACCAATTATAACAGAGGACCCAGCATTGAGCCCTGGGGTACACCACTTATAACAGAGGACCCAGCACTAAGCCGTGGGGTACACCACTTATAACAGAGGACCCAGCACTGAGCTCTGGGGTACAACACTTATAACAGAGGACCTAGCACTGAGCCGTGGGGTACAACACTTATAACAGAGGACCCAGAACTGAGCTCTGGGGTACACCACTTATAACAGAGGACCTAGCACTGAGCCATGGGGTACACCACCTATAACAGAGGACCCAGCACCGACCCCTGGGGTACACCACTTATAACAGAGGACCCAGCACTGAGCTCTGGGGTACACCACCTATAACAGAGGACCCAGCACTGTACCCTGGGGCATACAACTTATAACAGAGGACCCAACACTGAACCCTGGGGTATACAACTTATAACAGAGGACCTAGCACTGAACCC
Source organism: Leptodactylus fuscus (assembly GCF_031893055.1). Lineage (NCBI taxonomy): Eukaryota > Metazoa > Chordata > Amphibia > Anura > Leptodactylidae > Leptodactylus > Leptodactylus fuscus. Next base: position 43,063,825 of record NC_134265.1, read on the forward strand.
TGGGGTGCACCACATACAACAGAGGACCTAGTATCACCATGCGGTCTGTCACCTATGTTATGTACATCTCTACATTACCATTATTTATGAGACCTACCTGTTCTTATCTTGTTTTTAGCAACATCATTTTCTTTCAGTAAATGGAATATATAGCTGATACATGAATAAGTGAAACATCTGGAGATAATAATCAGACAGACTCATGGCCCACATGTTCTTCAAGATGCCTTTATCAGTAAGGGGGTCATTGGGCCTCAGTTATCTCTCTGGTTACATATGGTATACAAAAGTGCAACCACATTCCAGTTCTTTAGAAATAATTTAATTTAAATAGATATTGGATCTGCATGGAGAAGATCATTACATGCCATAGGCTAAAGGGGTTTTTCTTAAGATACGTCCTCAACTGAAGGTCAGCGAGGGCCAACTCCTGTGCTCTCCACCGCTCAACTGTTTGAAGATACTACAATCTGTAGCGTATGGAAGAGCACTGCAGCGCCTTCAGGCAAAACCAAGCAGAGCACTGAATATTGTATAGTGGCCATGTTTGGCATCACAGCTCAGCCAAATTTATTTGAATTGGATTGAGTTCAAAACAAGCCATGTGACTGATGAACATGATGCTACTTGGTCTATGAAGGAGCTATGACCCCTGCTTATCTGGACAGGAAACTTTACAGAGAGTGAAATAAGTCATAGATGGAAGAAGTCTTCATGGTGATCTGGGCCGAATGGCGCAAAACGAGTAGTGAACCGCAAACAGAGCTAACGGTATCATATATACAGCCTACAGAGCACCTGTGTACTTGTATCTACCACTGTATGGTTACTCTATAGCGTTAATATTAACCTTTTTACAGTGCTTTATTATTCATTAACAGTAAAGAGTCACCACTGAAGGGTAATGGTCATGGTGTAGCAATATTATTTAGGCCTTGCAAAGTGGGATTATTGTCAATATTGGTCTTTACTAGAGATGAGCGAACACTAAAATGTCCGAGGTTTGAAATCCGATTCGAACAGCAGCACACTGTTCGAACGGATTTCGAACCCCATTATAGTCTATGGGGGAAATGCTCGTTTCAGGGGTAAGCAAAATTCAATAAAATTATACTTACCAAGTCCACGAGTGATGGTCGGGCTGGATTCTCCTTGAAGTCTTCTCCTGGCACAGTGTCCCCGCGTCTTCTTCCAGCTGGAATTCACTCTGCCTAGGCATCGGGGCCTAGGCAGAGTCAACTGCGCATGCGCAGTCATGCGCGGACATGCGCAGTCGGCTTTGCCTAGGCCAGATGCCTAGGCAGAGTGAAAAGACGCCGTGGGGGCGCTGCACGGAGAAGACTTCTAAAGGTAAGAGAAGAACCAGCGTTGATTGGCAATGTATAGCGTTCTGCCAATCAACGCTGGTTCTGCATCAAACCTTAAACTTTGAACAGCTAGTAGTGTTCGATCAAGTACGAGTATTTTGAATACCGTAGTATTCGATCGAACACCTACTCGATCAAACACTACTCGCTCATCTCTAGTCTTTACATAGTTCATTTTGTTCTCTAACACTATGAATGTAATACTTCATCACTGTATGGTGGTAATATTTGGTATTATGGGAGTACTATATATATATATATATATATATATATATATATATATATATATATATTCGTAAAAATGCGTTCTGGCAGTAGTGGGAAAAAAAGGAAAAATATTTAAAAGAAATAAATAAGTGTTAATAGTTTATTTTTGTCAATTAACAAAATGAAATGAATGAAGAAGAGAAATCTAAATCTCCTCAATATTTAGTGTGCTTTTTGCTCTTTGGAGGAGGAGTCCTGGAAGTGATGATACGGCCCTCACAGAGCCCTGATCTCATCATCATCCCGTCTGTCTTGGATTACATGAGGAGACAGAACGATTGGAGCAAGTCTACATCCACAGAAGATCTGGGATTAGTTCTCAAAGATGGCAGGAACAACCTCCCTGCTGAGTTTCTATCAAAACTGTCTACAAATGTATCTAGAAGAATTGATGGAACACAAAGTGAGGTCACATTGAATATTGATTGGATTTAGATTTCTTCATTTCGTTAATTGATGAAAATATTCTACTAATTCTATTAGTATTGTATATCCAAGTCATATGTTGGGACTTTCTCCAGTGTGAAGTATCATTTTACCAGGTAGTGGGGACATTGGCACTTTTACAGCCAAATTTATATAAATCTCTCGGACCTTATAACGTCAATGAATAGCAGATGACCAAATAGATTATCATTCTTTGTCCTTAGTACTTATTACAGGCCTTAATAGATTGGAATGGTAATGGGGTGTTGTTTTCACATTGAGACAATGTTCATACAGCTGTTACAATACACATCACCTCTCCCGGTGGTTGATTTTTTGGCTTCCATATTAGCGGTTGAAGATTTGCTATTACATTAAATTGTTATTGTATCAGCATGACCATTGAAGCCGCGTCCGAATGCCTAACGGTCATGTCCAATTGTAATGATGATCACTCCTTTCCCCTTGTTGATCCACCTATTCTTTTCATTTCCAGCCAAGCGTCACATCTGACTTCTTTACTGGCATCTGTCTCATGCAACATTTCCAATAAGAGGCTATTCTGATAGATGAAATCATAGATCTTACAATACTCCGAAGAGGAGATTAATATTGATCCCTGACCACTTTGTTAATTAATCCGGCAATGAAATGTATTTGCTTTTAAGAAAATGGAAAAGCAAAAAAGAACAATAATTCAATTCATTACGGAGCGTCATCTCGGCAGAAATGATACTCTGTGTTTATTTTAGGCATCCTGCACCCTCCCTGCTACATTGAAACCTCATCATTAGCTTCAATCCATTGTCTTTGTAATTCACGTGTTGTTATTATTACTGTGATTATTGTCATTATGATGCTATTTACATTATTAAAAGGATTGTATTATCTAAAAATTAAATTGTTTCAATCAGATTTTTATTATCTGCATAAATAAACCCTGAATTGCTACAGTTGTCATGCGAACAACTATAGAAGACACAATAAAATCATAGTTCTTGTTCTCTGGGGCTCAGTTGTCAATTTGCTGTATAGATTGGGACAGATTGAGCAGAGTCATCTCACTAGTTAAGACAAGTGATTTGTTTTTTACATGCCCTTCCCTTCTCCCTTCCTGTTGAAGGCCGCGACTCCTGGACTCCCCCCCTATGTGTGATCATGGGAAACCGACTTAGGCGCCTGCCTTCCTGCTGCTGATTGGGACCAATGCTTCCTCCTGTCTCATAAATTACCCCTGCCTTGTAGTGCACAAGAGAAGAATTTTAAGATCCTGTCCCGTTGGTACCGATGCCCGACCCTGCTGCATAAGTTTTATCCCACGGTCTCTGACCTCTGTTGGCGTTGTGGAACTGCGGAAGGCACTTTTTTTCATGTCTGGTGGGAATGTGGCTTAATCCAACCCCTCCAGTCCTCGGTGTTCGCTTTGTACGAGAAAGTCTCTGGCTGTTCCCTGTCCCCATCCCTTCAGTTGGCCCTCCTTTCTGTTAACCCAGGTAAATTGTCGAAAGTGAAAGGCGATATCCTGCATCACTTTCTCACGGCCGCCAGAACTGTTATCCCCCGCCATTGGCGCAGTCCCACACCTCCTTCCCTTGTGGAATGGCTTCAAGAGCTCCTCCTTATTCATAGAATGGAGAGCCTGGTCGCAAGGGATTCACCCAATTCTTCCAGGTTTGAAGCTCTCTGGCAGCTGTGGGTGGTGTTCCAGGAGACCTCGGATTTCTCCTCCCTGTTTGGTTGACTGCCCTGTCCCCCCAATGCACCACTGTCTATCCCTTTTGTGCCTGATGTTTGTTTTGTCTCTCTCCCCCCCTCTGCATCTAGTGTGTTTATTTTGTGTTGTTTGTTCTCCCCCTCAGTTTCATCAGTTTGGGGCTGTGCCCTTACAGTTTTATATGTTCTTGTTTAGGTTCCCAGCATGCTCATCCTTTTGTTGGGGGTCTCCCCCTCGATTTGTATTCTACTGTATGGTACTGTGAGGCTGTCTTCCTTTGGAACCTAGGGCCTGCGGCCCTGTCACTCTGCGTTTGGAGTTCGTTCTTTTTTGTTTTTTCTTTTATTATTCTTGTTTTGCTTAACTTCTTGAAAACTCAATAAAAACCTGATTACACCTACAAGCCGGATTTGTTCCCAATTTTCAAAAACTCAACTGTATTCAAAACTCTTGGGGTTCCTCACCCATGAATCACTATTATACCCTGGGATCTCTTTAGACCCCAGTGTATCATAAACAGACACATAAATGCAGGAACATGGTAAACACTTATACTCACCTACCCTCACCACTCCTGGGTTCCCTGACAGTTCTTCCAGTCTCTTTTGGACTAATATGTGATATTGTGGGCTCCAGGGGCCTGCTGAGACCTAATCACAGGCCTTAGGCTTAGGTTTTTTCTTGTCACTACTCAATGGTTTACTTTTTTAAGTTTGGAGTTTTTAAAGGTGGAGAAAAGTCCTATTTAAATTAATACTAATTAGAGATGAGCGAACACTAAAATGTTCGGGGTTCGAAATCCGATTCGAACAGCCGCCCATTTTTCGACTGTTCGAATGGGTTTGGAACCCCATTATAGTCTATGGGGGGGAAAATGCTGGTTTCAGGGGTACGCAACGTTCGATCAAATTCTACTTACCAAGTCCATGAGTGAGGGTCGGGCTGGATTCTTCTCCCTGCGCAGCGTCCCCGCGTCCTCTTCCGGCCTTGAATTCACTCTGCTAGGCATCGGGCCTGGGCAGAGCCGACTGCGCATGCCCGCACTACAAGCAGACATGCACAGTCGGCTCTGCCCAGGCCCGATGCCTGGCAGATTGAATTCAGAGCCGGAAGAGGACATGGGGACGCTGCGCAGGGAGAAGACTTCTAAAGGTAAGAGAAGAACCAGCGTTGATTGGCAATGTATAGCATTCTGCCAATCAACGCTGGTTCTGCATCGAATCTTAACTTCGAACAGCTAGTACTACTCGCTCATCTCTAATACTAATCCAAGACTCCTAAATGAATCAGATATCAAACTATTAATTTAATCCAGACATCAAATTCAGACTACAGATCTGATCTCTAAATTATATAGACCCTCAATTTAATCAGACCCCAGGCTAAACTTTAAATTAATTAAATTGGTCCATCAAAATTTGGCTCAAAAAAACGCCTCCCATTGAATTCAATGGGTTCCTTTTTCCACGAGCGAGGACAAAAAAGAAGCAACATCCCCTTTCTTCAGGTGGAATCCGCAGCTGAATCAGCCGTAGACGTCCATGGCTTGACACTCCCTCCAGACTGGGCCCATTCCTTTGAGCCTTATCCAGAGTGGAATGCCGCGTCTGGATGCTGATGTACTGAATGCACTGCACCGGCATCCAGTCATGGCTAGCCACTTTTTGGACTGGATTCTGAGGTGACCTCCGCATCGAAATCCAGTCCAAAAAACCCCCATGTGAACCCAGCTTAAGTGAATTTAGACTCAAGAACACTACCTTAATCAAGACCTCAGACCAGATCCCTAGGTAAATTCAGACCCAAGGCCAGATCACTAAATTAATCCAGACCCCAGACTACTATTTAGACCCCAGACCAGATGGCTAAATTAAGCAGACCCCCCAAAAAAACATCCTTGACTCTAGGCCAAATTTCTGAATTCAGACTCCAGACCAAATAAAAAAACATTGAGACCCTAGACCAGTCTCCTCGCTCCCTGGTCCTTCTCTGCTCTGGATTGCATTGCATGCAGGGTCCTGATGCCAACTAGAGTGAGGACATTTTGGGCACCACTATACACTACATCCTGTGGTTGTGAATCAGGCAGCAGAAAGTGGCGTGTTAAGCAAACATGCTATGCTCAGCATTCCTTCCTCCTCTTGTATGAAGGGAATAGTGTTATCCATGTAATTCCCCCCTCGAGTACACCCCTGCCAACACCATCCCAAACATCTGTCATATTACTGTCCTATTAATACTTTCGCCATTATGCAAAAGCCTTAATGCAGTATTGGAATACAGTCAGAACTCATGATAAGAGCCAAAGCAACAATTCTTCCTCCATATACATCCTGTATACTTCCTCTACATCCGCAATGTGAATATATATCATATGTTACACAGTCACCTGCAGTGTTTCCAACGTGGGGGTAGAAACGGAGGCTTTGCATGATTTGGCACCAGTCCGTTTACATTCTGTGGAAGTCTAAACTACTGGTTACGACCTCCTACGTTATATTTCTTTCCATAGACTTCAGAATCAAGCATGGAAAGTTTTCCTGAGCCACATTTTGTTTTATCGAGCTCTCGTACTCCTAGATATAAATTCTTGCGGCACATAATGGCTGAGCATAAATACAGTAAATGGTTACAAATTTCACAACTGAAAATTTAGTGCTTTCTCTACGTCCCCCCCTCCCTTCTTTTTTAAGCTGTTCGTTCCTTGCATCTGTTAAATGCTGGCACGCCTGCAGGGATGGCTGAAAAGCTGCACAATGTCAATTAAACTTGCCAAGCACTATATCTTTTTGGAGTATGTGTGACCTTTTCTGTTTGTCATTTCCTGGGCATGGCACCAAGTGATCCTCTTAGGATGCTGGCTCTGTGGAGCGGGCCCAGAGCAGTGGGGGTGGAAGGGGAGGGGGCACTTGCAGAAACGGCAGGTTTCTGGGATCTCTGCCAAGCCCAGTATAATTGTCATCAGCAGGAAAGAGCTAGAAAACCTTGTCCGTCTATGTTTTACACATACACTGACCCCTTCATACCAACGCAGAAAAAAGCCCAGCAGTAACAATGTGCCATTTAACGTTATTTAAAGGAATTTCGATGCCCCACGTTGTGCCGTGTCAAGGTTCTAAGGTGGGACCATAATAAATCATTATATAGACAGTTTATAGAGATATTTTCAATATAACAGAGCATTTTTCTCCATATTGCAGCGTACTGGGGGGTTTTTGTCCAAAATTCATGCAAAGGATAGAACAATCGTTCTCTGTCAACACGATGGGGCTTATTTATGGCCCTATCAAAGACACACATGAGGCAAGTAGATCATAAAACACAGGATTAAAAATGTGTACCGTAATAGTGAGTAATACATGTACAACAAAGTATAGTTAAAGGGGTTGTCCCGTCACAAGGATTCTATCTATAATGCTTGTAAATGTGGATGTAAGCCTTTTCCTAAATACATTGCTTCAGCAAAACTGCTTTGTTTGGCCACTATCTCACTTTATTAATTTTTTTGTGGCCACAGCCCTGACCTGAGTCAAGTGATGTATCAGCCTGCTCTCGGGGGGGAGGAGGGGCTAAGTGCACGGGAGCGAGCCTGGAAGGGGGGGGGTAGTTTACCCTTTGGGGGACAGGTGAAGCCAGCAACATCGCTATGCTCCTGCCCTGCATGAAGACAGCAGCGGCAGAAGCGATGCTGCTATTCCGGGGCGCTGCTGTCTTCATGCAGGGCAGAAGCATAGCGATGTTGCTGGCTTCACCTGTGCCGGCGTCTAACTCCCCGGCATCCGCTGTAATAGGCGGATGCTGGGGACTGTTAGACGCCGGCACAGGCACATCGCTATGCTTCTGCCCTGCATGAAGACAGCAGCGGCAGAAGCGATGCTGTTCCGCTCCGGGGTCACATATGCAAAGCCAAGCGGCGAGATGCCGCCGGCCCTGCATGCAAGCTCATACACCAGTCTACCCTTCACAACGCGAATACAGACCCGCAGGGTGTCGGGTCTGTATTTGCATTGTGAAGAGTAGACTGGTGTATGAGCATGCACGCAGGGCCGGTGGCATCTCGCCGCTTGGCTTTGCATATGTGACCCCGCCCACCAATGACAAGACAAAGCCGGAAGACAGAAGATTTTAGAGGAACGAAGACGGGTAAGTATGCGACGTGGGAGTACCCCTTTAAAGCAACAGTACAACTAGAAACGGAATAGAGATGGGAAACCATGTAAGATTTGTTTGGTGAATATTTAGAAGGTTCATCCAGCAGTTTGGCCATGATCTTTGTTCTTTCCAAGCCAAAACTGATATTATTATACCCTGGGGACTCTTTGACTTCAGAGAAGGTGTGGAAGAAGAATAAGCAGTCATACTCACCTTCCATCACCTCCTTACAGAGTCCAGTGAGGGAGCCCAAGAGGGGTGAGGGGAGGTGAATATGACTACTTATTTTGTTCACACATCCCATGGTTCTCCACTTCTGCAGAGAACCCAGAGTATGATAATAATTCATTAGTGGTGAACCCCAAAAGTTTTGGGTTCGATTGAGCCCAAAATTTTGGGGGAAAATATTGTGGGGAAGGTAGCTTGGTAGCAGCAATGGTACGGACCCAACCAGTCAGAGATGGGGGACACAAAATCTGGTGCAAACAGGTTTATCGTAAATAAACCTTCAGATCAGGCACAAAAAAAGAGCAAAATGAAATATAGACTTAACTTCAGACAAAAGGTAAAACTAAACTCCTGCTCGTCCGAGTTCTAACTAATAAAAAATAAGGCTAATTGTATGTGTGGTTTACTTCCAGCCACACAATCAAACAAAACACAAGTCTCGGTTTGTTCTCACCAAAATTCAGCCCTCCAGGACAGACCCAGGCACCCTCTATCAATCCCAGGCTCTGCAGTCTTTTATGGGCCAGAACCCACACCTAGGACTGAGGCCTACTCTAGACCCATCCTGGACCACACATAGGTCAGGAAATTAGGGGATCTATATCGTGACTTCAGCACACAGTCTGTCACCTTGTCACAATGTAAAGAATCCGACTCATTATGAACCAATTTGCTCATGTCTAATAAACAAGCAAGGAGAACGTTGCATTATGTGCCAACTATTCTGGTTCTCATAGAGGAGATGCAGTTGAAGTATGGCAGCAATGATGCATGGGACAAAAGGATACAAAGCAGCTCTGCCCTAGAAGGAAGAAAACTCTCTTTCTAGTTTTACCCTTAATTAACGACCAATAGATGGCACTAGAGAAACATTTTATTTTCCTTCTAGAGGAGAATTAATTTGCATCCCATTGAATGGCCAACCATATCATGCATGGATCTCCCTTGTCTATCTTGGGCATTTTTTTAAAAAGTCACTTAAAAAAACAGACCCTCTAACCCCATTACAGTCATATACTATGGTTTATTGTTGTACTGGGTTCACAACCAGAGCCCATACAATAAGCTGACCCAATCTCATCTTCTGAATGTTACTTTGTTGCTACACTCTTGCGTTTCCTCAACTATACCCTGCACCCACTAAGAGTCATTAACCCTTCCTATTCTGATCTCCTAGATTTTGCAAATTCTGGTTTCCCACTGGCTGTTGCTGACTGACTCTGCTATAAACCTGTGTATCCCATCGGCCTCTGTTTGGGTACTAGTACACATTATGCTGTTTGTTTGTACTGTTCCTGGAGTTGGATCTTTTTTAAAGGGGTTATCCATTTTTTTTAAAGCATGAGCCAAATAGCAGTATGCCTAAAAACAAAGCACTTCCTAATGTATAGCCTGTTTAAATTCAGCACCATGATGTGATTTATTTTCAGGTCATTAACTTCAGAGTGACGTTCAATTTGCAAGCTCACTACCCTTCCCTGTGAGCAGCAAATGCACCATCACAGCAGCATGTGACCTCAGATGTGGGAGTGACTTATTACCTGTGATTTCATTGCAGGGGGGAGTAGAGAAGGGAGGGGGACACAGAGAGGGAGATCAGGCAGATGCATCATGGGAAATGTAGTTTGCCCCCAGATTCACTACATATAAATAACAGTGATACAAGGAGCAACAAGTAAAGTAAAGGCAAGCAAAGGCTGCACAAGGGAGCAGTGAGTATATAAACTTATGTGGATGTATTTGCAGATATTTTTTGAAAGCTGGATAACCCTTTCAATCCTTCCAACCAGGTTCCATTTCTGCTTGTACCGTATATACTCTGAAACATGAGCTTGTATCCTGGTGTCCTGAGAACATGGGAAAGAATTTGTCCCATTAGTTACATTGTCATTCTACAATCCAAGGAAAGAGAAACAAGGGGGTGGATAAGAGCAGTTTTTGTCGATCTAACGGTTTGGCGTGCTTTGGGCACCCTTTTCATTTATTCCATACATATTGATTATCTAGTGACAATAAAGGGGTTTTTCGGGCAATTTTTTTTTTCTATTTTAAAAGGTCTGTTAGCGCTATTAATGGGTTAAATGTACACCCATATACTTTTAGCCATGTTTAGGTGTCTGTGGGAGCTCCTGGTATCTTCTGCATTTGTTTACTGGTATTAGCTTCCTATTATGTAACTTCCTGTGTACCTTTCACACTAGTTCCCTGTCACTGCTGCCCCCCACTCCTTCCCTGTCTTCCTAGATAATCTACAGTAAACTATGCTAAGCTATCCTACCCACTGCTAGCCCTTCTTAAATAACTAGCTAAGCCCCCACCCGATCCCACCGCATCATATTTACCTAGCTTCAGATGTGGAGACGGCTTCTCCTTCCCTCTTTACTGTGCACAGGCTGGAGGCCTAATGTCCATCTTTTATATATGTGTATTATGTAATAAATAAAATTATGACAAGTTTATTGACCTAAACTGGATGTGTAGTATATTTCTTTTATACTAAGTGTAATACTCACGATTGCTTTTCTTGTGGAGGCCTGCATAGTAGAGATGGATTGCCAATCTCTACTGCGCATGTCTTGCCGTTACCTCCAGACTGCGCAGGCGCTTCAAGAGAGGAGAGGAGGAGCCATAAGACACATAAGTATGGATGGGTTGGGTAGGAGGGAGACTACTGATGACGTTCCGTTACTGTATTATCAAAAACTGTCCCTGGCGTGGTCATATCGGTAATTATACATTTTTTTTAAATAGCAGTAAATTAGAAGTTGGGTGGAGGAAGGGGGTTTACTTTAGGGGAAGATTTGTAGTTTATCCCAGACAACCCCAGTAAGTAATGATTCATTTTATTATAATGGCGGCGATCAGATTTGAGATCAAGGAGAAAACTCATGTATATTTATCATTTCCATCCAGGTTTATAGATTCGCTGCTTTTAGCATCTCATAACATGGACAGATTTCATAAAATGCCAGATTACGGATGCAGCAAATATAAACTGAGTGTAATCTGAGTCTTGTTCATTGCTTTTCTAGGCGATTGTTTATTTTACAGACTTTTTCATAGTAATTTACCCCAATAAAATCTTGCAAATAGAATATTGTTTATTATTTTTTATCAGTCGATCTTTAAGAAAATTATGTTTATAAAAGATTCAATTACCAACTTTACAAGAGTTATCCAAGATGACAAAAAAACATGTCAGTTTATTTCCCAACACTGTTCTGTCTGTCAATGAAATGAATGAGGATGAGCTGCAATACCACATACAGCCTGAGGATAGTTGTGGTGCTGTTTTTGAAAGATGTAAAAAAAAGTTAAAACATTGGTGGCGCTTCACTTCAGAAGTCTCTGACTGATAGCAGGATATTTCTCGTTGCTGAGATCTTGACTTTTGCCACCATGACTACCATTAACTATTGTGTCATTGACAGAATTATCTTATATTCTGAGCCAGACTTGCCACATTCGTGTGTATTTCTGGTGTGAAATGTTACACCTAGTATAAATTCATGCTTTCCCAAGGGGTAAATTTTGATACAACGTGTGCCCTAAATTACACCAAGATCCTGGTGTACCGTAAACCAAGTAATAGGTTTAGGTGATATCAACATAGACCAGGCAGTCACCAGATACACCAGATTTATCATCCAGCCTCAGCCACTGTGATAAATCTGATGTAGTCTGAGACTGTCTAGTTTTCCCTGCCCATATCTACACAGGATTCATAACTCTGCCCCATTGTGTACAAAATTAGATTTATATACAGTACATGACAGCTGCGCAGAAATATCAGAAAACTATTATATAAGTTACACAAAAGTTAAAGGGGTTGTCCCGTCTCAAGGATCCTATCTATACTGGTATCTTGTGTAAATTGAAGACTTTTCCTAAATATATTGCTATAGAAATGCTGCTTTGTTTGCCTGCTATGTGAGCTTATTCCACCCATTGTTTACACAGCGTTGCTATAAACACAGACATATAGGACAAGTGATGTCACTCACTGCTCTGCCGGACAACCGTTTCAGCTAATTGGAGTTTGCTGATAAAGCTGAGTCTGTTATCTCTCTATGTAAACACACAGATAACACAGAGTCCATTCTCTACAAGCATCTGCATATTATCTGATCTACATAAGTATTGTAATACCTCATAGTGTCATTCAGCAAGCTTGGTGGGGCGAGGAGAGACAGGAAGTGAGAAGAAGAGGCAAAGCTGAAACTGAGTTGGGAAAACCCCTTTAAGAGAAAGCAAAAGGCCAATTGTGGCGGCATAAATCATTTTATGGCGAGTGCTCATAAATTCAGGCCACCTTTTTAGACAAACACGTGAGCAACGTCATAGAAGTCCAATGCAGAGTCAAAGAGAGAAAAAAACGACACAGTCAAGGAACTTCCTAATGTGATGTCAGAGCTGTGCTCAGCCAATCAGATGTCCTTCCTGTAGCTCCCTCTATTCCATTTCCCTTCCCTGTGACCCTGCAGATGCATCCCCCTCCTCCCTACTTACTGTATTAAACTAGATAGATTTTCCTAGTTATTGAGCATGTTTCTGAACACTTACAGAGAACAAAAGGGAACAGGTAGTGTCATACTGAGCCCACCAGAGAGGGGCCACCCTCCATCTAAAGTGTATAGGCAAACTTACCTACCGGGCAACTAGGTATGTTAAGCATTAAAACTCACTGATGACATCATGGAAGGAGGAGCTTATTAGGATTTATGTTTGTTTAGAAATATGCAGATTATGTGCAGCGTAAAGCAAGACATTTTCAAGAAAGTGAACACCCTGAAGTGCCGGCAGTCAAGTCTTACCCCATAACCAGTTAGGACTTGCAATAATAAAGTTCTTTCAATGATAATAAATAGCAGAAATCTTTAAGCTGAAAAAAATCATCTTGTGAATAGAAATACATCAATTTACTGAGTTTTTCCCCTATGACTCAGTGAAACTGAACAATTTTGCTGCATAAAAGAGAAGCCATTATACTGATTTCAGGCGACACATACGTCTCATGTACGGTACATTCTGTTCCATCTGACTTCTTGTGTCATTACATTAATAAAACTCAGGACTAGAGATGAGCGAACACTAAAATGTTCGAGGTTCGAAATTCGATTCGAACAGCCGCTCAATGTTCGTGTGTTCGAACGGGTTTCGAACCCCATTATAGTCTATGGGGAACAGATACTCGTTAAGGGGGAAACCCAAATCCGTGTCTGGAGGGTCACCAAGTCCACTATGACACCACAGGAAATGATGCCAACACCTCTGGAATGACACTGGGACAGCAGGGGAAGCATGTCTGGGGGCATCTAACACACCAAAGACCCTCTATTACCCCAACATCACAGCCTAACAACTACACACTTTACACACTCAATACCACCTCTCTGACAGTAGGAAAACACCTTGAAACATGTGTATTTGGCACTTGCAGTGAGGAGAGCTTGTCACCAGCAGTGAATTTGGCCCTTGTAGTAAGTTGAGGTTGGCACCAACATTTGTTTTGAAAATCAGGGTGGATTGAGCCTCTAACCAGCAGAGTTTGGACCAATTCATGGTGGAGGGAGCCTCTAAACACCCCAGTTTGGACCAATTCATGGTGGAGGGAGCCTCTAAAAACCCCAGTTTGGACCAATTCATGGTGGAGGGAGCCTCTAAAAAACCCAGTTTGGACCAATTCATGGTGGAGGGAGCCTCTAAACAGCCCAGTTTGGACCAATTCATGGTGGAGGGAGCCTCTAAAAACCCCAGTTTGGACCAATTCATGGTGGAGGGAGCCTCTAAACAGCCCAGTTTGGGCCAATTCATGGTGGAGGGAGCCTCTAAAAACCCCAGTTTGGACCAATTCATGGTGGAGGGAGCCTCTAAAAACCCCAGTTTGGACCAATTCATGATGGAGGGAGCCTCTAAACAGCCCAGTTTGGGCAAATTCATGGTGGAGGGAGCCTCTAAAAACCCCCAGTTTGGACCAATTCATGGTGGAGGGAGCCTCTAAAAACCCCAGTTTGGACCAATTCATGGTGGAGGGAGCCTCTAAACAGCTCAGTTTGGGCAAATTCATGGTGGAGGGAGACTCTAAAAACCCCAGTTTGGACCAATTCATGGTGGAGGGAGCCTCTAAAAACCCCAGTTTGGACCAATTCATGGTGGAGGGAGCCTCTAAAAACCCCAGTTTGGACCAATTCATGGTGGAGGGAGCCTCTAAAAACCCCAGTTTGGACCAATTCATGGTAAAGGGAGCCTCTAAACAGCCCAGTTTGGGCAAATTCATGGTGGAGGGAGCCTCTAAAAACCCCCAGTTTGGACCAATTCATGGTGGAGGGAGCCTCTAAAAACCCCAGTTTGGACCAATTCATGGTGGAGGGAGCCTCTAAACAGCCCAGTTTGGGCAAATTCATGGTGGAGGGAGCCTCTAAAAACCCCCAGTTTGGACCAATTCATGGAGGAGGGAGCCTCTAAAAACCCCAGTTTGGACCAATTCATGGTGGAGGGAGCCTCTAAACAGCCCAGTTTGGGCAAATTCACGGTGGAGGGAGCCTCTAAACAGCCCAGTTTGGGCAAATTCATGGTGGATGGAGCCTCTAAAAACCCCCAGTTTGGACCAATTCATGGTGGAGGGAGCCTCTAAAAACCCCAGTTTGGACCAATTCATGGTGGAGGGAGCCTCTAAACAGCCCAGTTTGGGCAAATTCATGGTGGAGGGAGCCTCTAAACAGCCCAGTTTGGGCAAATTCATGGTGGAGGGAGCCTCTAAAAACCCCAGTTTGGACCAATTCATGTTGGAGGGAGCCTCTAAAAACCCCAGTTTGGACCAATTCATGGTGGAGGGAGCCTCTAAACAGCCCAGTTTGGACCAATTCATGGTGGAGGGAGCCTCTAAAAACCCCAGTTTGGACCAATTCATGGTGGAGGGAGCCTCTAAACAGCCCAGTTTGGACCAATTCATGGTGGAGGGAGCCTCTAAAAACCCCAGTTTGGACCAATTCATGGTGGAGGGAGCCTCTAAACAGCCCAGTTTGGACCAATTCATGGTGGAGGGAGCCTCTAAAAACCCCAGTTTGGACCAATTCATGGTGGAGGGAGCCTCTAAAAACCCCAGTTTGGACCAATTCATGGTGGAGGGAGCCTCTAAACAGCCCAGTTTGGGCAAATTCATGGTGGAGGGAGCCTCTAAACAGCCCAGTTTGGGCAAATTCATGGTGGAGGGAGCCTTTAAAAACCCGTTTGGACCAATTCATGGTGGAGGGAGCCTCTAAAAACCCCAGTTTGGACCAATTCATGGTGGAGGGAGCCTCTAAAAACCCCAGTTTGGACCAATTCATGATGGAGGGAGCCTCTAAACAGCCCAGTTTGGACCAATTCATGGTGGAGAGAGCCTCTAAAAACCCCAGTTTGGACCAATTCATGGTGGAGGGAGCCTCTAAACAGGCCAGTTTGGGCAAATTCATGGTGGAGGGAGCCTCTAAACAGGCCAGTTTGGGCAAATTCATGGTGGAGGGAGCCTCTAACCAGCCCAGTTTGGACCAATTCATGGTGGAGGGAGCCTCTAAAAACCCCAGTTTGGACCAATTCATGGTGGAGGGAGCCTCTAAACAGCCCAGTTTGGGCAAATTCATGGTGGAGGGAGCCTCTAAAAAACCCCAGTTTGGACCAATTCATGGTGGAGGGAGCCTCTAAAAACCCCAGTTTGGACCAATTCATGGTGGAGGGAGCCTCTAAACAGCTCAGTTTGGGCAAATTCATGGTGGAGGGAGCCTCTAAAAACCCCAGTTTGGACCAATTCATGGTGGAGGGAGCCTCTAAAAACCCCAGTTTGGACCAATTCATGGTGGAGGGAGCCTCTAAAAACCCCAGTTTGGACCAATTCATGGTGGAGGGAGCCTCTAAACAGCCCAGTTTGGGCAAATTCATGGTGGAGGGAGCCTCTAAACAGCCCAGTTTGGGCAAATTCATGGTGGAGGGAGCCTCTAAAAACCCCCAGTTTGGACCAATTCATGGTGGAGGGAGCCTCTAAAAACCCCAGTTTGGACCAATTCATGGTGGAGGGAGCCTCTAAACAGCCCAGTTTGGGCAAATTCATGGTGGAGGGAGCCTCTAAACAGCCCAGTTTGGGCAAATTCATGGTGGAGGGAGCCTCTAAAAACCCCAGTTTGGACCAATTCATGGTGGAGGGAGCCTCTAAAAACCCCAGTTTGGACCAATTCATGGTGGAGGGAGCCTCTAAACAGCCCAGTTTGGGCAAATTCATGGTGGAGGGAGCCTCTAAACAGCCCAGTTTGGACCAATTCATGGTGGAGGGAGCCTCTAAACAGGCCAGTTTGGGCAAATTCATGGTGGAGGGAGCCTCTAACCAGCCCAGTTTGGACCAATTCATGGTGGAGGGAGCCTCTAAAAACCCCAGTTTGGACCAATTCATGGTGGAGGGAGCCTCTAAACAGCCCAGTTTGGGCAAATTCATGGTGGAGGGAGCCTCTAAAAACCCCCAGTTTGGACCAATTCATGGTGGAGGGAGCCTCTAAAAACCCCAGTTTGGACCAATTCATGGTGGAGGGAGCCTCTAAACAGCTCAGTTTGGGCAAATTCATGGTGGAGGGAGCCTCTAAAAACCCCAGTTTGGACAAATTCATGGTGGAGGGAGCCTCTAAAAACCCCAGTTTGGACCAATTCATGGTGGAGGGAGCCTCTAAAAACCCCAGTTTGGACCAATTCATGGTGGAGGGAGCCTCTAAACAGCCCAGTTTGGGCAAATTCATGGTGGAGGGAGCCTCTAAAAACCCCCAGTTTGGACCAATTCATGGTGGAGGGAGCCTCTAAAAACCCCAGTTTGGACCAATTCATGGTGGAGGGAGCCTCTAAACAGCCCAGTTTGGGCAAATTCATGGTGGAGGGAGCCTCTAAACAGCCCAGTTTGGGCAAATTCATGGTGGAGGGAGCCTCTAAAAACCCCAGTTTGGACCAATTCATGGTGGAGGGAGCCTCTAAAAACCCCAGTTTGGACCAATTCATGGTGGAGGGAGCCTCTAAAAACCCCAGTTTGGACCAATTCATGATGGAGGGAGCCTCTAAACAGCCCAGTTTGGACCAATTCATGGTGGAGAGAGCCTCTAAACAGCCCAGTTTGGGCAAATTCATGGTGGAGGGAGCCTCTAAACAGCCCAGTTTGGGCAAATTCATGGTGGAGGGAGCCTTTAAAAACCCGTTTGGACCAATTCATGGTGGAGGGAGCCTCTAAAAACCCCAGTTTGGACCAATTCATGGTGGAGGGAGCCTCTAAAAACCCCAGTTTGGACCAATTCATGATGGAGGGAGCCTCTAAACAGCCCAGTTTGGACCAATTCATGGTGGAGAGAGCCTCTAAAAACCCCAGTTTGGACCAATTCATGGTGGAGGGAGCCTCTAAACAGCCCAGTTTGGACCAATTCATGGTGGAGAGAGCCTCTAAACAGCCCAGTTTGGGCAAATTCATGGTGGAGGGAGCCTCTAAACAGCCCAGTTTGGGCAAATTCATGGTGGAGGGAGCCTTTAAAAACCCGTTTGGACCAATTCATGGTGGAGGGAGCCTCTAAAAACCCCAGTTTGGACCAATTCATGGTGGAGGGAGCCTCTAAAAACCCCAGTTTGGACCAATTCATGATGGAGGGAGCCTCTAAACAGCCCAGTTTGGACCAATTCATGGTGGAGAGAGCCTCTAAAAACCCCAGTTTGGACCAATTCATGGTGGAGGGAGCCTCTAAACAGGCCAGTTTGGGCAAATTCATGGTGGAGGGAGCCTCTAAACAGGCCAGTTTGGGCAAATTCATGGTGGAGGGAGCCTCTAACCAGCCCAGTTTGGACCAATTCATGGTGGAGGGAGCCTCTAAAAACCCCAGTTTGGACCAATTCATGGTGGAGGGAGCCTCTAAACAGCCCAGTTTGGGCAAATTCATGGTGGAGGGAGCCTCTAAAAACCCCCAGTTTGGACCAATTCATGGTGGAGGGAGCCTCTAAAAACCCCAGTTTGGACCAATTCATGGTGGAGGGAGCCTCTAAACAGCTCAGTTTGGGCAAATTCGTGGTGGAGGGAGCCTCTAAAAACCCCAGTTTGGACCAATTCATGGTGGAGGGAGCCTCTAAAAACCCCAGTTTGGACCAATTCATGGTGGAGGGAGCCTCTAAAAACCCCAGTTTGGACCAATTCATGGTGGAGGGAGCCTCTAAACAGCCCAGTTTGGGCAAATTCATGGTGGAGGGAGCCTCTAAACAGCCCAGTTTGGGCAAATTCATGGTGGAGGGAGCCTCTAAAAACCCCCAGTTTGGACCAATTCATGGTGGAGGGAGCCTCTAAAAACCCCAGTTTGGACCAATTCATGGTGGAGGGAGCCTCTAAACAGCCCAGTTTGGGCAAATTCATGGTGGAGGGAGCCTCTAAACAGCCCAGTTTGGGCAAATTCATGGTGGAGGGAGCCTCTAAAAACCCCAGTTTGGACCAATTCATGGTGGAGGGAGCCTCTAAAAACCCCAGTTTGGACCAATTCATGGTGGAGGGAGCCTCTAAACAGCCCAGTTTGGGCAAATTCATGGTGGAGGGAGCCTCTAAACAGCCCAGTTTGGACCAATTCATGGTGGAGGGAGCCTCTAAACAGGCCAGTTTGGGCAAATTCATGGTGGAGGGAGCCTCTAACCAGCCCAGTTTGGACCAATTCATGGTGGAGGGAGCCTCTAAAAACCCCAGTTTGGACCAATTCATGGTGGAGGGAGCCTCTAAACAGCCCAGTTTGGGCAAATTCATGGTGGAGGGAGCCTCTAAAAACCCCCAGTTTGGACCAATTCATGGTGGAGGGAGCCTCTAAAAACCCCAGTTTGGACCAATTCATGGTGGAGGGAGCCTCTAAACAGCTCAGTTTGGGCAAATTCATGGTGGAGGGAGCCTCTAAAAACCCCAGTTTGGACAAATTCATGGTGGAGGGAGCCTCTAAAAACCCCAGTTTGGACCAATTCATGGTGGAGGGAGCCTCTAAAAACCCCAGTTTGGACCAATTCATGGTGGAGGGAGCCTCTAAACAGCCCAGTTTGGGCAAATTCATGGTGGAGGGAGCCTCTAAAAACCCCCAGTTTGGACCAATTCATGGTGGAGGGAGCCTCTAAAAACCCCAGTTTGGACCAATTCATGGTGGAGGGAGCCTCTAAACAGCCCAGTTTGGGCAAATTCATGGTGGAGGGAGCCTCTAAACAGCCCAGTTTGGGCAAATTCATGGTGGAGGGAGCCTCTAAAAACCCCAGTTTGGACCAATTCATGGTGGAGGGAGCCTCTAAAAACCCCAGTTTGGACCAATTCATGGTGGAGGGAGCCTCTAAAAACCCCAGTTTGGACCAATTCATGATGGAGGGAGCCTCTAAACAGCCCAGTTTGGACCAATTCATGGTGGAGAGAGCCTCTAAAAACCCCAGTTTGGACCAATTCATGGTGGAGGGAGCCTCTAAACAGGCCAGTTTGGGCAAATTCATGGTGGAGGGAGCCTCTAAACAGGCCAGTTTGGGCAAATTCATGGTGGAGGGAGCCTCTAACCAGCCCAGTTTGGACCAATTCATGGTGGAGGGAGCCTCTAAAAACCCCAGTTTGGACCAATTCATGGTGGAGGGAGCCTCTAAACAGCCCAGTTTGGACCAATTCATGGTGGAGGGAGCCTCTAAAAACCCCAGTTTGGACCAATTCATGGTGGAGGGAGCGGCTAAACAGCCCAGTTTGGACCAATTCATGGTGGAGGGAGCCTCTAACCAGCAGAGTTGGTGGAAATCAGGGTGGAGGGAGCCTCTAACCAGCAGAGTTGTGGGAAAGCAGGGTGGAGGGAGCCTCTAACCAGCAGAGTTGGGGGAAATCAGGGTGGAGGGAGCCTAGTATTAGCAGAATTGTGCAACGCTTATGGTGGATGAGTATGAGGATGCGGAGGAATTGGAGAGGTTGAGTACAGACATGGAGTTTCATGTTGGGGTGCTTTACACAGGTGGGCCCAAAAATGAAGGCTCTATCCAGTGGTGGTTCATTTTTATCAAAGTGAGCCGGTCGGCACTCTCAGCTGACAGACGGGTGCGCTTGTCAGTGATGATGCCACCGGCTGCACTGAACACCCTCTCAGATAGGACGCTGGCGGCAGGACAGGACAGCACCTCCAAGGCATATAGGGCAAGTTCAAGCCACAGGTCCAACTTCGACACCCAATACGTGTAGGGCGCAGAGGGGTCGGAGAGGACAGGGCTGTGGTCGGAAAGGTATTCCCGCAACATGCGCCTATACTTCTCACGCCTGGTGACACTAGGACCCTCCGTGGCGGCACTTTGGCGAGAGGGTGCCATCAAGGTGTCCCAGACCTTAGACAGTGTGCCCCTCGTTTGTGTGGACCGGTGAGAACTTGGTTGCCTACTGGAGGAACTGCCCTCCCTGCCGCCAACGTCACATGCTGGAAACATCTCCATCATATTCTGCACCAATTGCCTGTGGCAAGCATTGATGCGATTGGCCCTCCCCTCTACCGGAATAAAAGACGAGATGTTGTTTTTATACCGGGGGTCAAGGATAGCAAAGATCCAGTACTGGTTGTCCTCCATGATTTTGACAATACGCTTGTCGGTTGTAAAGCACCCCAACATGAACTCAGCCATGTCTGCCACAGTGTTAGTTGGCATGACTCCTCTGGCCCCACCGGAAAGTTCAATCTCCATTTCCTCCTCATCCTCCATGTCTACCCATCCGCGCTGCAACAATGGGACGATTCGAAGTTGCCTGGAAGCCTCCTGTATCACCATCACATCATCGGACAACTCTTCTTCCTCCTCCTCCTCCTCCTCCTCCATTAAACGCAGTGAAGCGGACAGATGTGTGGACCTACTCTCCAGCTGTGACGGATCGGATGCTATCCCTGACTCCTCTGTGTGATCTGAGTTATCCCTGATGTCAATCAGGGATTCTCTCAGAACACACAAGAGCGGGATTGTAAGGCTCACCATCGCATCCTCAGAGCTCACCCTCCTTGTGGACTCCTCAAACACCCGTAGGATGTCACAAAGGTCTCTCATCCATGGCCACTCATGGATGAGAAACTGAGGCAGCTGACTTTGTGGCACCCTAGGGTTTTGTAGCTGGTATTCCATCAAAGGTCTCTGCTGCTCAACCACTCTATTCAACATCTGAAACGTTGAGTTCCAGCGTGTGGGGACGTCGCACAAAAGCCGGTGTTGTGGCACATGCAGGCGTTGCTGGAGAGATTTTAAGCTAGCAGCGGCTACTGTCGACTTGCGAAAGTGGGCGCACATGCGCCGCACTTTCACCAGTAGCTCTGGAACATTGGGGTAGCTCTTTAGGAAACGTTGCACCACTAGGTTGAAGACGTGGGCCAGGCATGGAACATGTTGGAGTCCGGCAAGCTCCAGAGCTGCTACCAGGTTCCGGCCGTTATCACAAACGACCATGCCTGGGCCCAGGTGCAGTGGCTCAAACCATATTGCCGTCTCATCGAGGAGGGCATCCCTCACCTCGGAGGCAGTGTGCTGTCTGTCCCCCAAGCTGATCAGCTTCAGCACAGCCTGCTGACGTCTACCAACGCCAGTGCTGCAACGTTTCCAACTCGTAGCTGGGGTCAATCTAACAGCGGAGGAGGAGGCGGTGGCGGAGGAGGAGGCGGTAGAGGAGGAGGAGGAGGGGGGTGTTCTTCTCGTGTCCCTGCCAGGAATGTTAGGCGGGGAGACGAGGTACACCGGGCCAGTTTGGGAAGCAGTCCCAGCCTCAACTACATTCACCCAGTGTGCCGTCAGTGAAATGTAGCGTCCCTGTCCGCATGCACTTGTCCACGCGTCGGTGGTCAAGTGGACCTTTGTGCAAAGCGCGGAACTAAGGGCCCGCCTGATGTTGAGTGACATGTGCTGGTGCAAGGCGGGGACGGCACACCGGGAGAAGTAGTGACGGCTAGGGACGGCATAGCGAGGTGCCGCAGTTGCCATCAGGTCCAGGAAGGCGGGAGTTTCAACAAGCCGGAACGCCAACATCTCCTGGGCCAGCAGTTTAGCGATGTTGGCGTTCAAGGCTTGCGCGTGTGGGTGGTTAGCAGTGTATTTCTGCCACCGCTCCAATGTCTGAGAGATGGTGGTTGTTGTAAAGAAGCGCCTGATGGTGCCTTTGATGGTGCAGGAGAAGGAGATAAGACAGGAACAGGGGAGGATGAGGGAGAAGTCAACAAAGTGGCGGAGGCAGATGAAGTGGTGTCCTGGCTCGTCCTCTGGAGTGCATCGCCAGCACAGTCAGCAGTGGCAGAGGCAGAGGCAGTGGCAGAGGCAGTGGCAGTGGCGTGAACGGCAGGCGGCCTTTGTCCTGCCGTTGCTGCCTGCCACTGATTCCAGTGCTTGGATTCCAAATGACGGCGCATTGAAGTGGTGGACAGGTTGCTCTTCTCAGAGCCCCTAATCAATTTCAAGAGGCAAATTGTGCAGACAACACTATATCTGTCCTCGGCGCATTCCTTGAAAAAACTCCACACCTTCGAGAAACGTGCCCTCGAGGTGGGAGTTTTTCGGGGCTGGGTACGAACTGGAACATCTTGGGAGATTCCGGGTGTGGCCTGGTTTCGCCTAAGCTGCTGACCTCTGCCTCTGCCTCTAGCTACCCTTTTTGGTGCTGCACTTGCCTCAACATCCACACTACTTTCCCCGCTTGACATCCCCCCTGTCCAGGTCGGGTCAGTGTCCTCATCATCCACCACTTCCTCTTCCAACTCCTGTCTCATCTCCTCCTCCCGCACAATGCGCCGGTCAACTGGATGCCCTGACGGCAACTGCGTCACATCATCGTCGATGAGGGTGGGTTGCTGGTCATCCACCACCAAATCGAACGGAGATGGAGGAGACTCTAGTGTTTGAGCATCTGGACACAGATGCTCCTCTGTTAGGTTCGTGGAATCGTGACGTGGAGAGGCAGGTTGAGGGACAATGAAAGGAGCGGAGAACAGCTCTGGGGAGCAGGGACAGTTGGGGTTATTGTTCTGTGAAGCTTGGGAATTTTGGGAGGAAGGAGGACAAGACTGTTGGGTAATAGGAGGAGAGGAGGCAGAGTCTGACTGGCTGCTGGACAATGTGCTGTAAGCGTTCTCTGACAGCCATTGCAAGACCTGTTCCTGGTTCTCGGGCCTACTAAGGTTTGTACCCTGCAGTTTAGTTAATGTGGCAAGCAACCCTGGCACTGTGGAGTGGCGCAATGCTTGCTGCCCCACAGGAGTAGGCACGGGACGCCCTGTGGCTTCACTGCTACCTTGCTCCCCAGAACCATTCCCCCGACCTCGCCCACGGCCTCGTCCACGTCCCTTTCCGGGATCCTTGCGCATTTTGAATTCCCAGTTAGAAATTGGCACTATATACCAGTAGCAAAAATTGTGGGTGCACGTAACCCCAATATATTCTTTGAATTCCCAGTCAGACAATGGCACTATATACCAGTAGTAAAAATTGTGGGTGCACGTAACCCCAATATATTCTTTGAATTCCCAGTCAGACAATGGCACTGTATACCAGTAGTAAAAATTGTGGGTGCACGTAACCCCAATATATTCTTTGAATTCCCAGTCAGACAATGGCACTATATACCAGTAGCAAGAAATGAGGGTATTTATAACCCCAATATATTCTTTGAATTCCCAGTCAGACAATGGCACTGTATACCAGTAGTAAAAATTGTGGGTGCACGTAACCCCAATATATTCTTTGAATTACCAGTCAGAAACTGGCACTATATGGCAGTAGCAAGAAATGAGGGTATTTGTAACCCCAATATATTCTTTGAATTCCCAGTCAGAAACTGGCACTGTATACCAGTAGTAAAAATTGTGGGTGCACGTAACCCCAATATATTCTTTGAATTCCCAGTCAGACAATGGCACTATATACCAGTAGTAAAAATTGTGGGTGCACGTAACCCCAATATATTCTTTGAATTCCCAGTCAGACAATGGCACTGTAT